>NC_064433.1:7593407-7896437 GCF_023343835.1 Lagopus muta | reverse complement strand
ATGCCCCAGATGGTTCCCATCTCTTTGGCCCATCCTTCTCCCTCTCTCTGTAACTACTCCCGTCTCCAAGTCCTAGCTCAAGGCTTTTCTCAGGCTACAAATACATCTATTACTGAATTATCCCATCCTAGTGTTTCAGGGCAGCCTGTTTTCATGGATAATTTCCTTTGTTCTCCTAGTGTCCTAAAGTCTTTCTTATTTATACTTCGATGCTAAGTCCTTACTTTGATCTATAGTCCTTATCCGTCCCACCTGATGTGGTCCATATTCCAGATTCCCATGCTTACCCACGTTGTGCTCTGGTGAATTGGCTTGCAACGATTTCCATACTGGCTTACTACCCTAACATCCATCCCTTCATGGCTCTTTGTCCATTTTACAAACCTTACCATTCCCAGCAATCACTTATATTCAATCACTTCCAGTCTCTCCTTCCCTTGTGCAGATCCTCAAGTTATGGTGTTAAAATTTAATGCCAAATAGTTTTACCAGGCTCACCACAAACTCACAGAGCTATGTGTGTACGTGTAAGCACACATGCATGCACACATACAAACAAATACACTACTGTAAGTATGCAAATGTTTTCTTTAAACTACATTTAGTAAAATAAGCTTTGTCTGTCTGGAAAGATGCAGCTGCCTCTTGCGACAGATTTGTTGATAACCAGAGCTCTTTGGCATTGCTCCACTGATGCAGAGAATCACAAGTGCAGCTTAGACTAGTTTACAGCTGCTTTCCATCATCTGAGATGCACCATGCAGGAAGCTTATACCAGCAGATCTGGCCTTATCTTTCCTTTCAGACATTTACAGCCTTGCTCAGTCTGTTCTTTCTCCTGATTATCCTTATGTAAATGGTCTTTAGATTTTAGATTATGAGACAGATCTGCACAGTGATTTTTCCTTCTGGAGAGCAAGTCTCCTTGGAGCACTACTAGGCAAAATTTCCTTCCACACAAAATATTATGATGTGTTTTTCAGATCAGTATTTTCTTGTTAAGAATTAGAATTTTCTTCTGATAATTCCTAGGAGGAATTAACTGTAATCTCAGAAAAAAAAAAAAAAAGGTTTTATAACAATGGGGATGTGCTTTGCTAACTCAGTTTGGAGAATGATGATGGCACCCAGTCCTGTAAGTCTGCACCTCCATCATGAAAACTGATATATATATATTAGATATCTAAATCTGTGTAGCTCTTCACTTTGTAGATTTAAAAAAAAAAAAAAAAAAAAAAAAAAGTATTTATTAGCTCGCTGATTATATTTGGTAGAGAAAATGCTGCTTAAGTCTCAATGCCACCAGCTTACGCTAGTATTTGTAAAAAGTAATTTGGGAATCGCCAGTGTTTCAAAATAAAGAAATGTTGGATAATAAAAGATATTCACTTGATCTCCTTTATGATATTAACATACCTATAACTTGAACATCTTAGAACAACAATTTTATTTAAGTCTCTCTACTTTATGAAGTTTTAATATTGAAATGATTATAGAAATTAATTGCTTGAAATAAAAAATTATCATTTTCTGTTGTTACATTGCTCCTTTCATTTGAATGCTTTGGATCAGCATAAGTCAAAACTCTCTCTACATATGTTGTTCTACCATGGGATGAGACCACAGACCAGTCAAGATACATTAATACAACTGAGTTATTAGTGAAACAGACTATGAAGCATCTTCCTTCTTTTTTTTTCTTTTGTTTATTTCCTCAGCATCTTGTTCTCAATAAAATCCAGTGCACTAGTAATAAAAACACTTTTATCTGTTTGGTTATCCTGAAGCTTCACAGAATAGTTATCAGGCAGTTCAGCTTTCTTAGATAATATCAGTTATGTGATCATAAACGATAAACTAGGCAAATAACTCAGGAAGATAAAAACCATACAAATGAACTTCAAGAAAAACTTGACAGTTTGACCATACATGCATATTAAGTCATAATTATTCAGAGACTTACATGTGATGTATTTCAAGCAGTCATCTGAGTGTCTACAGGAAAGGATAATTCCAAAAAATCTCAGTTGAAAATATGAGAGTTGGGAGTTAGACCTAATTAGCACCAAGTATATACGACAAAGGCAGGTGCAAGGGATGTGTTGACTTAGTGTTTATAGTTGTTTCATCCCACGTTGTACATATGTCATCTCTTCTCTTTTCTCTTCTTTTAGGGTAAGTAAAGTGCAAACATATTCAAAGATATTGGGCAACATTTCTAAATATGACTGTAACTTATTAACGTGCAGTCTTATTTCACCATGAAACTGCGGGTCCAGCACTGTAATAGGTTTCAGTATTCACTGATGTCCAGAAATTTTGCCCAAAGCATCCTGCTGTAAAAAACAGTTTGTAGGTCTGAATACGTCAGCCTTCCCAGAATTTGCATCTTCTGAGCAGCCAGCTCAGTTAAAATTAAAACTTTCAGGTGGACTACACTGGCTTCAAGCCATGAGAAATGCTTCCAGGATCTGAAAGTCTGGAGCAATCAGCAAAAAATGGCACGTAAGCTTTGAATAGGTTTGTAGCAACTGTGGCTTTTAGCATTTCAATCTAAATAAAATAACACAACTCCATTCAAGTATTTTCAGGATCTCCAGAATCAGCACCAAAGGTCCTTGAAAGTCTTTGAGAGATGAATGTCTTGGGAGCCATTGTGGAGATGGGGAAATTTTGGCATTATCAATTTGCTTCTCCTTCTACTGGTTTGTAACTGAGAAAATTATCACATAGAAACACTACTTTGTCTTACCTTGAGTCTGACAGAGTCCTAAATATGAAAAAAAAAAAAAGAAATGAAAGAAGGAAAAAATTACTTCTTCATAAACCAAATTTCACTATTTGCAGCAGTTCCCACTGGGACTGATGGCCTGAATTTGACCATTGTGGAGTGAACTTTTACCTAGCAGTCTAGAAAGAATATATGGAGATAAGACTGACATCTGAACTGGATCCCTCTACTTCATTAGTAGATACTGATCCCCATCCCCAAATTAAACTTTGATTAAATGTCAGTAACAGGATGAGAATGAAATGAGACAAGAATGACATTACACACAGAGGACAAAGACTTTTCCCAACTTTTTATCTCCATCTCAGTATTCCTTTAGTGTAGCTGTATGCATTGAAGCATTTTCAGAAGGGAGCATTCAGAAATCTCTTTCCTGATACTTCTGTCATATTTTTCTCCAAAAGTAGAAGCTTTTATTGTTGTATATATTTCTCATATGAGAGATGTTAGTTCATCTCTCTAGAACAATAAAATTTGAACCTAAAAAAAACTTTCTACACCTCATATGAATATAATCAAGTTATTGGGTAAGCTGAAACACTGCGCCTCTTACTGCTTATCTGCATATTTAGCATATGTGAGGATCACTGCCACACCAGCTTAGGTGAGTGTGGGAACTTTTCTTGCTATAGATTGTGCTCCAGCATGGAATTAATGTCAGCACTGTCTGGGTTTTACTGAATTTGCACAGTCTGACTTATATGTGCCTGCCACTCTTCCAATATGGTGTTGAGTTACCAATGACTTGAAATATCTGCTCATTTAAAGAAAATGGGATCCTTTGGTGAATATTTTGGTCATAGACATGAGAACATTTCGTAATTTTTCATATAGGTATTTGCACTGTTTTGGAAATTATCTTCTGGATGTTCTAAGTCATACTGAAAGTCACTGTTTTTTTTCTTAAATGCTTCTATGACATTTAAAAATGCTCTAGTTTTCTAAATCATTTCAGTAAAAAAAAATGGCTGAGGAGCACTATGAAGTATGTGATGCATATTTGAAAATAGCAGTGTGGAAGATTATGCTGAAACTATAAATCTATTCAAGTTTCAAAAGCTAAGAACATTGTTATTAAGTAGAATAAAATTTAAAATGTCAACTTTCCTCCACAAAAATCAAGATATCTTCAAATCTAGATATTTCCAATTAATTTCCAGGTATATTCTCAAATGAATTAATTTGGAAAGAATACAAATCCCATACATATGTAAGTAAGTATTTGCTTGCAACTGTTCGTCCAAATACGAATGTTGTTTTCCACTTGTAGTGTTAATTTTTAGCAAATATACTGATCATAATACTGCAGAGCATCCAGAAGTGTATGTTGATTTCCCCTGTGGAGAGGAGCTAGCTAGTACTGCAGAATTTGTCCTCTTAGTCTAAAGATATGACAAATCTCTTCTTGGCAGCAATACTGCGAAGCGTCAGTGAATCCATAGCTCAGGGAGATTACTTGGATTCAGAGATGTCCCAGGAGCCACACAACTTCAAGGCACGCGCTTGCAGCTTCGCAGCTATGAGACAGAAGCTGATAGTGGTCGGAGCTCCTAGACAACGCTTACAGTATTTATTTGTTGAGCATCTAGGTATTTCTGCATCTCCTCTCTAGAAACTGGTATCAGATTCAATCAGGATAAGTACAGATGGCCTAATAAAACACTTCATGACACATGGGGAATTGAGAAAGGTTATCTCAACAGAGATGTCAAAAGGTCATAAATAGAAAACAGGATTCAAAAAATGGAACCGAAATCCTGCAAGCTGTAATACATTTCTTTTTCACTAGTATAACAATCAGTCTCTATGGCTGAGTATTCTACTTCTCTTTGTTTTGAACTCTGGGATTTTGATCTTCAAACCGCACCCTCCTTATCTTTTTCTCCGTTGGTGATTAAAGCTCTAAATTCAATCTGTTTTCATTCATTTTATCTACGTTGTAAATCTGCAGAACTCCTTAATTTAATTGCTTTGCTGATGTTGCAGCCCTGAAATAATAGACCTTTTCTCACTTGGGCTGAGTGGAGCAGATTGTTTCCATTAGACACACCAGTTCCCGTTTTGCTTCTTGCTTGCACCATGCAGTTATTAGAAGAAAACAGAAGCAAAACAAAACAAAAAAACACACACACACACAAAAACCCCAACAACCACAAACACAAAAACCACAGATAACTTATTTGTTCTACATGAAAGGCATCTTTATGTTTCAGCTGAATCATCAGTTTTTCAACATTGACGTATTCTGAGAAAAAAAAGTCATGTTCAGAACAGTGAAATATTTTCACTTGGCATTTCCACAGTAACACATTATTATCTGGAAAGTAAGATTTATAAAAATAGATACTAGTAGCAACAGTGAAGCCTGCTCACAGTTTTTGTGTGTACCTCACTGGAAAATGTGGAAAATGCAGGTCCAGATTCAAAGGCCTTCATACTTGACTTGGAGTATGGACAAGACCGCCCTTGACCTCAGTTTATACAATTCAAGCCTTGAAGAAGTACGTGTCTTTCTTCTTGGATAAATATATTCCCTATTACAAGAAAAGACAAAACTCTTTCAGCACAAAGGATGACATCTAATTCCCTTATTCAAACTGGGATTTTATGTTAGTATTTTTTTTGCCTTATCTTGTGCTTTGTTGCCCTACCCAGACAACCACTTGTGCACTTCATATTAGGAAGAATGACAAGGAAGTCAGAGGTAAGAAAGAAGCGTGTTAAGTAAATTCAGTGAAGTTACTCTTGTTTAACACTGACATAAGTGAGAAGGAAATTGGGCAATCTGCTTTTAGCACTTCTATCATTTGCATCCATATATTAAAAGATTTCAAGTACTGATAGCTGGATCTCCACTTCGTCTTGCAAATTTGCAGCATCTGCAATTCTGGCCCAATTATTTGAGCCAATGTATTAAGAACCGTTTGTATATGGTAGAAATTTACAGTGTGACAGCATTTTCTCAATCTTTAATATTCAGTGACAGTCGTAAGAAGCCAGGCTTTTATTTTGTTTTCTTTCTTACACTGTTTTAATTATTTTCAATGAAGTCATTAGGGATAGGAGTATTAAGTATTCACACAGAGCTAGCTTTCTTAAATGAAACTTTTCACTTTAACCTTGAAAGAAAGTATCTGTTTCTCTATGTAATGCATACAATATACATTGTGGATATATCAGACATTCATGATTTTAAAGTTGTGTAAGTGAAATATCTTCCTTAAAAAAAAAAAAAAAAAAAAGAGAAAGGCTCATCGTTCTTAAGTAAGAGCAGCCATCTCTTTTTAATTCACCTCCTCTGCATGTGTTTGATACTCAGAAGACAGTTTCCTCTCCATATCCAGCTTCTGCTCAGTGCAACAAAGGGGAAAAGCCATCATGGGCTAGTCACCTAGTCTTTTGTATACAATTTTCATAATACAGGAATGCATAGAATAAGACTGACTACTTCTAAGGAAGGGACCTAAAAGAAAAAAACTGCCAGAACAGACATCCAATGTTTGAAGATTTAGGAGAGGAAGCAGCTCCCCTTTTACTAACCCTCCTCATTAAATGCTGTGGTTTAAGTGCTATGATATATTGCTGTTGCTTAATGATAAATTTCCATAGATATTATTTGGCCGTTTCAGATGGGGTTGCTGCCAGCACAAGGAATAGAATGGATAAGGTCAGAATGCTTGGTTTATTATACTTGCTTATGTGTGGAGTCCAGCCAAGGCAAGTCCATGGGTTCTTGTTGATTCTAAATATTTTTTTTCTCCTTTTCCAAACCATTTCCTCATATGTTCCTTGTACACTTTTCTTCTGCTGGTTTAGGAAACCCTGACTAGAATAAAAATAACTAATGAGAGACAAAAGAAAAAGCAAAGCTTGTTCAAAGCCATAACTAATATATAAACACTCTTCCAAATGATGCAGAATGGTAAAGTCTGAGAAGTGAATACAAATTACCCTTCCCAAGAACCATGCAGACATGCATATCCTCAAAATGGCTGTTACAGAAGTAGCACCATCAGATTTCCGAGTAGCAGAGTATGAAACTACATTTCTTCTTATCTTTATTATGGTTTGCCCTTCATCAACAATAATCCCCTATTGACTTTTAATTCAGATGCAATAAAATCCTTCTATGAGAGATTAGTACCTCAACTTTGGTTCTGCATTTGATCAGCCTGTGCTGCTCTTCGTTAATTTGTGTATTTCAAGGCAGCAGAGATTATCACTTAAACAGACCTTAAAACATGTAGTGGGGGGAGTAACCATCTCAGCTGTTGGGGAATTGATTTCGTTTGCTCTCTTAAAATACTGGAAAATATTTGAATGTTTCTTTGGCAAAAGTACAGTGTTGAAATCCAACTATTGCTTTGGATTAGTGTATAGGCAACAGTTAGCACCCTTCTTCTAGATGGTCTGGAAGGTGTCAGAGGCCCAGGTCAAGAAATCAAGATCCTTTTCATAGAGGACACTGTATTAGGACTCCAAAATCCAGCTGTGATTCCTGTGTGTTACTTTGCATGAGTCCTGGAGGTCCAGTTAAAGTACTGAGCAATTAAAATAATTTTAGAGACTCTAAAGTTTAATTTCATTTTGCCCCAAATTTTCCAAGACAGCATAACACATATCTTTGAGAGTTATCTACAGATTTTGAAAAGTCAGCATCTTTTACTGACTGAAGTTGCATTTCTCTTAAATAAGAAAGCAAATTAGATGATCATGATGAAAACTTCTGGGTGTGAAATCTGTTCATCTTAATTTTCAGTGAAGAGCTTAGTTACTGAGACTACTACTTTTTGTTTCTGGCCACAATTTTAAAGAACATAAAAGAATAAAAATGCACATTTGCCATCAGATGCGCCTAGATAATGAAAACAAATCTCTATTTGGGCACGTTTTCAAAAATCAAGGGTCAGTGCATTCTGATTACACTGTTTGCTAGAGTCATGGATCTCCAGATGAGAAGCTTCTGTTCATTTCCCACTCATGAAAGCTGAAAGTGCAATTGGAAACATTTGTTTGGAAATTGTGTTGATTGGAGACAATCTTGCTCCTAGATCTTATGGTCATCCAATTAAGCACTGAAACAGCATTCACTGTTATTACAGAAGCCCTATTGCCTGCTCGTGCTGTGCTGGCTGTATCTGTATGCAAAAAAAGAGAAAGATAGTATCTACCCTGCTAATTTTCTAGAAACTGAGATCAGCTAAAAGCAGCTGTTACACAAAGAAATTAAGGGAAAAGCAGGCTGCTAAAGATAGATATCTTGTGAGATTTTTCAACTGTGCTTTTGTGTAGGCACCGAAAGTGCAAAGTCTGAGTGAAATCAAAGAGAGAAAAGTCCTTTTTGCTAGTGAATTTGAAAATCTTGCTTGAACATACATATACTTACGTCTAGAGGTCTGGCCACCTTAGAGGATATGGCCAAGACCAGGTCTGCAGCAGAGCCAAGCCTATATGTATATGTGTATCCCGTGCATAGCCACAGGACCATCAAAGAGTGACTATAACAGCAATATTTTGTTAGAGAACATTATGAGAACTTTTCCTTGGAGGAAAGAGAAAAGTAAAGCTCTTGTTACAAAACAAATCCTCCCTATACCATTTTCTGGACCAAAGGTCTTGAAGAATCGTAGAATCAGAGAATAATAGAATGGCCTGGGTTCAAAAGGACCACAATGATCATCCAGTTTCAACCCCCTGCTATGTGTAGGGTTGCCAACCACCAGACCAGGCTGCCCAGAACCACATCCAGCCTGGCCTTGAATGCCTCCAGGGATGGGGCATCCACAACCTCCCTGGGCAACCTGCTCCAGTGAATAAGCTACTAATAAAATCTGGCAACGTCCACGTGAACCTTCCTTCTCTCAACAACTGGAGATCAGAAATAGATTTCCTTTTGATAGCTTCCTTGGTTCTGTTTGCAATCTGCCAGCTGATGGGCAAGACAACAAACCAGAGACACCACCTTTTCTGAAAGTGTAGTGAAGTGAATTGAAATCAACTAAGTCAAGCACACATATGTATTGCTTTTTTCTTCTCTTGAATATATAGTCAGGCAGCTGAGTTTGTAGATGTCCCCCTTTGTGTACTAGCTTATGACTAAAATATCAGCAGAAAGTCCCTGCTGGAGCTTTGTTCTGGCATAAACGACCTTCGAAGGCATAGGGAATCTCATCATATGAAATATTATAAGTAAGACTAGGGAGTTTATCACATGATCAGAAAGAGTCTTAGGGACTGCCAATCTTTCTCCCTCCTTTCTGAATTTGTAAATCAAACACAGCCTTCTACTCCTGTCTGAGTAATATGTTAAGATCTATTTTAAATTATACAGTTTGTTGTTTTTTTTTTATGAGGGACAGGAATTTGGTCAATGTAAATTGTAAATCCTCCAGGAATGCTATTTCCTCTCCTTGCTCAACACTATATCTCTGAGCAGATTTAATGGCACAATTACTTTTAGAGCTCTTTAATTTGCTTTCCATGAGCACAGTGCATCCCTCCATCCAGCGCATCCTCTACGTTCAACTCACCTTGAAAAGTCTAAGTGCTTCCTAACATGCAGTTCACCATGGGAAGATATTGCAATTATTTAAGTGCAATTTAAATTTCTGTATTATTTTGAAGCTGTCAGGTTAACTTTATCAGAAGAAATTGTGAGCTTGCAATGAAGTATTAGAAGGTATACTATAATTAATACAACTTCCTCAGTGCAGGAGTTGACAAGATTGGTTTCCCTTCAATGTAATTCTAATTCCTCTTTTTTTTTTATAAATAAAATCATTAATTCAGAACCTCATATCTGAATAATCCCTGGTGCAGTGGATGCTAATTTGAAAACACCATGAATGAAACTTCTTTCGTCCATTTATTGGTTGACTTGTTGCATTAACAAGAAAACTGATAAGTTTAATTACTTTTGTGGAAATGAAAGGGAAAGATTATTATTTTGCTAAAGCACCGAAGGTTGTGCCACTTTAAACTAAACTGAAGCCTAACACAGGCTAATTGACATCCTTGGTAGGGAGCATATCAAACAGTCGAATAAAATTTTTATTTCTTAGGACACTGTTAGCATTTTATGGTACAGAGATTGATTACCCAACACTGATTTGTTTGTTTCATGCATGCTATGAAGCGTTCTCCTTTAGGCTCTTGCATAATTCCTGTTTCCCAACAGCAATAGTGATTATTTGATTCAGTGATAGATCATGTAGCCTGTGTGTAATCAAGAGCAAGTAGAAATTACATTCCAAATTTAAAGGCTTTTAAAAAGATGTTTACATGGTAGATTTAAAATAATATAGATTAAGTGCCACAAGTTTTTTCCCTGAGAACAGAGTGAGGGATTCTTGCTGGTGTTTTGATTTTATAAGAATCCACTAGTGTGTCTATCATAATCTTTTTACTATGAATTATTAAGCCAGCTTCTCCCTTGTTAAAGCTGCTAAGTACTTTCACCCTCAGTAACACTGTCCAGGTGTGAATTAAGAAATAGTTCTGCCTGGGGCATACTTACACGTAAATATAACTTTCCTGTGTACTTCCATTCATATACTTAAGAGTTACTTTTGATTTCAAAGTAGTAGGCTGTCAGTCACTCAAGACTCCATTGTTCCTCCACAAGAGACCAGTAGGGAAGGGGAGGGGGCAAACAAAAGCATTGTATTGTAATTTCATATGAATTTGAAGGTCATTCTGAATTTGAATGATGAGTAGCAGTTGGGGCTTTAACTATCTCTGATGAGTTTTAAGGGCACAACGTTTCTTAACCACTATAGGCATTAAATAAGTAGTTGGGAAACTTAAGGTTTAAAGATATAAATACAACCTCTTTTCTTATTATATTTTATGTGATCTGGTTATGCTTTTGGGCAAGTTCATGCCAAGACAATTAGCATGATTTCATTGCTTTTGATCAAAGGCATAACACTTCATACACTTGAAGATGAATTCAATAGAAGCCTTGGGTTAAAGAAGATAGGAAGACCTTTTCTGTCTCAGGTTTCTTGGGGTTTTGCAAACAAAATAGCAGTTCAGTTCAGAAACAAAGCAAACAAAACAAATCTCTTCCATCAATGACAGTACTGCAAAAGATAATTTTTGAATTATCTGCAATTATGTGCATCTCAGTGCTATCTTGCAGAGTGGTGGGTAGGATTTCTCTTGAACAAATGCAAGACAAGGGGAGTTAGCAATATAGTGGTGTAAATTCATTTTACACCACTAATGCTAGTGGTGTAAATTCATTTTACACCACTAATGCTAACTCCCCTTGTCTGAAGACAAGTTTCTGTAGTATCCTGACTGACCTCTAACTGTTGCTTCAAAACGTCATTGGTCTCTCATTTGTCCTTTGTCTTACAGGCGTGCAGATAAGTTAGATATTCCAAGATAACTCAACAGACTCTCCAAGCCTATGGTTTGGTAGCTGAAATAGGCTAGGTGCTTACATTCAGGCTAGTTATCTAAATTCCCATACAAGTCAAAAGATGTCTATGAATTATATGGGATAAGCCTCTTCATTCTAAGTTCTGCAACAGGTAAAAAAATGTCTTTCAAGTGCTTATCTCCTTTCTTTAAATAGACTACAGTCAGGTGTTGTCATCCGTGTTGTGAACCCTGTAAGATCCTACCCTTCCTTCTGAGGGATGTTGCTGATTTGTAAAGATAGTAACATCTCTGCTCTTGCAGTTCGTCTCAAGAGTAAAGAAGATGATGGAGCATCACATTGGTCAATTCTTAGAAAAATAATAGTTCAGGCTTTGAAATGAACCTCAGGAAATATGCATTCAGGTCTGGCTCTGTCACAAGCTTTGCGTGCAATTTCATCTAACAGACTAGTGGACTGTTCATATACAGAAAATGGAGTCAAAAGTGGCAGTGAAGAATTCTACAGTTAAACTGGTGTACTGGTTTTTGCATATAGCCCTTCTCACTCTTTTTTTTTTTTTCTGGGTAGTGAGGTGAATGTATGCTTCTGAAAGCTGTTAACTACAAAGATAGCAGAAGACAGCACAGAAATATGCTGTATTTTGCAGTAGCAAGGTTTGTCTCCACAGTGTGATTGTAGGTGGCATAAACTCCCCATTCTAGCATTTGGACTAAATAAAGGTGCTGAAATAAGCAATAACCTCATCCTTCTCTTATTTATATATTAGAACTAATTTTAAGCTGCCTGACTTGATGCTTCACTCTCAGACAATTTTCTGAGAACTGAGTCACAAACCTCCAAAGTTTCAGTTTAAAGTAAAAGAGCTTGAAGGCATTAGCTGCACTTCTAGGTTAGGTTGGATCATCTTGGGAAAGAAAAGAAAGAAAAATTTGCCCCAGGTAGTTTTGCAAGGTAATTGCCATCTGCAATTGTTTTTCTACATGGTTGTATTTTAATTCTTCACCCAGCTAGAGCTGTCATTTTAATGTAGCTTCTCTACATCCTACCAAATTGCAAATAATAAGATATTACAGTTCTACTCCGTTTGCTGTACTTGTTATCAGTGGTCTGACTGATTACCAGCGTGAACTTGCACAGCAAAGAAAATAACCTAGATGAACTTCCTTCTGATGAAAACACAGTTATTTGGGAAGACATCAGCTTGTAAATACGCTTTATGTGTATGACTTCATATTACTATTCAAAGGAGGATATAATACAACAGGGAATAGGAAATTATCCTCTTACCCTCTGTAGAGAAACAAGTTACATAGAATTATCAGATACCATTACACAAAGATTAGGGTACCCAAGGACTGAATAATTACACTGGTTCATTCACCAAAAGAAATTATAGAATCATAGAGTATTGTTGGCCCTTTTGGCTCCAGAGCACTCTGCTGACTCACATTAAGCTTGCCATGAATCAGACCCCCAAATGCTTTTTCACAGGGCTGCTTTTCAGCCTCTCATCACCCAGTCTGTACAGATATCCAGGGCTGTCCTACCCCAGGCGCAGAATCTGGCACTCGCTCTTTTTAAATCTTCACGTGTTTGGTGACTGCCCAGCCCTGTAACTTCTCGTGCTGTCTCTAGAAGGCCTCTCTGCTCTCCAGGCAGTCAACAGTTCCTCCTATCACCTGCAAACTTCCCTAGTATGCATGAGTTCCTGCCTGTCCTGCCTTGTCGAACTCCACATATCACCAACTTTGAGCTCAATCTATCTGCCACTTGTTCACTCTTCATATTATAGATTTGTCTAGCAGTATGCAGGGCATATTATCCAGAAGGATGCTGTGCAAAACAATAACAAGTATTTGTTGAAATCCAAAAAGATTACATCAGTTGGCTTTCTTTGGTCAGCTACATGAATAACCTTTCCATGAAAGGAGATTGTGCTGTCTTTTCAAGTGTTTTTCAGTAACTCCCAGAATAATCTTCTCCATAATTTTACCAGCACCAAAGTGAGACTGATTGGCACATAATTACCAGAATCTTTCTTACTGTCCTTCTTGAAGACGGACAAACATTCTGCTTGACTGTGACCTCTTCAGATTCCCAAGACTCTAGAAAAATTACTGAGATAAATTTCATGATGACATCAGCCAGATCTTTGGATACACTGGGATGAATTCTAACAAGTCTCATAATGAAACATGAATTTAGCTGAACAAGTTTGGGGCTGGCTGGGAGTTTATCATTCCTGCAGTCATGGTCCTACCTATTAGGGCACCTGGGTTTTCGTTGTCATTGAAAATTTCTGGGGCCAACCACTGCTGTCAAAGACAGAGCCAGAGAAGGCATTACATGACTCTGTTTTAAGATATGCCTATTTTAGAGATGATTATCTTCATCACTTAACAAAGTAATGTTCTTTCTGGTCTTCCTTTTGCTGTTAACAAAACAACAAATCAGCAGAACCTTATTTTAGAGAAACAATCTCCAGAGAATTTTTTTAAAATCATTAAACAAAACTTGGGGTATTTGAGGATTGATTAATTACACTGGCTTGTTAATCAAAAGAAAATGAGGTGTCACCTCAAAAGCAGTCCTATTTTTAAGTGTTTGTGATGCTATTGAAAATCTGTCCAAATAAAAGCATGGAATGGAAAAAGGACTGAGAAGAAAAAAAGCTTTTCCCCCACAGAAACATAAGAAAGAATGATTGTTCCCAGAATCAAAACAAGCTTCTGAGATCCTTTACTAAGTACTGTTCTTCTATCTGCTTTTATCTACAAATAAAAGTATCCAAGAAGATGAGTGATTTTGAACAATGTTTGGACAGAGTGGATTGCTACAGAATAGTCTCTGTGAAAATGAGATAAAGGAACTTTGGGCAAGAGGAGAAGGAAGAAGGAGAAACAAAACAAAACAAAACAGGAAGAAAAAAAAACCCAACAACAAAAAAAACAGCAGCTACTCTAACTGGAAAGCTACGCCTACTATGCTGTCACTTGGAGCAAGAAAGGTAACAATGAAGAGTGATCCAGAGAATTTATATGCTGTTTACTCAGTAACAGAGAAAGAAAGACAGGAAAGGAGGAAAGTGGGAAGGAAGGAAGGAAGGAAGGAAGGAAGGAAGGAAGGAAGGAAGGAAGGAAGGAAGGAAGGAAGGAAGGAAGGAAGGAAGGAAGGAAGGAAGGAAGGAAGGAAGGAAGGAAGGAAGGAAGGAAGGAAGGAAGGAAGGAAGGAAGGAAGGAAGGAAGGAAGGAAGGAAGGAAGGAAGGAAGGAAGGAAGGAAGGAAGGAAGGAAGGAAGGAAGGAAGGAAGGAAGGAAGGAAGGAAGGAAGGAAGGAAGGAAGGAAGGAAGGAAACTGAGGTGCAGAACAAGAACATCACAAGCACATCACAAGCTTGGTGCAACTTGCTTCAGGTATGAGAGGCTCTGGAGAAACAGATTTGCAAAAGGTCATGTGCAAAGTAGTCTTGGATCATGCTTCATTGCTAAGGCAAGAAATGCTTAGAAAACAAATAACTGTCTCATTGAACCAGTGTGACTCAGTTATGTGTTTGGTGCTGCATTGCTCCACATCATGCAACAGCATTAACGTAGGTTCCCAAGCTCATGTGAGAGCTCTATAGGTGCAATGTGATAGATGTTCTATTGATACCAGAGGAATCAACAGTACATGGCATCTCTGTATGTCTTCAGGCTCTTCACTTCTATTTGAGAATCTGATCCCCAGGCCCCTAGAGCACCTATAGTGAATTCTCTTTGTCTGAATAAATAAGGCATTAAAAACTGAAACACTTAGAAATTTCCTGTATTAAAATGAGTGGTAAGACATCTCAAAAAAAGCTGAAAGCCTCCTCATGATATAAATTTTCCTTCCACAGTAAATAGAGACATTGCCCATGAAAATAGAAGGATGAGGAGAGGGAAACATGTATGAAAAAGCCCAACTGACCTACAATGTGTAATGCTTTTAAGTTGCACTGTTTGTTATGATTTCATTAGAAGCATCTCAATGATTTATGGTAATAGAGTGTCTGAGAGAAATGGATTATGAAACAGTGCAAATGAAAGACTATGAAGTTCATTTCATATTCAGTCACCAAATGGCCTTGCAATATATTATATACCATTCATATTGTATCACATCACAGGTTTGTATTTAATAAAGGTATATATGTATAAAAGTTTTAGAACTGTAAGAAATAACATGAGGTAATCAGAATTTATTTACAAAGAAAAAAAAAGCTTTCACTGTTAGATTAGCTGTTAGCAACATCAAAATTTGGAAAACATGAATGCATCATTCAAATCAGAACAGTATACTTCCCTGCTACAAAAATATTTGCTGCTCTGTCTCTAAGGCAAATAGCATATAAATGTAAAATTAACGTAAAATAAAAAAAGAACATATGATCTGTACTTTTTTTATTTCTCCCATTGGTGTTATTTCCTCACATTTACTAAAGGAATGCCTTTAGCTGCACAGAAACAATTTTTAGATTTGGTAAGGTTTTATAAATTCTAAAAATGTTTTTTTGTTGTTGATTGTTGCCATTTCTTCTTTTAATTAGCCTTAAGAATATGTAATTAAACTATTTTGCAGTCCAGACTTTTCAACTTCCTCCTGGCACAGAACGATAAAATATACAAGACTGTCTAGGATGCCACTCTATAAATCAGGTGATCCTGGCGTGCCTGTTACTGTGGTCCTCTGCTGCCCCAAGGTGAAAAAGCACTAGGAGTGTTCTTTCTTTCATTTTTTAATTTTTTCTAATTCTCTAAATATCAGTGTTAGTGCTAGCAGCACAGAGGAAAGGGGTGCTTTGTGGATGTGCTGTGAATGTGTCCCTGAACCCATCCACAGTATGATTGCATGATGTGAAGAGAGGACGAGCATTGCAGCAAAGAGACTAAAGAATTCCCCAGCTACCTCACTGTATTCATTCCCACCTGTTTCAGGGCTTTCCTAATAATTCAGACACAGACACCACATCAACTACAGCAACTAAAGAAATATTCACCTGATGAAATGCCCAGAGTGTAATTCTATTTGTGTTGGCCCTAAGACTCATTTTACAATTAACATAGAGTAATAAGCAATTGAAAGATGTGAATCATAACATTCTTCACAAAGAAGTGATATGCCTAAAATGAATAGAATCAATTATACTCTTCAACATTTTAAAAATTACGTGCTGTTTCTCTCCACTTATTATCCAGTGATCCAAAAGTGTCTTGTCCACAGTACCTATCTGTGCCATAGATATTTCACAGTCTTGAGATCTATAGTCAGTATAGTCTAGTGACTATAATTCAGAGCTAACACATCTGCTGAGATTCTGACCTTTTTGTTTACATCTCTATTCTCTGCTCCTCAGACTGTAATCTATAGTAAATCAAATTATTCTTCTGCTTGTCTATCTACTTCACCAGTGACAGTGGCAGGGATGCACTGCCATGGTGTTTGCAGCAGACCTGATGCAACTGCACCCTTCTTGTGCCCCACCCAGATGGGAGATGCCACACATGATTTGATACTTGCATTTTCACATTGTTTTTCCTGGTGTGTGCACTAACCATTTTGAGAGCCAAAAGCCCTGCTTCTCAATATTGCTATGTTGTTTATGACTTGTGCAATGCACTTTTTAGGAACATCAGAAGGTAATCTTGTAAAGGAACTGTAGGTTCCTTAACTTGCTTAACTTGCTTTAGCAGTACAAGCCAGTGCCTATGAATATTGAGAAGCTGTGACACCATGTATGGAGTTGAACTCACATGTTTTGCAGTCTGTCCCTCTTCGGAGTTATCAAAAATGAAATATAAACGCTAATGCTTTCACACAGTAGTATTGACATGCTTTGATTGACAATAAAAGTAGAAAAGACAAATCCCAGTAACACACAAATCCTTTCATGAGCACCACATCTCAGCTAAAACTGCTGTGCACTGCATTTATACACTACATATTATGTGTATATATAAAACATTTAGCAAAGTTTGTAATACCAAAAGCTTGGGAACTATTGTGAACCTTACCCAGGATTACATCAGCAGAAGATCTAACTCGCTCTTTGTCCTTTAATGTGCTTTTGTTTGAAGATAATGTCAACTCTTTGGCATGAAATTCTACCTGGAGATACTCCTGTCTGCTGTAGGAGTACCAGTATGTGCTTCAGAAATTATTTTTCTAAGTCTCCTTGTATATACTTGCATTAATATGTTTGAAAAGTACCTTATTTGTTAGCCTAACTAATCTTCTAGAAAGTCAGACATCCCAACAATCACCTCTCAACACAAGGCCTTCTCAAGCACTGAGGAGAATGTTCTTGTATGTGCATGTATGGGTAGTTGTAAGATACTGTTTGCAGTAAATCCTGCCAGGCCTTTGTAAGCATCTGATACCAATTTCTTCTTTCTCTAGTTGAACAACATCAACAAGATCCATGTTGTACTGGAATCAGAGGGAAATGCCGTTTCTCTGCAGGCATCTTCAAGCCTTTTTATTAATTAACATGTGCAAGTTCCCTTTGGGTCTGCCTTGCCCCAGGTGAAGTTAGTTGCAAGCTATAAAACCAATTAAGCCATCTTTTTACTGTGGTACAAAAAGCATATATATTGATCCACCTCATGTAATAAGCTGACCATTTCACTTCATGATCTCTTTTCTTCTCTCATAAAAACAATTCAGGAAGTATGGAACGAAAAAAAACAAAACCACTTTTTTTTTTTACTGCTAGTGTATGATCTCTGACACTCTTTATAAGTATGACCAGAAAGTTCAGGGAGTCAGAAAATAAATAGCCCATCCAAATAATGAGCATTAGTTTGAGCAGGGTCAGCAAAGTATTTCCTATTTATTTTTCTTCAGCTTTCTAAAATCATCTTTGACTGTCTGAAAAGAGTTCATAGAGTAAATCTACATTGTTGGACCAGTGGAAGAAGCAGATAGAAGCATACTTTTAGATTCTTCTAAATTGACCTCATACTTCTACAAGTTGGCTTTAGGTATCATACACATGGCCAAAAGTCTGTCAGTCTTCATGAATAGTTGTGAAAATCATATTTACCATAGTTTGTTTACATTTTCCTTTTTCAGCAGCGGGTGCCTATTGGTCTTGCAGATAGGATTTAAGCAATTACTTTCTGATCTATAAAATCTTCAGTGCCATATGTTAAGCCAAAAAAATGCTTTGAGGGGCAAGATAAAAAATATCATAAAGGCAAATAGCATTTCGTTTCTTTACTACATCAGGAGAAAGCTGTCAGACTTATGAGGTCTACAAATAGTCCAGGCATTGAAGAAGCACTCAAGGATATAACAGAAAACCTAAATGAATGCTTTGCATCAGTATTTGCCAAAGCCTTAATTTACAGGTGACAAGTCTGAAGAACTGTCTTAAATCTAGTTGTCAAGAGAAGAGATATTAAAAAAAAATACAAACATAAAATGAATCATAACAAAAATTGTCAGATTGAAGTGATAAAGCAATTCAGATATGAAACTGCTGACCTACTGCCTGTGGTCTGTAATCTATTTCATAGATCAGCTCTGTTACCCAAGGAATAGAATCCATCAGATGTTGTTTAAAAGCATTTGGAGAAATACAGTCCAATATATCTGTCTGTCAGACTGGAAAATTGCTAAGGAAACTATGGCAAGGAATGACGTTAACTAAAGCATGGAAAAATCTGTTGGGAATAAGTTCTTGATACAGAGACAGCCATGTTGCAATTGCAATTTGGAGCCCATTAGAAAAAAAGTATTTAAATTTTTGAAACAGTTTTTGACAAATATTCTCACAAAAGTCTTAGCAACTAAATGAGTGGGTAGAAAGTAGCTGAAAATGAGGAACTAAGGGGTTAGGAATTTGTGCTCACTTTTCATGATGAAGCAAGGCTCCCAGTGAGTTCCCCAAATGCCTGTTGTATAGAAGTATTTAGAGTAGTAAAAAACAAAACTAATAGCTACAAAATACAAAATGATTTCACAATATTGACTGGCTGGTCTATAAAATTGCAGATGAAAGTCATTATCAATGAACATAAAGCATTGCAAAGAGGAAAAGTAGTTCCAGCTCTACAGATGATACAATGAACTCTAAATTAACTGCTATTGCTTAGGATAGTTCTCTTAAACAGCCAACTCTTCTGTCAAAATGACAAAGAAAATGTTAGGAGTCATTAGAAAGGAACAGCAAAAAAAAAAGAAAAGAAAACCAATATCATTATTATGACACTGTAATAGCAGATATTTCTCCCACACTTTGAGGGGCACAAATGCTAACCTTCATCTTTGAGAAGAAGATGCTGTGAATCAAAAGGAGAACAGAAATTGGCAGAAATGCGATCAGGCAAAAGAGGGATATAGCAAATGTCTAAAGCCATGAGTAGTGTGAAGAGGATGTGAAGGAAAACCATTCATGGTTTCTCAGAATGCAGGAATTCTATTCTCTTGCTGAGGCAAGCTTAAAACACAAATTGAAAGTGCTATTCATACACCACGTGATTCAGTAAGGGAATTCTATGCAGTAGGATTTTGTAAAGTCAAACAGAATAATGGAATAAAAAGAAGATGAAATTCTTTAAAGCGTGGGTTACTCAAGCTATAAGTAATATGTTGAGATCATTTTTGTTCTGCTTGGTCTAGTCTCCATATAATTCTCAGCATCCACTACTGACCACGAATAGAGGTAAAATATTGTCCTGGATGGATATTTGGTGTGATCTCATAACAGTGTTCTTAGGAAGTTATTTCTGTTCTGAAGCAAGGCTCCAATAACCGTTGTCACCTGAGGTGCTTTTTCTTCAGTGTTCTAGCAAGAACTATATCATTATCCATTGAGGACATGCACTTCTGGGATCTCCTTATTCTTTCTTCCCTCTCCCTCCCCAGTCTTGATAGACTGAAGTTCAGACATTTTAGAACATGCTGGGTGTCATAAGGGCATCCTACAATGAAAGGGACTAATACCTACAATGAAAGGGACTAATATCATTTATTTGTTAGCTGGAAAACTAAAGGTATTTTGCTTTTCCTTCCTTAACTCTTTGCATGGAAAATTGTGTAAATGCAATTATTGTTATATATCCACAGTCAGACCATGTAATGCTGGTGCACACACTGAGTCTTATGGTTATGTAGGAGCCAACTCTGGCAAGCTCCTCAGATAGAAAATCTGAGCAAAGACCAGCATCTCCAGCATCTATCTGGAGGTGACTCAGCCTTCCCTTTATATGGGGAGCAGGGAGGAAAAAAATATAGATACACATCCTTCTGAAGTTAGAAAACAACATGTATTTGGAAAAGAGCTTGTATGAGAATAGTGAGAGAAAGTCATCTAACCTGCTCCCCCTTTAACATGTCAGGAACGAAATAGAAGTAAATAGAGATAATGATATATGAAAAAAACTTCAATGTTTTGCTGGAGAATATATGATTCTTTCTATAGTTCAGGGTGTGGATAGTACACAGTACTACAAGGGAGAGTCAATGAATAATGCAGAGAAATCAAACTACTGACAAAGTCCTATTTCTTCAGGGTGCTGAATGTGTCAGAATTCTCTGCAAAAGAAGAAAGGCTATTAAACCAATTAAAGAGTGTATCAACATGCTTATGCACAAGGGAGCCAAATTAAGTTTCTACTGTCAATGTTAATTCTCATATTTACTAAATCTGGATTGCTTTGCAACCTTAAGTTATTCTCCTAACCACATTTACTGATGTTCAATTTAAATAGAACAAGCTGAATAAAAATGTACAGTTCTCTCAGTTTGTCTGCAATTTTTCTCTTTTTTAAATTAGAGAGGATAACAGTGTTCTGACAGAAAAGAAAAAAGTATTCCAAACGTGTTAAAACTACCCAAATGCTACATTAGTCACCATTTGCACAATTATGTATTTGTGCTGGCAGCAGTTTTCCAGGTACAGATATGCCCCCCTTCTTGGGAAATGCATTGTCTTTGTTGAGGGATAGTCAAGGTCCTTAGCCCATGATTCTTACCCTCCATCTCATCTCCAGGAACTTCAGTTCTTTTATTTTGTTTTTCTAACTATGGACTCATTGTTCCTTTCAGGAGTGCTAGTAAGATTAAATTGTTGGCAGGGGGGGGAATAAATGAATAATTCAGAGAAAAGCCACTACCAACAATTATCCCAGCCATAATAAAACCCAGAATATCTTTCAACAGGCAAACACAATAAACTTCCTATTTATAAATTTAACCATCCTTTTTTAACCAGTGGCAAAGTAGAATCTCAGCAGGACATTTAGGCAGTAGTATATCCAGATGGATTCTCAGTGTGAAGGGAGTCTGAAATTCACTCACCAACATAATAAAACCAGGGTTTTCAGGCTTGCAGTGCAGTGGCATAGAGACTGTGAGTAAATTTATTTCACAGGAAGCTGATTTCTTGAGCTAATGGGAAAATGTAGATCTTTTGCCTTGCTCTGTATGTGGTAGGTCATAGATATGATAGGATTATAAAGGAAATGGATCTGTGTGCCACAGTCCCTGACAGCACTGTGCTGCATTTCTTGGCCCGTGCCCTAATTCAGAAGCACAAGCAATCCTTTCTATCAGCCAGTTGATGCTTTAAGTGGCTCACAGCTTGAATGTGTCGCAAAACCCCCCTGGGGAAAGCAAACTTGTCAATAATTCCTAAGCACCTTAAACAAAATATGCAAATGCAGTAATTCCTACAGAGAAGGGAAACGGGGGAGGGGACAATATTTCTGAAGAAAGGAGATGCTATTAGGGGATTTTGAGGGGGCAGGAAGAAATGGTATGCAGAAGTCCGACTGCAAACAGCTCACAAATTAAAAAGGAAAATAAAAATAGGCACAGGAGTGTAAAGGTGATTTGTGTCAAAAGCAAAATGTGCTAGGTGGTTCTGACATTCAATACCCTGTTACTCACATGGTACGAAAACAGGTAACAGTCAGGATTCTGTAGAATGGGGCAGGCTGAAGTAATTTAATAATACATATGACAGAAACTGGCATCCACTATTGTGCCATGCCCTGTGCCCTTGTGAGGAACATCTCTGCTCTTTCTCTAAAAGGTTTGTGTCCTATAATCATCAAATGGAATCATTAAGCTTGGAAAACCTAAGTTTATGCAGTCCAACCATCCACCCATCTGCACCATGCCCACTAACCGTGGCCCTCCGTGCCACTTCTACACGCTTCTCAAACACCTCCATGGATGGTGACTCCCCCACCTCTCTGTTCAGCTTGTTCCTGTGTTGTCAGAATACAAATACTGCCTCCTATACAACATATTTCAGTAAAAACAGGGGGAGGAGATGCAAACTGACAATGGAATTTGACTTCAGATTGATAAGGAATGGATATCAGAAGTGATTCAATATGTGCTGCATATACCAGGCATACACTAGGCAGAGCCCAAATTCTTCTCACCCCTGCACCTGAACAGTCTGCTGTAGGATTTTGGCTATGGAAGGGCTGTGGGATGCGAATGAGAGATGTGCACTTGTGTGTCTGGCAAGAACCTGAAGGGTCATCACTGGCAGCTGAAAAAATAGGCCAACACTGCAGAGTGGAAGAGGTAAGAAAAAGAGAGGAAAAGCCTTTGAAAACTACAGGAAATTTGGCTGGAGAAAGAGAAGATGAGGAGAGCCATTGGTAGAAGTATTGATGATCCTGGGAAGTAGAGGAAGAAAGGATGATCCTGGTGCATTTACACATGTGGAACATAGCATTCGTTCATGTGCCATGCCGCTTGAAACCCAGATTGTTGCTGGGTTTAGCCTCATACTCAAAGTTTTCCCTGTCGTTTTGGCTGAAAAATGCTCATCCTGCCCAAGAAATGCCTGAGCATGTCATAGCATATTCTTGAGGAAATTGTCATCCAGCCAGTATCCCAGGAAACAACAGGAAGTAACAATGTCACTGAAGTCCAAATGGGTATTATGCTAATCAGCAGTGGGAGGAGAAGTGCTGTAAGCTGTAATATACACGAGTACATTTAGCATTATGTGTACTCACCGAAAATTTCTTCAGAATCACTTACCAATACAAGAAGGCATTACGTTTTGAAAATGAGCTTAATGATGAAGTTAAAAATGTATTTTTAAGTGAGAAGAAAGTGCATATTTGTCCCGGGAAAAACTTGGGATTTTAGATTGCCACTTCTTGGTGGCATGAGCTGTCCTTGGTTATCCATGAGGCCCTTAGGCATGACAGAGTGGCACCCCTCACACTTTCCATATCTGCAGATCTCCCACTGAAACAAGTGGATGCAAATGTATGTCCCCCCAAAAGCCCTGTGCTGTTACCTGCTCCTTTACACTCTATCAGTGTCACCTAAGATTGACAGGTAGAGATAAGCCAAATAGTGTGGGACTTTGCAGGTACAACAGCCACCATGAGCTTATTGCCTTTGCATCTCCAGAAATGGAGACCACCTAGGCCACACTGTTGCAAATATACATTTGGACACCTACAGCTACCCACAAATGGAAGAGTACTTTCCTGCTCCGTCAAACTTCTGTTTTACACCATGATAACTCTCAGAAGAACACCTTGCCTTTTCAAGGTGCTGATGTGTGCCCCAAGAAGTTGATATATGCAGGCTTTGTGTTGAAGTAAAGACCATCACTTTCAGCTCAGAGTGACTGGCCAAAGCATGAGATTATGTCCAGTCTTACAGAAATAAAGCAGCTGCAGATCTGCTGGAAACCTGCTAGTGGGAAAAATTTGCCATAATAGCTCATTGATCCGTGTCCATATTCCCTGTTCATTTCTGTAAGGTCCGCAGGAAAGGAGGAAAGATCACAGGGCTCATGAATTATTCAGGTAGGCTGGGTCCAATCCATAGATCACTCAGTGACTACGCATGCATACTTGTGATTTTCCTAAAGCACTGCTTTAGGCTTTAATCTGCAAATAACTTGAGCGTGTCTGAAAGCAGATGCTTATACCAAGTTAGGGAACCCTACAAAGTGTTCTTCTGGAACAGTACCTTGCTATCTAATGTAAAATTGGAAAGTTCCCAGATGTGCAGTTTTGACGCTCGTGCTGTAATTCCTGGTAAGAAAAAAGGTGTGCACCTGCTTATTTGTGGTGGTGAGCCCGTTAATTAAATAAGTTCATGAATTTTATAAAAACAGATTCCCAAAACAGAACTCAAACCTTCCTTTCAACTCAGTGTATTAAGGCGTGGCAAGTCATAAATACATTTCATATTAAGACTCTTTCTTTGCATCCAGGTCAAAGGCACTGAGATCTGTTGATTCCTTTCTCAAAGCTGTCTTCTGACAAGCCTTGCACTGCCCAATCATTGTGTCTAACTACGGGTATATCTACATTCAAGTGTACTGTAAGGTGCACAATTTAGCCTCAAGTGGGCAATTTGCCTAGTAACACCAAAACACAGCTATTACAGAGCTTTTCTGAGAGCTCTGAATTGCCTTGTGTTGTATCGCTGTGTGTACTCGTAAGTCTCAGTATGTGACTGCCTGATAACACATGCTTAGTATGGGATGCTTACTATGGGACTGCATTTTCACAACACCTGCATACAGCACATGCTTTCCCAGAAGAGAATTGCAGCACACGAATTTCCTCTACAAAATAAATAAATGAATAAATAAAAAAAAAGTGTTTCTGCCAGTCATACATTGAAATAAGATCCCAGAATGACTGGGATAGGTGTTCTCATGGTTGAAAAGTGACCCTATTATTCCAGGAGATCCAGCAAAAGAGCACTGGCAGAAAGTAGGACTGTGACCCATATGCTGTTGATTACAGTTCAGTTAGCTAAGTCAGTTCATTCTCTTGCTTCTCAGTAGCCAGATGCAAATGCGAGGGGCAGCAGCACCAGGGACCTTTATCAGACATTGCACAGCAGCAGGTATGAAAAAAGAATAAGCCAGCAGTGCTAGAGATGCTTCTCAAAGCACAGGAATGAGTAAACAGGTTGTCTTGCCCCTAGAAAAGTTGCCTGCTGCACATCATACTATATCTTTAAGCCAAATTCCACTTGGTGCCTATGGTGACCAATTTCAGACACAGTGGGTTTTATTTCCTATTCAACCAAAAAGTTACTTTCCTACTCACTTTGCGCCCTTGCTAATGTGTACAAGACAATGCGGAATCAGACCTTCCTTTCCACTTGACTTTCTTGGCAATCAGCCTTCAAAAGTGTGGGGAAAGAATAATAGTATTCCAAACTTGTTTGTCACATTGTGCTGTGATTTAAAAGATAGGAGACCAATTTCTTATCCATCGCAGTTTACCCTGATGTTATTTCAATGCCTCATGTACTTCTAATGCAATGTACAGTAGGCTAATCCTGAGAGAAGCTGGACTTTTTAATTATGCTCCCTGTTTAACTTTAAGTCCTTAATGATGCTGTTTAACCTGCACGTCTTAGCAAACGTCCTTGTCTTCCAAGAGAAACACTCATAAAATTAGCCATGTGGCTGAAACGTAGTGGGCAGAGCACAAAATAAACAGATGTTTAATAACAAAAAATATTAAAAAGCGGGATCAGATTTGTTGCATTATTTCATTTTCTTTTGGACTGGCTCAGTTCCTCACAGGAACCAGGGCTGCTGGAACAATAGTGGCCCCACGTGAGCTGCGGGATTGCAGCTCCTGACTGCAGTGCCTCTTCTTTTGCTCTACCTGAGCACTGATGGTGCACCAGCAGGGAGCTGGGCTGGGTGCATATCCCAGCACAGGGAAGCATTCAGGGAGAGGCGGGTGGTGATTTTCTCCCTGCTGAAAGAGTCAGAGGTGAGAAATGCGTGGTGTCCCAACTGAAGCTGAGATGGGGAGGGAGGTATTGGGATTTTACAGACCCCATTTCCATACTTTACTCAAGGAGCAGGAAGCAGCTGCTCACTGTTCCACACAGCAGAAAGCACTGAAGCCTCATGTAATACTGCTAGCACTGCCCCACGCAGCATGGCTTAAACTCACTCTCTCTGAAGTCACCACCCTCCCTGTTACAGCACACTCACCTCATGGTGTTCAGTGCTCTCTTTCGGATCATGACCTCCCATTAACACTCCAGGAGGCTTTTCAAACATATAAACCACAAAATGTGATTTTTGTTCTCATTTTCCATCCAGCTTTGCTGTACACTGGAGTGTTCTTTCCCCAGTAACTCTCTCTTTTTGCTTTCCTTGCTAAAATACAGGGAGAGAATATACAGAGATAACATACAGAATATAGATAATGCAGATCGAATACATAGAATATGCTTTCTTATATAAACTATATCTAAACGCATACATTTGCATATTTGTATCTGCATCAATATGCATACAAGCATTTTTTTCTAGGAGATGTAGAGCAGAAGCGAATCTATAGAGCCAGCTGGAAGGCAGAAGGCAGGAGAACGGTGATACAGCCCCCGGATCGCCCCGGCTCTCAGCCGGCAGCTCGCAGCCCCCTGCCCGCTCCCAGCTCTAAGGATGCGACAATCTCAGCATCACAACGCAGCATCTTCGGAGGGGCGTCACCTCCGGCCCCGACCAATCCGGGCGCTGGGGGAGGGATGCTCGGGGCAGGGATGCGGGGTTGCCAGGCGACAGCAGCGTCCCCGTGTCCTGCCCCCCCCTCCCTCTCCCCCCCACTCCCCCCCCCCCCCCCACCCCGCCCTTCTTTACTCCGTGTCATCCCCCCGAGACCAGGCTGCGCTCCCGCCCGCCGTTAAACAGCCGCGGGCAGCGCAGCCCTGTAGCACGGGGACATCGGCCCTTCCGAGGGCTGCGTGCCACCGCCCCGCTCCCGGCCGCGCCGCGAGCGATTAGGCAGCTTCAAAGTTAGAACTGAAAACGCAGCGAATGAATAAATGATAGGAACAGGGCTCAGCCAACCCCTCCGCGCACGCCCCGAGTGCCGGGAGAGGCAGTCGGCAAATGCCAGCCGGCTCTCCCTCCGTGTCTGTGCAACTCTAAGTCGCCTTCTAATTTAGAGCTTTGCATCAACCCCCTTTTGCCCAGAGAGGAGAAGAGCTCTAGAAAGATGCCAGGCTGCCAAAAGAGACCCCAGTTAACAGCGCTGGTGCCGGGTGCTGCCTGGCCGAGGAGAGGCAAAGTTGCTCGGAGGAACGGGAAGGAGGTGCTCCAGAGAGAAGGGAAGGGGACGATTACTTGGTGATAGCAGTATTTCCCTCCCGTTGTCCCTCTCTCCTCTTTCTCCTTCCCAGCCTTATCCCCGACTGCCCAGGAGGCCTTGATGAGTTTCCATCGGGATCCGATCCAAAGTGGGGGGGGACGAACAGTGACTGCTCCCAAAGGAAACGGCTCACACAAGTTTCGGGGGGTGAAACTCCCCGGTGGATGTTGAACAAGCACATCGGGAGGCTCGTGATGACCGGGAGCAGCTGCAGACCCTCACCGGGACCTACCTTCACCACACGGTAAGAAGCTAGGCACCGACGTCCCGCTCCCTGCATCCTGCATCCTGACCCCTGCATTCCGTACCCTGACCCCTGCATCCCATTTCTCCAATCCCTGCATCCCAGCTCTCACATCCTTGCATCTCAATCCCTGCATCCATTGTCCCTGCATTCTGAATTCCTGCATTCCGGTCCCTTCATCCTGGATCCCTGCATCCCAATATCTGCATCCCATGTCCTTCATCCCAGATACCCGCACTCCCAGTCCCTGTATCCTAGTTCCTGCATCCCGCTCTCTGCCCTCCCAAGGAGATGCAGCTTCTGCCCAAGTGACTGCAGGCTGTGCAGCCAGGGGAAAAAAAGTTTAGAGTGGCATTTTGCAAGAGGTTTGCTAATGGGAGCAGGAGAAGGTGTGAGGGAGGCTTATGCCTGTCATGGTTGGAGGGGAGGTAGGGTGCAGGGGGACCCCAGTACTCTGCAAATAGATGGAGGGAGGGGAGCATTAAGGGGCTGGCTTATCCAGGGTAAAGCAGCTGTGTCCAAATGTTGTTCAGAGGTTTCTGCTCCCAAAGAGGCAGGATTTGGGAATGAAGGGAAGGTATCTTGCTGTCTCTATCCTTCCTTAAGATTTGGTGGAAAGTGCCAAGCCAGCAGCTGGGAGAGCTGTGCTGGTACCCAGCTGATCTCCCGATGTGATGCTGGGAGAGAGGTGGGGAATCTTAAAGAAACTGGAAAGGCTTGTCTTCTCCAGAGGTGTGTCCACAACAGGGATCTGGCTCATCCCAGAATCCTAAAATTGGAAGGCTTCAAAAAGAAAGGACAAAGAAGGATCATTGAGCCACTGTAAACTCTCCTATATACATGCCTGTATATCTATCTGTCCATGTGAGTATGCATAGCTGTATGGGCATATAGTGTGCTTCTGGAGTTGACTGTGCTTATGTGTGTGCCTTGCTTATATTTCTGTGTCTTTGGGTTTCTGTTTGTGTGTACCCATGCTTGTGTGTGCTTAGGTGCATAATGGTGTATACATGCATGGATTCATAGGAATGTATGCTTATTTCTAGGTGATATTTATCTGTGTGTAGAACATACAGGTGTGTGAGTACATATATTTCGCCTGTATGTGTATCAGGCATACATAGCTACTGAGATATACACGTGTGGGTGTGAGAAAGAGTATCTCTGTCACTGTGCAGATAGGGTTTAGGAGAATGGTGAAAATCTAGGGGACTTCTCCCCTAAGTTATTCCTGTACTTCCATGAATAATTTTATCAATATATTTCAGCAGTCTTAACTATAAACAAACAAGCAAACAAAAAAAAGAATCTTGAAAAACTGGGTATTTTACTGATACTGAATCAAACGGAGCTTAGGATTTGCTGATAGTTTGTGAGTTCTTTGGCTTTTTCTGTTTATGCCACCTGCTGAAAATGGTTTTAGAGAACTTCTTAAATAATTAATTCAAGCAAAAAAAAAAAAATCTCTATTGGAAGACTGTGAATCAGAACAGCCTGGGACACAGCCTGGTACCTATTTCATCTTGCATAAGATGTGTCTCAGGTCAATTAAATATGCATGAAAACAATTTGAAAAGCACACAACCCACCTGATTAAATGCATATTTTAGGATACTTTTTTCATTTTCTTCAAATACATCTAAATCTTCATGACTTCTTCTGCTGTTGTTTATGTTGATAAATACAAGCTATTACAAGAATGGAACTTCCTCAGGCGTACTGGTAAAAAAATATACATTAAGGCACTTCTATTCACTCTTAGGGTAACAGGAAGATTATATGTTTGTAACATTCCTGTTCACCCTTTGGGTGAAATTATTAACAGTCCCTTTTAATCTTTCTTAATAAATTGGTTATTTAAAGAATGCAAGTTAATTTGTCTTTTGTTAGAATAATTTGTGTTTTATTTTCTGTAGCTCTTTAGCTTGCTGTTTTCTTTTAAGAATGACACTGTGCACTGTTGCTCTCTGTATTTCCAAAATCTTGTATTATATATAAAAAAATAAAAAGTGCTTTAAAATTGAAAACACACCAAATGTTCTACCATTCAGCAGCTTTAAAATAAGCAAAATTGCAGTGCTATCAAATACATTAAAACAAGAATTTCATTCCTGAGCTGAGACACTTGGCAATTGCGGTTGATCTTTGGTTACTTGTGCAGATGACCTACTTATAAGCTTCTATGAATATAGTTAGGCAAATGTTGACATCTCATCTAAGAGTAAGTTTCTAATTTTGCCATTAAGAGAGTGAATCTAAGACAAGATACGGGGGTGACATTTCCTTCTGGATTCACTTAATGTTTTTATTCTTACTTAAAGTGTAAGGAAGAAAGGTAGTAAATCAGACTGGAGAGACAAAAGGAAAGAAGTGCGTTGGAAACAGTGGCATCATTCAGCTCAGAGATCTGAATTACACAAGTGGAGCTGAATTTGGAAATGAACAAGGTGTAAGGAGACATGCTGGCACTTAATAGAGCTAAACAGCCCTCTGTGAAAATATATTCTCTTGTGGAAGTGTCCCATAGAAGATAAATTATCTTACAATACTCTGCATGGGATTCTATAATTTAGATATAGATACAAAATGCAGAGTACCTTAAGGTATGGGCGACCTGGTTGTAATGGTGGCGTCATTCTGTAATCTTTCTTTTAAACCTTGTAGGCAAAATTCTATATTAGATAGAGTTCAAGTTAGCAATGTGACTGGAGAATCAAGCCTAAAGATTTTATGGTGCACAGAATCTTCCCTATGAGGATATTGAACTTGTCAATAGCCTCATACAGAACACACTTCACTCAGTTCAGCTTTCGAAAGCTTGTTTCCCAAGCTGTACAGAATGTTTATTAGGATTTCTGCCATTTGTTTCTTATGACTTGTTCCATAGTTATTGATCAATTAGTAGGCATTTTTCTGTTTAATAAAATGCTAGGCATCCTGTCTGTGTCTCAGGTGCCACAGAACAAAATAGAGATGACTGACATGCTACAGGATCAGAAAGTATTATTCTTATGTTTGAATATGTACAAACTACAGTAAGCTACATTCACTTCCATAAAGATCTTGCAATCTTGACCAGCTTTTCTTTCTGCTTGTTGATACAGCTGACAGCTGTTTTAAAGCACTCTGGAACTTGTTCTGGGTCAGAGTCAAAGAGAAGATTGTCTTCTTGATCTCCACTCTAGTGCACAGAATAAGGTTGTACTTTACACCTGTGTGGGTTGCATTTGCAAAGGAATGATACCACAACCAGATCCAAGGGGCAAGGAGGAGAATGAGCAGCCATTCTGTCTCTGCACTCAGTGATGGTGGATGTGGGCTCCAAAAATGGAAGGGAAGAAGTGTAGTCTTCAGTTGGTAGCGTCTTCCAAAATCTCTGGCTTTGGCCATTGCTGACTCTTTGAACTTATTAAGGCCAACTTTCAATGTGATAATCTAGCCCTGAACTGTCAGAAGGATCTGGGAAACATTTCTTTTCATGAAAATACAAATTGGCTTGAAAATCTTATTAGTAGGAGTAAAATGACAAAAAAAAAAAAATAATAGGAATTTCTCCTTCATATAATGATGCCTGGGAACAGCCTCTGTGGAACTGTCAAATACTTCCACGGATACAAAACACAGTTCTTTGTTAGATGTGTTTTAAACACTACAGATTAGTCCAATTGGTTCTTTTTTCAAGTAAGCCCAGAATCCAGTGGGTGACCTAAATGAATTTTCTGGCTTATTTATTGTCCTACAAGCTTTTCTAGCATTTTATTTCAGAAATGTTCATTTTTTAAATTGTAATCCAAGGAATATGCTATCTAGCTGCTTTTCTAAGCAATGCAACAAATTTTCATATGGGTGTAAATCACTATGAACCTGTCAAAGTAAAAAAGAAGAGCTATACAAACTTATACACAGGAAAAAAAAAAAGGCTGCATATTGCTTTTATCTCATATTGCTCTTCTCAAATATAAAATGATGTATCTGGGACTATTATCATGCTACTGTTGGTAGCTCTGCTGTGATTATGGGAGCAATTGTATAGTCAGTGATTGTACTGCTTCTTATAGACTCCTTGTGTAAATCAATAGGTTGTATCAAAAAACTATGCAGCAGTGTAGCAGCTTTCCCAAAACTTCAAAGACTCAGCTTTACCAGATGCAAAGGCATAGTTTTAACCTCCATTACTGAGGCAGCCTTGTCCAGAGAACATTAAAGTCTAGTATGTGGCTTGACCTTGTCAGTGCTTATAACCTTGAACCTGAAAGACATTTTTCTGGTGCATCCAGAGGAATACAGGATTATGATCAAGCATATGAAATATATAAAATGCACATCAAGGATGGAGAGTACAGAGAGAATGTATTACGAACATTTCATAGATGAAACAGGAATTTGGGGCAGATTTTGGTGGATGCTGTTAGATCCTGAATGCTCTGATGGGAAGGTGAGTAGAGAAGGAAAAAAAAAATAGGAAGTAGAAGACAAAGAGACAAAATGGGAAAAAATTAAGAGACTAAAATAGCTTGATATGAAAGGAAAGAAGAGTAGAGATAGAAAAGAGCAGTAAAGATATTCAGAGGTCTATTCAAGCTGGGAGAAAAGTAAATGGACTGGTAAGTCAACTGTGGGCTAAGGAGATTTGAATGTGGATAAAGATGATAAAAAAGAAACTCATAAAAAGAAACTCTAAACTGATGAGTTTAGAAAGTATCCTGTGACCCAACTAGCAGGACAAACATATTTCACATGTTATGGAAGGGAATTGCAAAATTAGTATAGCAGAGAATTGCATTCAAGCGTATTGATTAAGGAAGGTGACAGCATTGAAGTAGGGTAGGGTAGATTCGTCAAGAAAATGTTGTAGAGGTAACTTTTTAGCACAGTAATTTGAAGTATTGAGACAAGATAAAGAAGCGAGTTAGAAAGGAGCAAGGTAAAAGAATTTTGGAGTCCACAGTAACCAAGAAGTCTTACAAGATATCAGCACGCAGTGATCATAGGTGAACGCACAACAAGGAAAAGGAAGGAGGGGAAACCTGTAGTTGTGTATGGGCTGTTGGTAAAATCCAGAGATAGTGCCATAAAAAACAAAGAAAGTTGAAGCAGATGGATTGGGTCACTTAGGAATTCAAGGGAGAAATAGAGTCCTGAGAAGAATAAAGCAAGCACACATGAAGGAGAATGAAGACAAAAGTTCAATGGGCAACCACAAGGTCAATCAATTCATGGATCAGATTATATAAAGAGAATTAGCGTGATAAAAGTAAGGTATTCAGGAGAAGAATGATGAATAGCATTTTAACTTGACAATCTTTTTAGGTCACTTCAAACTGAACTATCCTAATTAGCTTAGGCTATCTTCTTGAGGAGCAAGTAGAGAAGAAGCATGCTGAGAAAAGCAGGCAAAGTTTGCAGGTGAGAAGCAGGATTTCCCTCATGGAAATGTGAAAGTGCTTGAGGAGAGGAGAAGGAGAAGAATAAAATAGGGAAGTGATGTGAAAGAGGGGGGACTGAGGTGAAAACAGAGGAAAAGCACAGACAAAGGTGGAAAGCAGAAATTACACAAGAAAGAAAAGAGCAGCAGGGGCACTGGATGATACAGAGAACTGACTTACAACTGGTACAGAAGGGGGGAGGAGATGGAAGGCTAGCTGAGAGGAAGGAACTTAATGGAACCCAAAAACTGAAAAGACTTTCCTTAGAAGACGACATGTTGGTGGAAAGCAGAGCAAGAGAATGTTGTGCAGAATATGGTGACTGAGTGCACCCCCCATCTGAGAAATACAATAAGACTTACACGTTAACTTCCATTTCTGTGGAAATCTCCATTAACTAGTCAATACTCAAACTGGGGACAATACTTTTTACCCATATGTTGCATTTGGGGAAGTTAACAGCCCATCAGCTATTTCATAAACTGCATAATCAGCTTCAGTCTCTCTGCTTTTGTGACTGTTTGTCCTCGGTAGCACATGTTGTTAGGCGGACTGAAAGTTTACTTTTGCAGTCTGCGAAGGAGTATGCTGCAGGCAATTTACTGAGTGTGGGATTTGGCAGTGCTGAGACTTTTCCCTGCAGTTAGCCTTGTACAGAGTCTAGAGATATGTGGGCAACAAGAGTCTGCCTGATTGTATGGAGCAACCCCATATTCTTCTTCCAGCAAAACTGAAGTGTTTGATGTCAAATCCAGCATTCACAGATGTTGGTGCTACATGACTGTCACCAAATACTCTGTGATCAGATCAAACCAATGACCTCTACAGTGACCTATGAAGTATGGGGTGCTACATAATTTGAAAAGGGCTTGGAAATCTTACAACTCCCCTTCTTCGAACGCTAAGCATTATTAACTTCTGCAAATTAAGCATTTATATAAATTGATACTGAAAGTTGCTTACAATAGTTACCTAATCACTGGCTGGGAGATGTTTGCTAACCCATCCCTAAATACTATTTCATTAGTTGAGAGTAAAAAGTAAATATTCTGAGATTTTTACCCACTTGTGTCTTATATCACCATCAGTTCAAATGTAGCTCCCTGTCTCATTAATGCACAAAAAACAGCAGAGCTGTGATGGTGCTGGAGCTATTGGGTAACCTCCAGTCTTCAGCTGTGGGAAGAAAGGGACACCATGGGCCAGGTGCACTATTCCTCTCTGATGTGGAACACAACCTTATGCAACTCTAATGTGTGCTCTGAGAAGCTCCTAGGTCATCCTTGGCCTCGCTGACATTTAAGTTGTTTAGGGTACACATTGCAGCTCCTTATCAGCACGTTCAGCTCATAGAGTTGAGTTGGTTGCCATCTCTTTCATGCAGTTGCACTGTGGGATCTTTAAACTCTATATTGGCTCCATCTTGAATGGACCATGTCCTCCTGGTGGGAGACTTGCAGCGATGCTTTTGTGAATGTTTCTTCATGTATGTTTTATAAGAGGGTTGTGTCTGAACTGTTTCTTCATATGCTACTTCTTGCCTAGGGATTTCTATGCAATTCTACAATTATTATATATTTGTAGTGTTGTTATTAATTTCATTCACAGTGGTTGTGTCATGCAATGAGGAATTTATTAGGGATGCATGAGAAGCATTGCTCTGATAGTGTTTGAAAATGTCACATATCCATAAGTGTGAGTTAAATCCACAGGGATGCTTAGCAGAAATTGAGTGTCCTACTGTTAGGATCACATAACCCAAGAGATCTGATTAAAAAATAAAAAAAAATAAAGTAAATTTATAGATGCTTCCAGAATCTATATAATTATATATTTTTTTCCCAATTTCTCAGTTTCTATGTATTTTCTTGAGAAGACAAAGAGACAAAATGGTGGAAGCAAAGAGAAAACCACATTTTTTGTAGTAAGACATAGTGGGTTTCAGTTCTGATATGCTATCATGCTCATTTGCTTGGATCAAATAACATGGCCAAAGGATGCAAAAAAAATCTGTATGAGTATTTTAAAATTGATATTGTATGCAAAAATATACTTTATTTTGCTATGATGAGGCAGTTTCCTAAAAAAAAACAGATCATAAATTTTTATGAGAATATGTAATTACCTGAGTATTGAATGCCAAAATCTAGGAATATAGCCATAGGCTTTCTGGCTTTTGTCATAAACTTTAATTGCATCTTTACTAATGTGCAGTCAGTCCAAAAGACATCTTCACTGTATGTCACCTGACACTAAATTTGATCCAGACATTTCAGTACAAAACAGATGAATGCATTTACTTTTTAACAAGCGTTTTGGTTATTTTGCAAATGTTGTAACATTTTCCTTTTAAGAAGCAATAAGAAAAAATGAACAAATCTAGAAACAACAACAACAAATATTGCTTGTGACATCAATGTAGGAAAACTGGATTAAAATTAAGCAAAATGGTGAGAAAATAGTATCTTACAATTCCAATCTATACAGCATAGATAGTAATAAGGGGCTGATTTTCCTCATTTTGAAGCACTTGATGGCAAATCGTTACCAGAGAACATTCATTTAGATAGAAAATTTACAAAGTTTTACAGGAATATTTTCAGTATATTCTTCTTTACATTGTAAGAGTCCATCTGTCAAATCTACCCTCCAACTCTTTTCTGTGTATTCCCCTGGGCTCTTATAACTGTGTTGGTTCACTTTCTTCTTCCTTGAAACCTTTAGAGCTTCAGAGGAGCCCTGACAATAAAAGGTAATGAGAGCTAGAGACAACATTTTCATAAGAAGGTGCAAGCACCTCCTACTTAGGACCGATGGATGACGCTGAGGGATCTGGTTATGCTCTTTGCTCTCAAAACTTGAGAACAGGGTGGAAATTGCCTCTGTGGGAACGGTATGTCAACAAAAACTCCACTTCTTTATCTAACCATTGTTACAGGGTACATTTACTTTGAAGAAGAGTGCTTTCTTTGCATCCCAAAAATAAGCTGTCTGCCTCAGGGTCTTCATAGCAGCACAGAAATGAATGTTTCAGCAAAGCAACATGCGGTCTGTGCCCTTTCCCATCTGATTGCTTGTCAGTGGGGCTGTCAATAAGGATCTATTTACATACAGCTAATCCCACAGTCAATTCATTAAGATGATTTTATGACTGAAAAGGGAAGATGATCTAATGGGATAGCTGTTGGAATACAAATAAAGCAAGATAACTTTCAGAGAATAATAATTTTCCTTTCTGAAGTGAACATTAAATCTCCAAGAAGAGAATAGCCCTGCTTAAAACAACCTTTTTTCTTCGCTCAGAAGTGATCTCAGATTAATTGTGCCGTTCAGCTGAACTTTGCTTTCCTTGGTATCCTAGGAGAAAAGCTCTGACAGACTGGGAATGTTAACTTGTTTGTAATGTAAACTCAGTATACTGGTGGAGCTTTTTAACACTCCAGAAACTGTTTGGAAGGAAAAAAAAAAAAAAAAAAAAGAAATAAAGAAAAAAAGCTTTGATCCTCTAAGCAAACAAAGAGGAGAGAAGGATGTTAAAAGAACCATCATTTGTGATAGGCAGAGAAGGAAAATGTGGGAAAGGTGTCTTTATTTGAAATATCAGTACTTCGTCAGTAATAAATCCTCTGAGGAAAAAGGAAAGATTGATTTCTTTTCATCATTTCACTGACATTTTGAAGATTTCTAAGCACTATGCATTTCTCAATAATATAGCTCGATCTGATCAAGATCTTTCCCAAAAACAGATATCCAACTTCCTTAGAGGTAGAGATTTAATCCTTTCAGTATCAATCTCAGACAAGCACATTCTTAGTGGCATTATTCATTATGAAGAATCTTAGTCTGGAAATAACACCAGCTCCTGGGAACTAGGGGAAAACCAGCCTAGATTTCTAGACCAAAGGGTGAAATGGTTATTTGCAGCATCCAGACATAACAGCAGGAAGTGGCGTGACCCAGCAATGCCCTCTTCCCTGCTTATTTCTGGGGCACATTTCTGCTCCTTAAAATTTCTCTGATCCTGGTGTTTCAGGCAGTAGGTAAGGAGGTAAAGACTTCACATACTCATTTCAGTTTGCCTACTTTACATTCATCAGTTTTAAGGCAGGAAGTATAAAAATATCTTCATTTAGACTAAGATTACTTAAATCAATGTTGAGGGAGTGGCTGCAGAGAATAGTGGTGCTTCTTAGTTCCTACAATTTCCTGGCAAGGGTATAAGGTCCCAATTAGAACCTATCCTGAACAGGAGCTCTATCCATTACAATAGAAATGGTAGGAAAAGGCCTTTTAGATGTAAGGTTCTTCATTTTCAAAGACTTATACAAAACATTTTATTTTCCTGAACATTTTTCCACAGATAGACATTGGTAAGGATTTCATCTAATCCACCTTCCCCCCCAAAGACAGCATAATACTCCAAGTCCTTCTTAACAGGTATTTTGTTGAACCTCACCCATCAAATCTGCAACAAGAGAAATTTCACAAGCTTCTGCACCAGCACATGCCAGTGCTTCTGTGTTCTTGTGAAATGAAACTCTCCAAAATTAAACTAAATCCTACTTTCTGCAGCTGAGTCTGACTCCACTCACCTTTCTACCATGGAAATTAGAAGCAATTTAGTACCTTCCACTCCTGCTTTTTACATAGCAAAATGTTTGGGTTTTGGCTTTTTAACTCTCATTTATATCATGTTTCTCTCAGTCTTCTTACCTTTTGACTCCATGAAACAACTAATTTCTTTTAGTATCGTTCACTTTTTTAGAATCTTTCTGACATCTCTTTTTCCATGTTCCAAGCTCCAGACAACATTCAGTCCAAGCAGTCTATCAGGCTGTAATGATGTCCTTGTTTTGTCATCTCCCAAATTATAATATTTTTTCTTGACTGCTCCTAGTCATTTCTAGTTCACAAACATATGCAACAAAGCAATTGTCAGCCCTCACAATTACATACGTATTTCAGGAAAACAATTCTTGGGTAGTTCAAACTATTTCTTTTATCTTTGCCAGAGGGCTTTATGTGTGTGATGTTGATGCAATCATTACCAGGCAGAAGGATTTTGAACTGTTGCAATGTCTAGCATGAAGTTGTTTAGTATGAAGTGGCTGTCATGGTCACTGACTTGAGATATCAGCCTGATTATCCACAAGTCAGAGGCTCCATCAGGGCTTCTCCACTGTGAAAAATCAGAGGATCAGTGATGACGTTGTACTAATGGCCTTTGCTGCCATTAGTACCAGGGAAGTCTCCAACCCAGCTTCAAGCATAAAATATACCAATGAATTCAACAGAGCTGAATGATGGATACAAATATGGGGCCAGTAATTATTTAGATATTCCATCTATAGACTCATGAAAAGGCAGAAATTGCTCATGCTTTCAGGATCCTAACTACAGAGTAATGCATCAGAAAGCCTCATGTGAGCAGTTCAACTTTGCTTCTGGCAAATCCACACAGGGTTCTTCATTAAGCCTAATGAGTGTGGCATTAGGTAAGAATCCAGATCCTCATGCCCCCTAGGCACAATTTATGCCTCTTTTCTTTAATTTCTCTTCTGTTATTAAAACTCAGATTTTACCCTAGCCAACTTAGAACATATCCCAGAACAGCTAGGACGCAAATAGCATCACATGGATTTTGATGAAGCTGCCACAAGTACATACCCCAAGGGTTCCTTAGAGAACCCTTTGCAACTGCAAGGTTCATGTGTATGAGTGTAGTTATTACTACCAAAAAACCTCAAGTTTCTGCAACAACTCATGGAGCACCTTAACAGCGCCACAAAAATATCCCATCTAGCCTTCAAATCAATCAACATGATATTTTAATACATCTCAGTAAATTAAAACACATTCTGTCCATTTCATTAGTTCCTGTCTATTAGCTTTCAAACCTTGAATTCTCATTGAACATGCTCTGAAGGCTTAACTGACATGACTTTATACCAGAGTACAAGCCAGTACATGTAAGAGCAGACATTTTCCTACACTATCTAACCAAGTCACATTGGGGATGCTAAATAAATACTACATGGGTGTACTGACTTAAGGGAAAGTTTTTTCTCTCCACAGAAGGAAACTTTTTACTATCTGGAAAATAAAGTCATTGGGGGCCATACTGGAACAACCTCTGAGACACCTCTTGATATACTTTCCCTCCACTGAAAAAACACAGCTTTAGAGTTTGGCAATCCTGGATACTTTTCTGATTTGTTGTTTCTTGAACACAGATTATGTTCATTAAGTACCTAAAAATTAGGTGGTCAAGTGTGTTCCCAAGACCTTAAAAAAACAGCTTTCATTTGAAGATCCATCCGTATTTAATCAACAGTAGCCATCTCAGTCGTATCTTAGAGTGCTGCAAGTTTTTTACACCATATTTTTAAAGCTCCAAGTAGTAAGTGCTTTGAGATGTCCCATTTTTGTCCATTTCCATTTGTAACAGTTTCCATGCCAATGATTACAATGTAATGCTAATATGAGTCGTTTCAAAAACAAAAGTACATTTAGAATCATCCATGTTTATCTTTAGAGAGTAAAAGCTGCAAAAATAAATGGATCGAGGGGGATTAAATACTAAGCTAATTGTTCATTAGCCAACCTAAGACTGATAAAATGTGTTAATCCATTTAATATTTTTTCTAGTTTTCTCCATTATTATCCCTGCCAAAATCCTTTTGCATGTATTGAATCACCTAAGTTTATTTATTAATAAAAGAATTTGCTTGAAATGCAGGTCTTGAATCCTTAAGTCCGTTCAGAAGCAAAACTTTCATGACAACAGTAGCAGAAGGACTTCAAGATGTGACTGGAACTCTCTGTACTGATCTTTTCCTAAAATAAAATTTAAGTTCTTTCAATAAGATTAATGTGAATACATTATCCATCTGTATTGATTCCAGATACTCCCCATGATTAATTAAGATCCTTCTGCAAAATTATGCAAAGTTCTGTGTATTGTCCTGTGAAAGTAGCCCTGATTGTACCTGACCCAGAAGAATTGTTCTAAGATTGGTTGCTACTACGCAATATTTGTTGTTTATTTTGGTGTTCAGTTGACCACTTAACAACATGATTTTCATATTGGTATTGAATTAACAGGAATATTGTCTGTAAGATGTGGAGTGTAAACATCATCCTCTGCTCTTCAATGTCAGGGATACATTTGGAGTATGTAGCCCAGTTTTGAGCATTATGTTTCAAGAAGAAACACAAAGCACTGAGATAGATTCCAGAGAATTGCAAGAGGAAGAGGAGTGGAAATATTGATTTCTCATTGGTAAACAACAGGATGCAATCCCAGAATTAATTGCTGGGATGACTAGAAAGTGCATCCTCAAAGAGTTTTTAAAAATAAGCTAGCCAAGATATGTCTTAAAAAAGATGAGGGTTGGCCCATGTTTAGATAATGGTAAAGGTAGATTAGGTTGATCTTTCAGGGTCCTTTCCAACCTACTTCTGATGGTGACCAGAACATTACCTCAGGTTCCTATTCCAGGATTTACATTAGAACATTCTGTATGACAAAAATCTCTCTACCTAGGTGATAACCCAAGAGCAAAGAGTAACAGGTTTGTCTTGGGGAAGAGAGGAAAAATGGAGAAACTTTAGGAGCAAACAGGAAAGAAGTGAGCTCTGTCACACAGAGGAAGAGCATGCATATGTGCAGAGAGAATAAATCTCTGCTTGATTTGTACACAAACTCATTATGAATGTTTCTTCAGTCCTGCTCTATACCAGAAACAGCAGCTTGATGCATTATGTTCATTATATATGACAATCTAGTCCTTTAGGTAAAGTCCATGAGCAGTCCTACTTCTTTCTATAAGTACTGTGTAGAAGTGTGCGTCTACAAAATACAGCATGAAATGAGTTCTAATATTAGGACAACAGACAAGCAAGAACAGGAGGAACAACATGTCTTGTCAACTTGCACTCTAAACTTTGAAGCCTAGCTATGCGTTTTCAAAGGCTTTGCTACCATCATGAGTAAGTAATACACTATATAATGTTATAAAGAAATGTATGTTTTTTGAATGTTTGCATAAGGAAATGAATGCAGTAACTCTATTGACATCATCAGTGCAGAACTACTGTAACTCTAACGCTTCCTGCACTGCAGTAATGATTATGAAACTGGTAGGTATTTTATATTATTAATTCAAGGCATCATCTGTAATAAATACACATAAAACACATTGGCAAAAGCATAAGCTGCAAAAATATAATTAAAGATTTTGATATATTCTCTACATTGAATAAATTGTTAATACTGTTACTCAGCAATTATTCAATCAAAAATACACTTAAGGAAAATTTGAAATTACTGAGAGATTTTAGTTGTTAGGAATATTGGCCCTATATTCATGTTAATTATTAAAGCAGGGTTAGAGTGTATTTTAATAAAATTGTAAGACAGTATTGAAATTCAAATAACTCCTTGGAGATTTTATAGCTCATACAAAATGCAAAGAAATTCAGAAAGAGAAGATTTTTCAAATTTAAAAAAACTCCTTCTTAAAGAGAGGTAAAGAATTATATGTCTTCTCCTAAAAGGATGTTATTTTTTTCATCAGTTTGTGAAAAATGTATTATTCATATCATTAATACTTAGCCTAAATTACACTCTCTATTTCTTGTCCTGTAATTTTTCTTCCATTCAAAAGCTACTGTATCTTTCATCATTTAAGTCCCTCCTGCATTGACTCTGGAGAAGACTGAGATATTCCCAAGATAATGCTTGTATGTAGCCTAAGTCAGGTGAACAATAAAAAAATATTGATTTGTCATGCAGTATAAATAGCTCACAAATACATAAAAATTTAATTCAGAATTCAGTGGGTCAGACCCTAGACTGTGATGAATTAGCAACAAAGACAGTACAGCTGCTCTGTGTTACACCAACTGGCAATGCTGTTCAATTTGTCAAGTGTACTGTGCTTCAATCACTTAATAGCTTCAAGAGATCAATAAGGTCTGTAGTTTCAGGTTTTCAAATGTCAGCTTACTCATGTTCCATACGCTTACTCAAGCAATAGTAGGACTTCACAGCAAAATCCTTGCACTGCAATAAAGTATTACCTTCAGCCATGTTCACTATCTTTCTGGATTGAGACTGGATAGTACATTCTGACTTGAGCTTGGTCATCACCACTGGTAAACTGCTGAGGAGCTGGTGTGAGAACACAAGTCACCAGCATGTTATCCCAGTCATCATAGTGGTGTAAATCAATGCAACTGCACTGCTACAAGCTCCATGCACAGAGATTGTAAATATGGGAAATACAAGGGGTGTGTAACAGAAAGAATGCTGGAAGTGACGACAGGAAGTCAGATATCTGTCCCCTGCCCCAGTCTGAAGTAAGAATTTTTGTGTGATTTCTGACAAATAGCTTAATTAATATTCTCTATCACAGTGCCATATTACCTTTAGGACTGGAAAGTTTTCAGTAACATCTGCTCTCTACTTAATTTTCTTTTTCAGTTGAAGTTCATTGCTTCTTTCACTAATGTCTGCAACCAATGTTCTCCTTACAACCCAATTAATTTCTCACCTCCTGTGCTTGATAACAGTTCAGTTTACAATCTGGCCTGGCCACATCTGTGACGAATCCAAAACTGCTGATGTGTTCTGGAAAACTGAGTTTCAGGCAGTTTTCTGAAGTAGGCTCGAATTTCAGAATTGTCCATTAAACCATGAAAAATTCATTCCCACTGGATCCTGGAAAGACTGAAAGTAATGACTGTGAAACAAAAGAGTCCAAAGATATTTTTTTTTTCATTGTCACCGATAGTAGGGACATTTTGTTATTTCTTCTATCATAAGAAATGAAAATCTGAGAGCAAGACATGTTTTAAACCACTTGTGCAATCAGTGCAGTGTGCTACCAAGAATAATCATGTTCCAAAGTAAAGCACTTCTTTCTGCTTTTTGGAACCACCACTGGTGGGATAGACTTTTTTTTAAATTGTAGCACCAAATAATCTTCTGCTCTTTAGTGAGATAACAAACTTTGTCTTGTGCAGTAAGTACTTTTTGCACGGCACAGAATACTAGTTGCATGATGGTTCCAACAAATGATTAGTATGATTCATTGCTGTCTTTTATGCTCATTAAGGAAAATACTTAGATTCCAGTAGAGCAAAGGACTCGATGTTTAGTGGAAGAAACAACACTGATTTGAAAAGAAAATTGAGTGGAAGTAAAAGTTATTACTGGTGAAAAGCTGGTGTTAAAAAAAGTCTTGTGAATGGAAAAAACAAGTATTTTTTCAGAGACTCTTTTCTCTATGAATGAATTAAGCTGCTATGGTCAATATCTGAAGAAGAATTGTAGTTAAAACTCCAAGATTGACTCAGATGATCTAACAGTTACAGCTCTTCCTTAAGTTGATTACTGAAAAGAAAATGAATCAGCTCACACTTTCATGAGTACACAGTCACTGGTAACAATTCTTCCACCTTGTTCACTGTTCCTCACTAAGGCTTGGCGTTGGTCTAGGGCACCCTGATCTGAGGGTTCCTGCCTGAGCAAAAGATTGGACCAAATGGACCCTCTGGTCCCTTCCAAGGTCAGCCATTCCATGATTCTTTAGAAGCTGGACGCAGAAGCCTTGACTAAACCTCAGGCCATCGGATACTTCCTCACTAACATATATATTAGTTTCCTGGATCATGTTCAGCCTCCCATTGGTTCATAAGTCATTTCTCTTTGCTGAGAGGAAGGGAAAGACCTTTGCACTACTTGATGGACAAAGATTTGTGCAGACTTTTCCATACCTCTGGCCCTCGTTGTGGCTGTTAGCCGTGTTTTAGGGCCAGAAACTGTTTATCAAAAACATTATTGCAGAACTCAGGCACATGGCTTACAGACATCTATCAGATGCTTCTAAAGCACTTGCCTCCCTGAAATTTTGAAGTAGCCTCTAGTCTATACACAGACTGCTTACCAAGTTCTTTTCAGTCTCCTTCATTGTCAGGAGCTGATGCTTTCTAGTTTATAACCCCCATGTCAACTTTCAGGATGTCATCAGAGACAACATGAAATTAGAGAACAGGCTTATTTTCTCAGCTCAAATACATTCCTCTGGAGTAAAATTACCCTGCACTGGAGCACGCTTAGGTCTGCAGAGAGTACAAAATAATATGGATCTGCATGTAGGCAGTTGCCTCTTCATTTTTGCCCAAAAGCCTCCCACTGTCAATAGTGCTGGGAATCTTGTTCCCACAGATCTTTAGAACTAAGTAGGGTAAAATAAATAAATATCTGTAAATAAATATCTGTATTTCTGTACTCCCTGTGGACAGGAATATCTCTAGTCATTTGTTGCACTTGCCTTTCACCATTTCCATGGCTATCCGGGAATCAGCCTTCAGTCACTTCACTACACAAGTTTCATCCTGTGTAGAAATCAAAGAAAGGAAGCATCTAAGAATGGGATTTTTCTCAGTAGACATAGAATGAAGACAGACAGCTGCAATGTGAGGCACCTACATCTGTAAATAATCACATTTTGTAATGGCAGGTGAGATTCAAACTAGATGATCTTTGAGTCCTTTTCAACCCAGACCATTCTATGTTCCTATGATTCTGTGATAAGGACAATGACATTTTAAGGAGTGACTCAACTGACCTATTTCAGTCACCTACTGTAGGAGGACAGGAGTCATGTCCAAAATTGTGGGGTTTTTTGTCTATAAACTGACTATAACAGGACATCTGAGTAATCAGAGGTAGAAATATGTGATGTGACTGTGTGGTTAAAAGAATCTCACCTAAATGTTTAGTGTGGGGATCTGGCAGATCAAGTTTAGTTTTATGCACATTTCTTGCATGCTTGAAACTTTAGTCACGATTTTGGTCAGTCTGCTCTGTGGCTGACCTTATACAAAGTGCCATGTCAGCAAGAGAGGAAAACTCTTGTGCTCTTTCTTCCTCTGATCTTTGCTAAGTTGTCATCCCTCGTTTAGTTCCACAAGAGACTGTTCTACATCTCTGCCAAAAAGCAAATTTCTCTGCAGTACAATACAATGAGGGCAAAATAAGATATTATCTTTATTGTTTGGAGATACATTTGTCTTGCAAAAAGAACTTTCTATTCTTGAATTCAGAGTTTGCCTTTCCACTGAGATTTAACTTTTCTACATGTGTAAGCTAGAACTTAATCATGGAGATTTTCTACCTTCTGAAACTTCTAAATAGAGATGTGATGTCTTCCTAAAGCATCATCAAAAGGATGTTACCAAAAGGATCTCTCTCTATGTCCCTTGTTAAGCTTGTGCTTCTCTATGTGTACACTGGTGACCTCTGTCAGAGATTGAACACTGTCAGACATGGGCTACAGAGACCTTTGCTTTAACCCTATCCAAAGGTTAAGTTCTTTGTGCTAGTCTGTTAGACTCAGAGTAGGAACTACTACAGGCAAGTCCTTTTGCTTGCTTTATACAAGTGATCCAGCTGGAAGGTCAACATTGCCTGCATGCCTTTAGAATCATTTGATCCTTGAATTAGATATTCATAATCTTCGGGGCTTCCAAATTAATACTGTGTTGAAGTGAGGCATTATTAGAAAACCTGGCAAGTACTCAAGCCTAGGCACAGTGTTCATCTCAATCTTGTTAATTTGAAAGGATTTCATTTCAGCATTTTTTGAAAATATTATTTTTCCAAAAATCTCATGCTGTCAACACTTTGGTCCAATATTAAAGTATGCAAATATGAAAATTCTTCTAAGTTTAAGTACTATGCTTATGTGATAACCTTCATTTTAGTTATGTTAAAGACTAAACCAATGATTTGCTAAGCCAAAAAATTAATACTTTTAAACTAAAACACTGCTTCCTGTTTATAGTGCTGATTTAGGCTCAGAGTTTCTGTGATTTGAGTGTGGAGGAGGCTACCCTGCACAAATTAAAGCAAATACACTTTCTTCCAAGTAATGCTGTCAGAAAGTGAATTCTGCTAGACTCAAGGTTTTCATGTAGAGGCGTCTGTGGTATCATATATACATATTCTTCCTCCCTGTGTCAGAAGATCCAGAGACCTCAGGTCTCCTGTTTTCATTTTTAAACACAAATTCTGTGACAGGGTTCACAAGAGTTTAGTTTAGTTTAAATTCAGTGACTGGTGGGTTGAAGTCTTTCCTTTTTTAACTTAAGCTTTTGCTGTCTTCTCTTTTAAAAGCTGTCGTGTATTTGAAACTCTCTGATAAAACACTGTGCTTTGCCCCTTCTGCATAAAATAGGCTGAATCTGAGTCTTTTTGGCCCCAAGAGTGAATTACTGTTATTTCCCTTGTGCATACCTTTTTTTCCTCAAAGCTACCTTTTATTCTTACTCCCCTGCTGCACTTCTCTGTGTCTCTCATTCTGATGTTGGCTCATATAGAGCTAGCAGAAGTCTTTCTGGGGATTCTGAAGGCTTCTTCAAGATTCTCATATCCCATAATCTTGCAGAAATTTCCTCATTCACTTGATTTTCACTTCTCTAACTAAGCAAACTGACTTTAAGACCACGAGAACAAGATTATAAGCAGGATCAAAACTGAGCCATTCCATCATCAGGTAGATGTGCCTTCATCAGAGTCAAAAATAGAATCACTTCTTTTGCATGATTTGGGTCAATATTTTTCAGTAACATACATTCAAATGGTACCACTTTTTTAGTTCAATATGTTTCTTTTGACTTTGGCATAATCAGATATTAGCAACAACTATGAGTGAATTGTCTGCTGAACATCAAGAGGATGTGTAACCACTCAGTTCTCATGAAGTAGGTTGTAGCTCCACTTTAAGGTTCAAGATTTTGGGAACTTTTTCTCCTTTTCACTACATGTATCCATATTCTGTTCTTGTATCAAGAGTCTGTAATGCACACACACGCACACACAAACACACAAGGATATGTATACACACACAAACACTTTTCAGCCAACATCTAATGAAGCAGAAAACTGATGACATTACTAGGCCTACAACTAGGAATGCACATAGCCTTGCCTTGCTAGTTCTGGTCCCCAGTACTGACCTTCAAGGAAGATTCTATTGCACTGGTGGGTTTGATGATCTAATTTTCCTCCTCTAGGACATAATTACAAAAACTGGAATTTAGTATTAGCAGATTTCTGCTGTGTTCCAGAGAGTTCATTTGTGTTAATGTCATTGCCTTCAAAATTGCCTCTCCGACATAAACTTGAAGAATTTCCACTGATTACCACTGAACAACTTCTGAGCGTAGCACCTTAAACAGCAAGAAAGCAGTTCAACTTACCTTTTTACATTCTTTGAATTCTCAAATCCATCAGTGTTAATCACCTCATGGTCACAGATATATCTAAATAGACCGAAGGGGCTGTTTCCTTGTATAAACATTTATGTCTCATAATGCTGCACATTATGGCTTAAATCCATCAAAAATATTTTACACTTCAAAGATACAAATCTTTTTATGACACATATATTACTAGGTCCAAACATTTCTTGAACTGTTCCAGACCAGAGTTAAATAAAACCCAACTGTCAGTGGGGGTACAGAACTCAGACCTAAAAATCATCCAGTTCCAATATCAAGTTGTGTTTAAAAAAATGTATGACTAAACATTTTGTAATCATAGACATCTGTTTTTGAAAAATATGCCATATTTTAAAAAAATCAGCCCTTGGAGAATATTGAGGATTTTACTGATCTTTTTAAGAAACAGAAGAATTGAAAATGTTAAGTCCATATTTTCTATAATATATGAATGAACAAGCAGCTAAATGTAATTAAGACAATGTCAAAGATCGTCATTTTGTAAAGTTTTGTCTTGGTTTTGTACCATATATCTGAGCTCTTTTGTTTCAATGCCCCCTCCAAAATCCGAAGTTGTTCCTGCAGGTCATGGTTTCCTTCTGTCAACATCTTTTTCCTGAGTGATTTGATTTTATTTGGTTCAGAACTGTGAGCTGAGAAATGCCACTGATATTAAGAAGTGCAGACAACTTTTGATGTCCAATCCACCTGATAACTCTCCATTGGATATTTGACACAGAAACAAAGAGCAGTTCAATGTGCAGAGCAAGTGTAGAGAACAGACAATGCTGAGCAGAAAGCTGGCTGTTGTTTGCTGTTGACAGGCTATTTTTAGCTCACAGGCTGTTATTTCACTGAGTAAACTCAAGTCAGGTGAAAGAAAATGCACTTTGCAGGCTTATCTGCATAGAACACTGGATCAATCAGAATTCTCAATACTTTTAATGGGCTCAGACTTTCAATACTTAGCTGGTGATGTCCTATCTGACATATTGCTGTAGTAAATCCAACTTCTATGGACCAGTCATCTTGTATAATAAAATACACCCAAATTTTACACTATCCAAAAATAGGTACCGTGGTAATCTAAAAAAAGCCAGCTAGCAATTTGCAGAGATTCTTGCTATTTCTATTCTTATTACTGGGCTCATTTCTATTGTAATATAAGAAAAAATCAGCACTTTCCCCTTCTAGCTGCCCCTCTCCAGCCCCCAGCTTCTTCAGCACTTTTACCTTCTAGCTACCTCCCTCCAGCCCCTACTTTCTTCTCCCTGTCATCAGGGGTGATGATAGGATTCCAGGTCTCCCATTTCTCAGAGCAAAGGGCCATGACTCATGCACCAGGTGAGAGGTTTAGGCCACAGTCAAGATATCCAATTCCCAGTGATCAATTTAGCAAGTCTGACTTCAGTTCAGCACTTTCTGTGCTACTTTCTTTGGGCAATGACAGTGTCAGTCTGTTGTCATCTCGTTTCTTTACTTTTCAGTCTTTCTTGACATGTGTGTAGGTGGTCCTCCATCAACCAGGGTGCTTCTGTTTTTTTGTTTTTTTTTAAGGCATGCGAATCTTGATTCTTTTTTTCTTTTCCTGAGTTAAAAAATGTTCTTTTGCATCAGTGGTTCTCATTATTTTCCTCTTCACTAAACCTTTTATATTGACCACTGTGAGTGCAGATTCTTCTGTAAGTGTGTTGGCTTTATGGTTGCTTTTCTCAGAAAAGTAGAACAGCATGAGTGTCATGAAATTAGTTCTCAGACCCATGTGGATTTAGAGAAGACAGGTTGAAAGCTGAAGTTTTACTGTTGTTGAGAATTAGGAAAGAGGGAAGAAAACAGAAGGAAGGAAAAGGAAAGAAGGAGGGAAGGAAGAAAGGAGGAAAGAAAGAAAGAAGAAGGGAAAGAGGGCCGTGAATATGATCAGAGGGCTTGAGGACCTTTCCTATGAGAACAGGCTGAGAGAGTCGGCACTTTTCAGCTTGGAGAAGACTCCAGGGGACATTATAGAAGCCTTCCAGTAGTGCTGGAAAGGGAAGTCCTGAAAGGGGCCTATAGGAAATTTGGGGAGGGATTTTTAATGATTTTATAGTAATAGGACAAGGGGAAATGGTTTTAAATTAGATGAGGGTAGATTTAGACAAGATATTAGGAAGAAATTCTTTACTGTGAGAGTCTTGAGCCAGAGCCAGAGTGGCTGTAGATGCCACCAGTGTGGAGACATTTGAGACCGGGCTGGATGGAGCTTTGAGCATCCTTATCTACTGAGAGGTATTGCTGCCTATAGCAGCGGTCTGGAACTAGATGATCTTTAAGGTCCCTTCCAACCCAAACTGTTCTATGATTTCATAACTATGTGTAAATAACATAAAAGTTTTCTTTTATGTTATCCCATGCATGCTCATAGAAGTGGGATTATGTACTATTGACTTCCTAGAAATGCACATCTAATCCAAGGATTTACACAATTCATATTTGTGTAATCTTTCTCAAATACAACATTAGCACAATTTATGCTAAAATATTTTATCATATCCCATAGAAACATATCCTATGATGATAAATACACCCTGTATTTCCAAAACACTTATATCCTGACACATGGGCTATTCTGGTTTATGATTGCTGGGTGTGATGTCCTATGGACTTGTCCAGTTTATGCTCCGAAGATGATATTCAGCTCTCATCGTTTTGGCTTGTTATTGAACAAATTGAAGCAGATCTCACTTTTTGTATCAGCATGGCTGCTTTCTACTTCATTCCTTCACAGATCTTTTTGGCGTGTTAAAACAGGTTGATAAGGTGTTCATGAGAGTCTAAGGCTTCTCCCATTTTTTTGCATGCTGGAAGATTTGTGTCAGCTGTTCTCAAACCCCTGTGTGATAATAGCTCATATGGGTAACTTCTTAGGCTTGTACAAGTACACAAAATATTTACAAATATGATACATACATCTTTGAGCTTCTTGAGCAGCTAGTACAACTGTGTATCTCTGCTTCCATCTTATATTCGTCATATTCGTACTACTTTGTAGTACATCTAGTATCGGTTATCTCTATCAAACAAATAAAAATGGTTTCATCTGCATTTCATTGTATCAGAAATCACAGTTGCTACTCCTTCCTAGTCATGGTGTGATGGCTTTAGACCAAGTTTTAAAATATGTCTTGAAGGAGTAACCTCCAAAGTGTAGCTTTTGGAAGGGTTAGACATCTTGCCTAAATGAGTCTTGATAAAACATTCTCTTCAGGAGAGGCAGATTCTTTAGCTCCTCCTTTATTAAATGTTTTCACTGAGAGAAGGGAATTTTTTCTCTTGGGAGCTCTACATTTTTGCCCTAGTGACAGAGGGAAACCAGTTAGTATATGTCACCAAGTTGCAGTATTCTGCATGATTAAAATTAAATTGAATTAAATTCACCTATTCTGCTTATCCCCAACCCCCTAGCCTCCCCTTTTAACAACTGGGAATAGTTTGCCTAACCATCTTTCTTTTCAGTAGCAGTGTGGAGACATTAATTTTTTACCACTTTTAAGTTTCAAATTTTTTTAGCACAAACTACCATGTATAATACCAGTGAAAATATTATGATATAGAAGGGACTTCACCCACATGCTTCAGTTGTTTTTATACCCATTATTGCTGTGCCATTCTAATGTACTTTTCCTCAGACTCCCATACTATTAACTTGCATTCATCATTTATATCTCTCTCCTGAGGCTTGTTCTGAGACTCTATAGAAGAAGATAAACAAATTACAGATACAGGAATTAATTGTTGCCTTATTGGAGCACCCCAATCAAGGGATTTTGGGAGCACTGGTTGGACTGAAGCAGCCCATAGGCCATGCAGATTGGTAGGAAGAAGAGTTGAACAGAAAATGAGAAAATGACAAACAAGTAAATAGGCAGATATGAAAATGTAAGACAGGAAGAATGACTAACTATAGATCTCCAAGGAAAGAGGCTATGCAAGCCAGACGTTAAATGCAAGGTTTTCTCCCCATTGCTCATGCAGCTTTTTCTACAAAACGTCACTTCTGTTAGTCAGCTCTACCTCTTCTTTTTATTTCTCTGCCCACTTGGTATCAGGCATAGAAAAAACTACAAAAGCAGAGGGTGCAAAGTGTCTTGACCCCTCCTGGCAGCCCCTTGCTGGCCCCCAGCCCCATTCCTGCCCCAGTACAACAGCCCAAGTCTTGGCAGTACATCTCTGGAGGAGGGCAGGGAGAGCGTGGGGAAAAGGAAGAAGAACCACAGAGCCTAAAAGAAAGATAGCATTAAAAGAACAGAGGAGTTCTGTTAAAAGAATAGACAGAGGAGGAAGAGAGGCAGAAGAGTGAAATGAGTTCAGAGAAATGTGAGGATACATCAGAACGACTGTGTATATTAAAGAAGAATGTAGCGTCTTGAGCTGTGGAGGACATTAGTTGTGCCACAGTGGGTAATAGCACAGTGTATTGGACTGTCGCTTTCCCCCAAAATCTTGTGGTTGAAATGAAGAAAATAAATAAGAGGGGAGAGGAACGACTGATATAATGTCCATCGAGATCTCTGCATCAGAGCCACAAACAGCACCCAAGTTAACTCCAGATGTGTTAGTGCTGGGTACTGCTAGGAGCATGACAAATTAGGGGAAAGAGTAGAGAAAACCTTAGCAAAGTGTGATGAAGCTAAGGGTATAAGAAAAGCACAGGGAGGGTGTAAAGTTTGGCTCAAGAGATGGTCAGGTTTGCTAGCCTGACCTCAAGGGTACACAGAACCCATGAGAGGGTGAGAGCATTGCTGAGTTCTCTGCTCAGAGCAAAAATAGCAACTGTGAAAGGAATGGGAAAGAGGCAGGCAGACACAAAAGAGAAGAAAGCTGATGAAGAAAGGAAAAGAACATGAAAACACTATCCTTGAAGCCAAGGCAAAAATGCCAGCCATAGCAATTTCCAGTGCAAAAGACTCGTCCCCAGTGCAGCTCAAAGAGGGATATGACCACAGTTATGTTTAGGTGAATATGTTTGCTTTGTTTTGTTTTAGAGGGTGTCTTTAACTCTTAACAGTAAAAAAAAATGCCAGTGACAAGAAATAAAAATATAACGCTCAACCTAATTCTGCAGGCGGAACACAAGGAGAAGCTTTTCATGAAGGTGAATGTGTTCTCTGTCAAAGGAAGAGATTTGTGGGTGGTTTCACACAATTTCAGTGGTGTAACTGATAATCCTACTAAACAATCCTTCCTGTTATTTCTATGGTTATTTTTTAGCCACTGCTATCAGTCAAATTGCTTTTCAGAGAAGGTAAGTGTCAGTATCTCTGCTCTGTAGAGGCAGCATCACTGCACAAAGGCAAAACAACCTGCTGGGGGCTTTGGTGCTGCCTGATGGCATGACAGACAGAAAAAGGTCTGCACTGCATTCACAACCACCAGGCAGATTCCCATGTCCCTTGCATGCTGTGTGGCCAGAAGAAAGGTGATCATTTTTACAACAATAAGCTGAGGCAATGTGTGTCTATATTGGACTGGAATGACTAACAACATGGGTGGAATTGAGATTTTTTCTTGGTTGTTGCCATTCAGCATAGATTAGAATGAAGAATTTTATGTTTTGGACAAGGATATCTGAACTAGATACATCTTTGTTCATTTTTTTGTGCTTATGATAGAAACTAAATCTATCCATAATAGCAGCAACAGCAATAAACAGAAATTAGGACAATGTTTGTGCCACTTGTGAAAACATAACAGCCTCCACAAATTCTCTTGTAACATCTCCTGCAGCATCTTGGGTTGGGTGCAGTCCAGCCTGCAAATGTCCTTGTTCCTAAGTAAGTTGTGAACTAATCTCACATTCTGCGTCTGTCTAGAGAGGTCCAAATAAATCATAATCTTTTCCTCAAAAAAAACTCACATTACATACTTCTTTGTATTCTAAAGAAAATTCCTTTCAGTGCTCTCTTCATAATCTCTCGTAGCTGAGAGGAACAGTTAATTATTATAGTCACAGAGCATCTGCAGCAGTGTCTCCTACACAACCTGCTGTCCAATTAGTTCACTCTTTAAATGGCCACCTAAAATAACAGTTGGTAGAAATTATCTGGTTGCTTTTCTGGTTTTATTCTGGGATTATTTATCACCTTTCCTACTTCAATCTGCAGCTTGTTAAACCAGGGGCTCAAAAACAGAAGATGAAAACAAAGCTTTTGAATCTGAATTCCACAGTCCCATGGGAAAACGTGCTACAGGTGGAGGAAAGGTATTTGTTTAGAAACCAGAGGGGTTAGTCTGGTGCATGGATGAGATTGTTCATTTTCTTTTATCTCTTTGAATTCAGATCAGTGCTTTTTCAATGTAATTTTCATATTTAGAAAATGCATCATGTATTTTATTACATGCATATAGCCCACATGGCAGAAGAGAAATGTTTACATTCTTTGGCTGGAGATGTTTCATGTGAACTATGTAATGAACAATTAGCAAATGCACTTTACTCGTAAAAAATGTATCTTCCCACAGCTCCAGCACCCAGAATCCAGGACTTCAACCACAACATCTACAGATCTAATGGGAACAGATGTGGTTGGCTGTCCTTTGAGGGCTGGATATGGAGATGTTGTACTATGTAAGAAGCTGGTAGATTATAGATCCAGCCTTGCAGATAGCTTTGAACAGCATGAGCTTTCCAGGTAATTCTGTGGGAAAGATGAGGGAGAAGTCAAGTCTGTATAACCCCAAGTGTTAAGCAGAACCAGATTTAATGGAATAGGCAAGATGTGGATTTCCAGAAGATGGGTGGGGGATTTATTAGAAAAAATGTACATACCATAAAATGTTTCCACGTTCTTGAATTTTGAATGCTATTGTATGTTTTTGCGCAACTTGAAGAACTATATAACATACAAAGGAAGAGGTCAAAGGAAAATAACCAAGCCTCTAAGTCCCTATAACAAGACACAGCAGAGAAAGCAATCAGCTAGATTCATCATCTTCTATTCATCCAATTTACACCTGCTGTAGGGCTGACCCTTGTAGGAAGAGAAATGCCTGTCAGCCATTGTCCAGTCACGTCAAGTATTACATTCCCTCCCCACAACCCACCAGTGGCCAATACCTTGATTTTACAATCAGTCCAAAGGCAACGTCTTTAACACCACACTGTATTATTGCCCCAGCTCTGACTCAGGAAACATTTCCTCTAGCTCTTGAGTTTTCCTTGGAGGCTTCTCCATCTAAACACTGACTGAGCTCAACCTGCTTTAGCTTTTAAAATATGACAAGGTAATAAATCACAGCAGGGGGTGAGCAGGGTGGTTGTATTGCTGTGGTTCAGCAGGAAGGCAGCCATACATACAGTGTGATGACAGCTTTCCACCTCGCTCTCCACAGGCAGCTGTTGTACATACCCTGAGGTTACTAGGTAGGATCCTTCCTGTGTTCACAAGCCCTGCGGATGATGAGGAAGGGTTGCAAGTGTCCGGGACACAGATGCAGCTGCAGATTTTCAAAATTAACCCAGATGTCACTGACTTCCCAAGCAGGCCATAAAACTCTGTAGGCACTATTCTCCATGGATAAGCCCATGGTGACCCTTCTCCTGCCCTGAGATCCTGCAGGATGAAGGCAAGCAAGCAGCAAAGCTAGAAGTCCAGTGCACTGCAGCAGTGGATAATATCATGAAGTAGTCCCCATGCTCAAGGCACTGCAGCAGGTCCATTTGCTGCCCACCCCACATAGCCCAGCATGTTGCACTCCTCCCAGCCCTTCTCGAACCATAGCATCCACTTGTAAATAAGAAACTTTGAAGAACTGACAGCAAACAGGAGGTCATTGGGTGACTTCTAGGGATTTCTATCCTGCAGTCAAATTGTGCATTACAGATGCTTCACTGCCAGGTTTGGGACTTGGTCTCCAGCAGCGAACCCCTACTAAGCAAACGATTATTCTGACAAAAAGAGGAATTTTCTTCTAGGCATTTTCAGCCCGTGCACAGCTGCTACAGCAGTTTTGAGGGAAATCTGGCCCTCTGCTGCCAGCAGCAATTTATGCACATTTGCAGGTGTGACACATTTGCTTCACATGACCTCTGGGAAGGAAAAAGCGTTGGCTGGAAAGTGTGTCAGTGATACCACTTAGCACTTACATTTTCAACTTCAAAGTGTTCTACCAATATTATCAAAGTAAGCTCAAAAATAAGAGCTGAAAATGCCCTAATAATATGGAAATGTTCCCCTGGAATGAGAATATAAACAAGAAGGCAAGAATACCGTGATAAATGAGGACCCTTTTTTTCTTTAATGAGCTGGTTTTGTCCAATCTATTTTAAATCTAGTTCATCTGAATATCTGAAACCCTCCAGCCAAGTATTTGATAGTACCAAGCTGTGGAACATAGCAACTTGGAATGTAAAATTTCAGTTCCTGTGACCTTGGTGGCCTGGGAGAATATAGCACTCAATTTGGGTAGATTTTAAATTACTCCACTTTTCACTCCCGACTATTTTTCTAGCTAGGTAAGTGTATGGTGCAGAGTTCCTCATAGAAAGATTCAGTCCCTGCTTTGAAAGTCTAGGACAAAGGGACTCAGTTGGGATTAATCGAGACCTGGAAACAGGCAGAGGTGTGGTTTCCATCAGAAAGCATCAAGATACATGAAGCTGCATAGAATGAATCAGTTTTAACAAAGCAGCAAAACTGTCAAATCCAGGCATCTCTTATGCAAAACTCCCATTGCTTTTAATGGGGTTAGGATTTTGCCTGCTGAACTGAATTCCTAACTCCACCCTGAATTTGCTGTAGTAGAAATCCCTTAATCTCTCTGTGCTCCATTCTCTCTGTGCTCTTTGCTATCTCCTCATCTGCGGATAAGGATGATACTAACGTCTGCCTCCATGGGCATTATGAGAACTAATTAGCTGAGTTTTCAGGGGAAATTCAGCAGGAAGGCAAATTTCTCATCTGATAATGAAACACATACATGCACACACATTCACTTGTGCATAGCTGTAGATATTTGTGAGCACAGAGACAGATAGATCGATATGAATTTACTTAACACCTGCCACACCTTTCTCTGCACCAAGGCTTTTCTCTTTGCCTTATTTTTCTGTTAAAATCCCACTATTTTTAAATGCCGGGCTTTCTTCCAATTCAGTGTGGGACTGTCAGGTAGGTAGCTGTTAAACAAGGGAGAGAGAAAGAAAGAGAAAAAGCATTTGCTTTCCCCTCTTTTTTAATAGCATTTTTATTCTGTAACCATTGTTCCTGCCAGTCAGAAAATCTGCTTGGTTTTTAATGAAAAATCTGAACACCAACAAATTGCAGCCCTCCCTTTCAACACAGACATGCCCTTTGAATTTAATTATGCCTCAGGCAATGCATTATAGCAAGGCATGCAGAAAGTGACACCAAAATCTTACAAGAAACATAGAAAATATCTTCAGGAGGGAAAAATAACTCAGTGCAGGGTTGCTTCTTTTTGTACCAGCACTGCCTGCTTTACCCCACCCAGCCCACTGATGCCAAGAGAAATCATAAAATCATAAAATAATAGAATGGCTTAAGTCGGAAGGTACCTTAAAGATCACCCAGCTCCAACCCCCTGTTGTGGGCTGGTTGCCCCTTATCAGATCAGGCTGTCCAGTGCCCCATCCAACCTGGCCTTGAGCACCTACAAGGATGGGACATCCACAGCTTCTCTGGGTAACCTGTGCCAGTGCCTCACCACTCTGTGAGTAAAGAATTTCTTCCCAATATCTAATCTAAATGTCCCCTCTTTTAGTTTAAAGCCATTCCTCACTGCCCTATCACTATCAGACCATGTAAAAAGTCTTTCCTTCTTCTGCTTATAATCTCCCTTCAAGAACTGAAAGGCTGCAATGAGATCTTCTGGATCCCTCCTCCAATCCAAACAAGCTCAGCTCCCTCAACCTTTCTTCATAGGAGATGTGATCTCTTTGATAATCTTTGTGGCCCTCTTCTGGACCCACTGCACTCAGTCCCGCTGTCTATGTCGTTGATTAAGACATTGAAGATCACCAGTACTAAGATGCACCCCTGGAAGACACCACTCAAACCCTGAGCTGTACCCCCTTAGAGCCACTGCTAGTCCCATCCCAGTATGTACTTCAATTTGGAAGTCTGCAAGACAGTGCCAGCCCCAAGGAAGGCTGGAGGACCTGCTATGGGGCCAGGACATTCCTGGTGGGGTCACTCAGAACACTCAGCAGGAAGCAGAGGAATTTGGGAGGTTTCCTTTCCTCCCAGCATAATTTCTCACAAGCTGTGTCAACTAACATCAGTTAAACAAATACTTGAAATGTCAACATTTCCCATTCTGGGAGGGAGAGGCAGCACCCGTTACATTAGGTTTTGTTGTCTTGGGAGCTGCAACAGTCAGTAAGAGGAAACTGAGTTTTTTTCTGAATATTTGCAGAAGAATATTTCCTTGCAAAACAAACACCCACAGCCTTGTTATAATGTAACACCAGGGTCAATCTCTGCCCTTTGCGTCCCCCTGGATGCTAATAAGGGATAATGCAATGCCCCTGTGTTATTTGGATTCTCTGTGATCTCCAGTGACTCCCATCAGCAGCAAATCTGAAGGTGCTGGTGGTGTGCAGTGCCTGGATCTGTTTGTTATCAAGATGCAAAGCATTCATACGTATGGGGAGATAACAGTCTCTGATGCCTTCTGATTGCCACCAGGCAAATATCAAGACAAATTCCATCTAACCTCAAAAGTCATACTGCTATAAACAGAAAATGAAGCAATTGCAATCCTGCCTGTGAGATTCATTCTCTCAAAGTGGCTGTGTCTGACCTGATCTCTGCCTTTCATTCTCTTTCTCTGCTGTACAGTTACCTTGGTTCACTGACTTTATAAGGGAAGAAAATTTTTCTTATTGTATACCCAACAGAGCTGCTGTGGGTCTGAAAACCCTTGCTCGTGACAGAGAACTGCTTCCTTTCAGTGGTGCAGCTCTCTGGAGGCTCTGCAGCAATTGTTCTCATTGAAGGTTTAAAGGCAAGAGGCAGACAGTGTTTTACAGATGCAAAGGCTGAGACTCACAATCAAGTAATCAGGTCTGAAGGTGCTCTGTGCAGCACCTGGGCCACAGCAGCCAGCTCGGCTCAAACTTTTAGCTTGTAAACACAGAAATCAACTACCAGCTGATCAGCAGTTATCAGTGTGATCAGCACAGCTTCACATGCTGCCATGAACTAGCAAGATTTCTGATCAGATTTTCACAATAAATCATTCACTTTGTTGAGCACGATAACTCCATCACATGAGTTCTCCAACACGTAAATGTTTAATTTCTTATTCCACCATTAGCTTGCCCCACAACCCTGGGCCATACCACTTCTTCAAGTTTCAAACATCAGGTGTAAAATGGATACAACAGGAATAGTTACGCAATAGGACAAGTGGAAAAAAGCTTGTGAGGTATTGGCACAGGCTGCAAAGGGAGGTGATGGAGTCACTTTCTCCAGAAGCGTTCAAGAAAAAGCTAAATGTGGCACTGAGGACCATAGTTAGTGGGAATGGTGGGACTGGGTTGATGGTTGGACTAGGTGATCTTAGTGCTCTTTTCCAACCTTAATGATTCTATGATCCTGATACCTTAGCTGGCTTGGAGGACATCTTTCTGCTAGGAGAAATCAGAATAGCATTGCTTTGGTTTTAGTTATTCACAGTGATCCACACTATTTATACATTTGTGGAGTTGACAAATGGTTTAGAGTCTTCTTTTTTGCTACAGTAAGTAGAAGTCAACTGAGCTGCACTGCTCTACAGAAATCAAGAATCCACTCATCCCACTATGCTGCATAAAAACCTGCAAGTCATGACTGTACCAAGCTATTTCTGTGAGTGTCTCTTCTGACAGATAAAATTTGGGGAGCTACTGTCAGATATTTCACATAAACAATGTGAAAGATAACATCAAACATTTGGAAAAAGTGCAAGTACACTGCAGGGAAATATGGTGATTTGTCAAGTTTTAATCAGTTCAATATAATACCATGAATTTTGCACCTAAAGGGCTCAGACTGATGTACCAGTTACCTGTGAATAAAGCTTGTTTCTAGCAAGTGATAATTAATTCTTAAATCTTGGAAGCGTCTGAGTTTCAGAGACCCTTGAGCGCATTTATATGAAGATTAGACATTGTTTCTTTTCTCCTGTTTCCTTTGAAGTCTTCTCTTCAAAGACTGCAGCTCACTGTTCAAACTACAGAAAGCCTCTCTTGACAGAGATCTCTTTTCCCTGCATTCACAGAGGCTTTGGGTCTGATGCTGCACACAGTTACTCTCCCTGCTCACTGCTGAAGTGTAGGGAAATATCAGCTTCCCATCACTGCTGCTGGGGAGGAGGATCGAGCCCCGTACCAACCACGTCAAGTGAACTGCTCACTCTCTGTGGGGAAAATTCACCACCTAACAATGCAGTAATTGATACTGATGGTGCATGTTCTTCACTCTTCATTTTTTCAGACACTTGTTTTCTGGGTTGTGAGAACCAGGTTACAGTGATCAAAGTTCAAAGCCTTAAACTCCCTGTAAAACAAATTCCTTGGGGCTATGCTTAATGTGAGAAGAAATTAGTGGTGAGATTTATACAAGACATGTGCCTAAGCTGAAACAGACCAAAATGCTAAATTAGACTCTCTTCTTATTTATATCTTTATGAACTGTAAGCAACAGCTCTGATACTGAATGAATGACCTCCTCCCTAATTTTAGATGGAATAGGAAGCATTTGATCCATAGCAAATGCAGTTGAACTCTTCTTTCACACCTTAGATGAACTTTTTACTTCTCTCTCTTCAAGCTGTGTTCTTCTTCATCTTGTCATAAAAAAAATATTTTGCAACTTCAATTCTAATGAAAAAATAAAACAGCTGTGCAGACAAGGAGGAGTGTTTTTGTTTTTCTTTTTTCTATTCTGGGGAACTTCTTTTTTTTCAGTTCATTATAGGAGGAGAGGGAGAGGAGAATAAGAGGAGAGGGAAAAAGATGAATCTAGATGAATGTAGGTTGTAGATTAAATTTCAACTCAATGTGATCACAATAGTGTAACAAGACACTTGGAAAGAACAAGTAATGTTTTACTGTCTGGCCAAAATTGACATACTCAATATCAATAAAGTTTTAACCAAATCACTGCAAGTCACTGCAGAAGACTTTAAAAGATATTATAATTAAATCTCTGCTAGGTATGAGAAAATAGAAGTGCCAGAGAAGTGATGTGCTCAGGAATCAGGGCCAGTGACAGAATTAGTAGAGGAGTTTGGACTCCTCACATATCCTATCTTTGAAACATCCATTCTATTACACTTTTTCACAACTTACTTTCCTAAAAGATCTAGTCTTGCTCAGTCATTCTAATCACTCTGAAAGATTTGCTCTCTTGTCATTCCATAGCACCCTAGTGAAGGAAATGCTTCTACTGTCTGTGAATCTTTATTTTCCCCCCAAAATTCAATACTCCCACTTGAAATTTCTTGAATGTGATGCTCCAGACACCACATTTCTCCATCATCCACCTTGAGCATGCAGAGCACCAGCCCACAGTGGACTAACATGCAGACACACCAGTGCAATTGCCCCAAGAAACCTCTCCAGAGGGGCCAACAGCCAGGTGAAAAAGAGCCAGGAGAGGAGGTTTACAGTTGAATATCGTTGCCCAAGGGAAAGCAGGCAAGAATACAAAATGTCGGCAGAGGGTATGTTGCCTTTGATTGAGTGGAGAAGGGCCCCTGTTGGCTGAACCCCAGAATTAACAACAACAAGAAAATAAGTAAGGCTTGCCAGCTGGGGAAAGACATCTGGCTAGTGATCAGAGGGACCTGTGAGTCAATTAATCCATCTCTGAGCTGGATTAGCACATTGAAACACGCTTCCCTTCACTGCTGCAGAGGGACCTGTTGAATAAGCTGTAAAGATGAATGGAACTAAAGAAATTTCATTTAGATGAAGAAAAATGGCTCTGAAGTAGTGTGTGGGTGGTTTTTACTTCCTTTATGTGCTCAAAGAATTAAGCACAACTGGGAGAATTTAGGACATGAAGGAGCCATTTAGATATAAATGTTCTTGAATTTAATATATGTTGGATATATAGTTAGTATCTAGATATCTGCCTTTTTTATTATTTTTTCCATTTTTATAGCAGGATGGAAGATACTGCAAACAAATTAGGATAAATAACTTTTCTAGTACATTCTTCCCTAGTTGTGTTACATCAGCTTGCCTTGTGTGTTTCTGCAGGAGATAGTTCTGGGCTCTTTTGCTATTAAAAAGACAGAACAGTGGCTAAACAACATAACTCCACATTTAGCTCTGAAGGGACTGAGACTTGGGTTTTCCTTCTCTGTCATTGCAAATCAATGGGATATGGTCTCCTTCTATGTTCTGCAGGTCATCACAGATAAGACTTGAAGGGAGTTCTTCAGTTGCTGAGTTCAGTTTGTGTTGTCAAGTGCTATCAGGTCGTATAATCCCTTCCATGGATTTCTTAGCTTTCTCTTCAATTTTGGTTATTTTGGCAATTACTCCTGTTGTCAGAAGGCTTTTCCAAAACCACATTCCTCTACTATTTAGAAAATTCCTCATAATTTCTAATTTCTAATCTCTATTTATTCAGGACCAGATTATATGTGCATGTTTTTGCGCCAAAAATATCTTTGAAGTCTCTTCTCCCTGCTGAGTACCCAGCTCTCTGAGGTAAATACAGAGAGCTACCAAAGATTTCTACAGCTTTCCTTTTACTCACCTAAATAAGTGAAGCCACATTGCTCTCAGCCCTTAAAAGGGGCTCACCAGTCCCCTGATTACTGCACTCGTCTTCAGTACTAGAATGCATCAGGCAAGGTTTCTCCAGAAGAGTAGTGAAGTCTGTCGTATATTACTAGTAAAATAATCAGTGCCAATGAAAAAGTGCATGCAGTATAAACTGACTACCCACATCAAAAGATTCCTGGAATGGTTCTGACAAGAGTCACTGAGGACTTTAGAGACATGGTAATGTCCCACATGACTCCTAGACATGGCCTTATACTTCATGCATGGTCAGGACCATTCACCATAAGCATTGTCAGTGTGAGTACCCTGTTCCAGTTGTTGAGAGAATGAGGGTACACCATTGTGTACCTACTGATCCAACTGCTTAAGAATTTCCCCAGGTAATTTTAATTTATGATATGAGATATAGCTGTTGCTGCTGGTATACAGCTTCTCATTGAAATGATCATTTACAGTTCTGATATGGACCTGGCTCTGCATGCCCCGATCTAGCTGTAGGTTTCCCTGTTTGTTGCAGGAGGGTTGGACTACCTGACCTTTAAAGATCCCTTCTCACTCAAAAGATTCTATAATTCCATTCTGTGATCATCTGTATTCACGTCAGGGGAGCTTGAAGAATGCAACTGTAGCTCTCAAGCCAAGAGTGACAGAACATCCACTTGAATGTGACCATCCATATCTCTTAATTGCTAACACATTCCCTGGCTCTTGATTTTTGGCCAAGATAAGTCTCCCAGAACAGCTCCTGGGAAGAAGCTGAAAACTGGCTCAGGCCTAATGGCATTCACTACAGACTGCTGGGATGTAGCCATCCAGTTTTGTAGTGCCAGAGATTTTGGCTGTAAGGGTGCAGAGCAGCTGAATCAAGTGGTGTCCTGGCCAGAGTGGTCCCCAACCTATCCTATTTGCTAAAATAATCACAGCCAAACCAGATCAGATTCAGAAAGAGCTATTTGGATGATCAAGATAATGCAGAATTAATTTCATGAGAGAAGGCAAAAACTTTTTGAATGCTTTTGAAAATTCCTCTTCATACTCAATGACAGTTTTATGTGCAGAAGCCATCCACAGCCCATGGGAATTTGGTCCTGTATCCCTTTAACTGGAACATCCCAAATGATTTCAGCTGTCACAGGCTATGTTGTCTGAGAGACAGTGAGCTTTGAAAGTACAATATGTACCTTCAAACAGATGCACTACTTCTCTGGGAGGCAATGACAATTGCTGAGCATGATTTCCTTCCCAGTAAATATGAAAATTCCACAGGCAGCAGTCAAAAGACATTTACTGTACTTCAAGACTTTTCACATGAATCCCTCTCTTTCCTCTATCCTTCTGCTATCTGTTTTCTGTCTCATGAAAAGTGCCAAAGTAGATAAATTCAGGGCTTATCCCTATGAAATGCAAGGGAGCCTCAAATAAGGACAAAACAAAGCAGCAAACACCTGTGCATAACTAGGGTCATAACATGTTTGGTTAAAGCCCAGCGCAGTGTTTTGCCAGGATAGGAGTCCTACTCATACTTACAAAATGCTTAAACCACAATATTTCTGACAAATTTAGCTATCTTAACCAAGGGATTAGGGAAGGGGGGTGGAGCATCTCTCTATCCCTTTCTTTAAGTGCAAAGGAAAGACTCAGACCTGGTCCCAAGTTTGGGATGTATTCTGAATTGAGTTTCTACAATACAAAACCATCTTGTCTGGAGACCACCATCAGTTCTTCCTCCTCTGATGGTGTCTAAGAAGAAATAAGTGAAGAAGATGAAAGATTTCTGAGGTGGAGAGAACACACATAGAGAGGGTTTGAAGCCACGGAGTACAAAGAAACAGAAGAGTCTCTTCCAGCCTTTCATCCTCCCACTTAGAATTCCCAAACCACCAGAACAAGATACCAGAAACTGTTAACATACAAAATGCAAAAACAGTCTTCTTTTCCCAAGCCACAGCCATAATTTGTAGCTAGAAACACACAAGCCTACAAACCCCAGATGCCAAATGCAGCTATCTTTTACAGGTTTTATATATTCATACACTCAACTCATTCATTTTATCTTTCTGAACTAAGCAATGCATCTTCTAGGAATTTTTGAATAAAAAGTCACAAAAGCAACCTAATAGATTGATATATATGCTGAAACCAAGACAGAAATTTAGCAAGGAATACAAGGTAGATATAAACAGAACAACATCTGAGTTTTGGCCTTTTCTTTGCCTTTATAAATATACCCCAACTTAGTCTCACAGTTCATCTGACTAGTCTTACATCACCAATGTAGAATGTGAGACTTAGAGGGATGAAGAAAGGTCCGTACTGTCACAGTGACATAGAACTGTGAATTCAGCTGAGATTTGCTGGCCATCAGCTCATTAGCTAACCATCAGGAGAAAAGAGTGAATTGGGACTGTTCTAGGAGCATGAAATAACTCTTAATATCCCTTGGCAAACACTAGAGCGTGTTCCCTTAATAAAGCATAGCAAAATGACCAAGGAAATACAAGCTTGGTCAAAAGGATTTTCATTCATCTAACCTCTGCCAGCGGTAACTGCACAGGTGTTTATTGCCAGCTGTGGCTATTTCAGAAATAGGAAGCCCCCCACTCAACAAGGAAAGGAAAAGAAAAAAGTGTTTTAAATCTATTTGCAACATGTCCTGACCTTACACTCATGTGTAAGGAGACTCACTGCTATAAAAAAGAATTGTTGTTAAAGCAGAGATTATTACCTTGTTTACCAGCATGTCCAAATGAAGCTGTGGGAATAATAAGGAAGTATTTAAAACTGATTGCCTGCTTCACTCACATGTCTCAAGGAGGTGATCCAAAGTGTTTTAAAGACACCCAGGAACTTTAAAAGGCACTAGAGCAAGCCCATCAATTTCTAGATCTAGTAGGAGCTGAGCTGTTGGTGCCTTTGCATGACATCCTGTAAAAAAAGCACTGGCATTTGGCTTACTCAGGAGAGATTTCACCATCTGTTATTGTAGAGACCCAATAATGAGAGAAAAAAAAAACAAATAAGCAAAAACCCCTAATGCTCTGTCACCATTTCAAATTTAGTGAGGTCTTAAAATATTCCTGCACAGGTAGAGGATTTTGCTGAAGGAGAATCAACAGAGCAACGGGCTCAATTACATCCAAGTTCCCTATGTAAGATCTGTCAAGCAATTCCTATCATCACGTCTGTAAGTGAGTGTGAGTAATGGGTTTTATTTAAATTCATGTGGCATTTACTACCTACATCCAGACAGATAATGGACAGATAGCAGAACAATGATCAGCAAGTGGCTATCACTTAATTCATGTTTTATTCTGCTGTTTGCTAGCCTTCATCTGTCTTCCCTTCTGAACGAGCAAGCACGCTCCTTCTGTTTCAGATGGTAATGCAATGACCTATTATGAATTCATTGCAAGTTTTCCATTTTCCATCCAAAATCATGACAGCAATAAAAAAATAAATCCCACTTGTGTTTCCAAAAGGATTTAGTTGCATGCGTATACATTCGGCTTTCTGCAATTGGATTTCTCACCCCCCAAAAAGACACAGTCATCTGAACTTTCTAAGTAGCAAACATAACATTTAAAGACTCTGTCTGCCATATCAAAAACAATGCGTACCAAGCAGAGTGATAAGGGCACAGTATCCTAAGAAATATTGAAATAATCTCTTCACTTGCTGCAGCTTTATTGATTTTAGAAACACAAAGAGAATATGCTGAACAGGAGGAAAAATAACACTAAATAAACACCATGTGAATGTGGTAGTTAATCATCTTACATGCTCTCATCACTGTCATCTTCCTGCAGGAAGAAAATATGTATTCAGTTCTAAAACTACCTCCTTCCCATACAAGTATTGGTGTACTTTCATTTGCTCTAGCTATCTGAATTCCTCTGGGTTTAGAGAAGCTGTCAAAACCTTACAAGTGCAAATGCTGTTGTGTAAGTAAAATTAATGACACCTCTTCTGCTTCCCATATTTTAAAGCTTTAAATGAGTCTTATTGCTAGGGGAAAGGGGAGAAAGAGTGGAGGGAGCTGTCAAAATGGAATTGTAAATCTTCTGGTGTTTAAATTCTTAGACCTGATTGACTTTGTGACCGTGCTTCACATCAGCATTTGTCTTGGTGTTGTAAAGCAAATGAACTAGCTTTATCCAGGCATGAATCCCACTTCACAATCTGTTCTAACTAGCTAGGGTATGAGGCTTCAGTGGAATGCTCCAGTCAAGCAAGTAAACATCAGAAAACAAACAAGAACACTTGCATTTGCAGAGTTATTACGTGCATTTGTAGTCTGCCCTTTGAGTGTATGTAAGTGCTGGAGCAAGGGATGGTAATGTGAACATAGCTGTAAGATGATTATTCAATAAAAGTGAAGCATGAGAATAAAGAATAGCAATAATAACTGGTGCCTGCCAGAGTTGTGTGTGCTGAGGTTCTTGCTGATGCTTGTCATGATTTGGGGTCATGGGTAAGAGCTGTTTGGAGAAAGGGTTTCCTGGATGTTCTTTTAGACACTACATGTTTCGGTTTGCAGTTAGCTCTCAGCTGTCTATTTTCGGCATGCTGGGAGGACTTCCTGGCAATTCTCTGCTTACGGCTTCAAGGTGAAGGCTGTTTTCAGAAAGTAGTGCCAGCCTATCAAGTATTACTGCCTAAATGCTGTCTGTCTATGCCAGTGACTTTCTCCAAGGATAATTTAAACTCAACTCAATAGAAGTTATCGACATCCTTACATTTTAGCTAGCCACCCTACACTGCTCCACTGTCATTAGGAAGACTCTTCAGAAAGTCTGAACAAGATCCAAACCCAGGGGCACTAAAAGTCCTGTGAAGGAAGCTGCCCATGTCCAGAAAGGATAGGGATCCCTTGCAAGATATCTGGGTTATGATTTTTACCTCTGCATGCTTGCAGCATGAACAACTCCGCATGGCTTGTTTAATTACTCTTCCTTTGATCCATTTGGAGGATGGAGGAGCTGTGATGTACTGGAGATTATCACCTCCTGTGTTTCTATGATGCGTGATCTTCATTTGTGCTTAACCTACCAAAATATTCTCTTACAACCCAGAAAAATATATCTTTCCTTGAAGAATATGTCACAGTATTGAAATTAGGTCTGAGGCATGTCACCAGATGAATGAAATTGGGCTGAAGCCTGAAGAAGATGGGATTAATGTTACTGTCCAATGAAACCAAATTTCAGCTGCTCCCAGGGCCTTACTAATTTGCCTCCAGACAAAGAACAAAGTACATTCACTGACTAGGCTACCATTCACTGGAGAGGTGTATAGCACATTACAAACATTAATTCTTAGGACACATCCACAAGGTCAGGAAGTAATGGTATCCCTATTTTATATAGGCACAGAGAGGTGAGCCAAAGGCAGAGATGAGCATGGAACCAAGTTTCAGAGCACTGCTTTACTTACTATGCTGGAGCCCTTCCAAAGAATGGAGGAGGAATTTTTATGTCACAGTGTGATCCAAAACCCAAATGCAATAGAAAGATTTGCATGGATTTTAGTGACTTGAATGCAGAAAATGTGGAGTATACATGAGCTTTCCTAAGAGATTTGGGGAAATCAGTTCCTTAAATTAGAGGCTGTCATGGAGTAAAAAGCTACTGAAGGGCACCTTCATGGATAGTTTCAGGATTTTCTCATAAAAATAAAATGGTTACTCAGGGCACTTTTGTTCTGTTGTAGAGCTCTCTCCTCTTGGTTCTGCTATGGGCTGCATACCCTGCTGAAATTGGTCACCTATCCAGAAAAAACAGTTTTGTGAAGAGTTGGTACAGTGACCACAGTAGTCTGATTAAATAAAGCAACATTTGTAAAGAACAACATGAGTTAAATCAATGCTTCTGATGAGAAAACAGAGAAAGTTTAGGCAATGAAGACCTGGCAAAGGATCATACCCAAAATACTATCTACTTTTTCTAACAATATCGATCTTATAACAGGAACTACTTCCTACAGTCCTACAACTCTGTATTACATATGGACTGGACTAGACTGGAAGCAGCACCTTACTGCTTCTAGTTTCTTGGTCTCTTCATTGTTCTTCAGTGTCAGTGAGAAGCTTTTTCTTTGCTTCTTCTACCATTAATTCATAACCATGCTTTGCCTCCTCAGCCTCCCATTGGTAAAACAAAAGGTATGGTACTTATCTTCAGTTATAGAGAGATTTTTATGTAGGGAAGAAATATAAAATATTCTTGCGTATCAGTTCAGGTAGTGGAGTGGAAGAAACGGTTCACAGCTCCATGAAAAAAAGTATATTCCTGAATGGAAAGATTAGGTGTCAAGACAGAAGTAACCAGAGGAAATTGAGATGTGCTGCAAATTTACTTCCATGTTGTCTTGTCTAAGCCACCTGGGAAACAAGCAGTCCCTGAGCAAAGATTATGTTATTACTTCAAGCTCACGGCATGAGCTGAAGAACAGCTAATGCTCTGCTGTAATTGTTTACTGAATACTGAAATCAGGCAGAAAGTTCACATGCATTCAGGAGTACCTGTCCTCATTGATACTCTGGCTGATGGAAAACGTATAAATTGCTTACTCTGTCCAGAACTGTATTGCTTCCAAACGCCAACATATTGATTTGAACAGCAGATCTAGGAGTTGAAAATGGGTTCTTTGAAACAGTTGGCTTAACAGCTAGAGGAACAAAACTCCCAACCTCCATACTGACAAGCTGATGAGTTTTTAATCTCTTCTCTGTTGTTCTTGTAATGCAACAGGTAAACACAACCGAATCTGGGAGCTTCTCCCATTGATCTCTACAGTTTAATAGAAAAGGTTTGCACCTTCTATCAGAAATAGAAATAATCATTTGGTATACTTACATGGAACTCTAACAATCATGTCAACATGGTCCATGTACTTGTTTTGTAGATTAGTTTGTTCATTCCTAAAGTTGTTTACAATGAAGACTTAAGTACACTTAATGCTAAGGTCACCAACATGTATCTGTCAAACACTGTTTTTCATTTCTGTATGTGTCTGAAAAACTGTTGTCCCAGACTGAAAGCAGTTGCGTCCACATACCTGATCCAAGATCTAGTTCTGCAATGCCTGCAGATATATTTGCAAACTCTCTGACTTTCCAGAAAAAGACTTTCTTACTATACCAATTCTAATTCAATATCCTTTTTACTAGATCCATCAAATAAGGGAGAGAAGAAGGAAGGATTTCATTTTTTCCACTTTATTTTTCTCTTGTCTTCCCTCCCACATTACTTTGATATTTAATTTAAGATCTGAGGGGTCCTAAATAACATTCTGAGATTCAGTTAAAGTACAAAATATTGTTATTCATTCAGGAATAACTGACAGATAATTTCAATGTTAACAGTGGGCTAGGTGCAGAATGAGATAACTACATTCACACAAATGGACTGTTTCACCGGAACTTTTATCTGGGCTGCACCAGTTTTTATTCCCCATGATTATATTCTTAGATTAAGCCAAGCTGTAGGTACAACAGAACTCATAGTTTAGGTTCATTATGTTTCTCAATCTATGAGTTAGAAGTCAGTCAAAAGTCTCCCTTTGATTCTAATGAATGCTGAATCAGCAACACACATTTAGATTATAATCATTTAGATTAAATTCAGCATGAAAATAATTGTGAATTTTATCCCAACATAAGTAACTTTTCCAGTGTTACCTGCCTCTAAATTTGTAGAACATTTCCCACCATGTGATTCTCTGTATAGCATAAGTTGAAGGGAAATGTAGGATATGGTCTCAAGTCTACAGGGCTGCTCTCAGTGAGTTCTTCTCCCAGTCTGAGACTGAGGTTCAATTTAAGGTGAGCTGAGAGTAAACTGAGGGTGAGAAAGTTCAAGATAGGAGTTCTGTAAGAGATACAGATGTAGATGAAGAGACTGTTGCTTGGCAGCTTAAAAAAAAAAAAACTGTAGCAAGTGTTCTTTTTAGTAGCACTTTCAGTTGTCTAGTGTTTAAAACAGTGCACTGAGAGTAGGGACAAGAGTCACTTGGTCAAGACTTTTGCTAAACCTCTGAGAATATCCTAAAGCTGCTCTGTTACCAGCCCCTCTAAATAATCACTGCTTACATGTACTCAGGTAAAACCTCTTAAGAGTCCAGCAGCTAAAGCCTTTGAAGAGTCTGTCCTCCTTCAAAACGCTTGAATCTCTCAGCTTTTCTAGTGTCCTCCAGAACAATTCCACACAATAGAAAAGGAACCTGCATTGCTTCACAGTTTCTGCTTGGGAAAAGAATCAAAGAATGACAACAGCACAAAAGCAAAGCCAGGATTTCACTGCAATCACTGTTCTTATCTACCAGTCATAATTGAGGTGACCACCAGTGGAGTCTTATCTCTGCCATCAATGTAGTCCAGTAAAGTGGAAGTAGAAAACATGCCACTGAAATGCTAAAGGCAGCCAAAGTATCTTGGAGTGGATAAATAGCTTGAGATAAAAAGGTTGCTACCATGAGGAGCTGGAAGACTTGACATCCAAAGGCACCTGGGCAGAGTCAAAAAGTGGGGCTATGTGAACCCAATGAGGTTTAACAAGGCCAAGTGCAGGGAGTTGCACTTGGGTCAGAGCAATCTCAGTCACATGTATGGGCTGAGAGAACTCACTGAGAGCAGCCCTGTAAAGAAAGACTTGGGATTTCTGATGAATAAAAAGATGAATATGAACCAGCTGTGTGCTCTTGAAGCCAGGAAAGCCAACTGTATTCTGAGCTGCATCTTCCTGGGTGACCAGCAGGAAGAGGGAGAGAATTGTCCTTTTCTGCTCTGCCTTCAAGACGCCCAATTTGGAATACTGTGTCCAGGGACCCCTACTGCAAGAAAGGTGTTGGAGTGGAGCCACAGAGCAGGACCACAGAGATGCTCAAAGGGATGGATCATCTCTCCTATGAAGAAAGGCTTGGAATTTCTGGTGAATGAAAAGATGAACTGTTTAGCTTGGAGAAGAGAAGGTTCCGGGGAGACCTCATTGCAGCTTTCCAGTACTTGAAGAGAGCTTATAAGCAGAAGGGGGACCAAGTTTTTCCTCTGTCTGATCACAACAGGACAAGGGGCAATGACTTTAAATTAAAAGAGGGGAGATTTAGGTTGGAAGTTGGGAAGAATTCTTCACCTAGAGATTGATGAGGCACTGGCACAGGTCACCCAGAGAAGCTATGGATGCCCCATCCCTGGACATGTTCAAGACCAGGTTGGATCAGATCTGAGGTAGCTTGATCTGGTGGGGGGCAACCAGCCCAGGGCAGGGGGTTGGAGCTGGAAGATCACTATGTTCCCTTCCAACGTAACGTATTCTGTGATTCTATGAAAAGCCCAAGAAGATTATGATTGAGAATATGGAGTGGGAAAAGACTGAGAGTTGCTGAGGGACAGAAATGAACTGTGATCAGTGAAGGAGGCCATTGACAGGCTGAGGAAATGAAACTGTTAGCATTTGCAAAATTGTAAAAAGCAAGCACTGTACATATAAGCATCCTAGTTACAAAGTACCAAGTTAACTCACCAAATTATGCTGGTCCAACTTGGGCACACTGTGAAGATAATAAGAGCATTTATCTGTCATGAATGCAAGCTTACAGACTGATAGATCATTTGATCTGTGTGACTTTATATGGATTTGCCATTAGCTTTCATCTTTAGCCATACTGACAGAATCAAAAAACGTATTTATTACGCTTGGTTGTTTTTAATCGACTTTGCATTTTCCTGTGAGTTGCGTTAGAATACAGATAAACTGCGACAGACACTCACAGTCTTCCAGTTTACTGTTTTATTCATATTTTTTCTAAAAAATAAAAAAATAAAATAAAAAATAAAAGATTGAAAAGCATATCACAGATTCATTCTCCTGTAAAAGCTTTATATAAGATTTGAAGGAAAATAAGCCAGCATTAGCTGTACCAGAGAGAAATATGGTGTGCAAAAAAAAAAGCTTATCCTCTGGGCTTGATGAAAAAACAGCTCAAAGCCAGCAAATCAATGATTTCACAGTGCAGTTAAGACACTATGCATAGAGAGAATAGATTTGCAGAATGTGAGTTCTTCCTATTTCATATGATATTGCTCCTACTCAGAAAGGGGGGATTTTTAGTATTAAGCACACAGGAGTCTGACAGTATACAAATTATGTGACAGAGTGGCAGGTCTTCAGCTATATCAAAAAAAGCTATAAGTGAATAAAGGGGAAATCCATCTTATCTAGACATCTGTGTTGTAGATGTCTGCCTTTGAACTAGCTGTCTTGGCTTAATGTGGATTTCATCAATATAGTCAACAGAGTTGAGGGTGTGATTCAGCTTAAAATATATGCAAGCATTTGATGAACTGAATTACAAGCCAAACTCTTTTGGCTAGCTGATGTCACTGACTAAATACAAATCTAAAGAGCTCAATCGATGTAGAAAACTCCATTGTCCATCTCCCTTTCTGCTATCAGAGGAGAGAAACAGATACAATTGGGTGCAATTTATTTCACCTTATTCCAATGTCTAAAATATATTTAGTTGAATTGCATGCTACAATTAACTAATTCCAGAAGTAATACTATGCAATGGATTTACCTAGCAATAGACTAGATTTAAAAGTTAGAGCCTGGGACACTGCAAGTATAGAACAGTCCCCATAGGGTACTCTAGTCTTTTGCAGGCTGGTTTCCTAAGGAAATACAGCTTACGCAATTACAATAACTGTCAATGCCAGCAAAGTTTGAATACTAGCCAGTTTCAACATAACTGTATGAAATGCAGACCTCAAGATATTAATATTTTACAGTTATCCTTTTGAGAAATGAAAGGTGTCTGAGTAAAGGAATGAGAACAAGATTAAAATCTCACTGAAAAGGAAGGGCTGACCGGTGAGTTCAGCCACAACAGCAGACACCTGAGAATCCTCCACAGAGAAAGTCACAGGAAAATAGACTCTCCATAAGCCTCCTTTGCATGGGTGGGATATATCAGTGTTGTAATTTATCTGACCTCAGCTGGAAAATGCCAGACAATTAATCTGTCTCAGAGAAAAATAAAATGCCTTACAGCATTTTGTGAGAGAGAAAATACGTAAGCTGAGGGTTCAAGTGAAGTCAGAGAAACCTTGGCTCTGAATTCAGTGAACCTTGATTTCACACCTTGTAGTTGTGCTTTAGAGAGGAAAGCCTACAAGTAGGCACACTTAACAGTTTGGTAGTGTATTCAATCCAGTGAGAAATCTTTATATTCAAGCAACTGACTATCTGTGACAGTTGCTACTTCTGCTTGAGATAACTTTGTACTGCAGACAAAGGTGTTTGTTCTCTGAGCCACTACGATGTATTGAAAACTGCAGCCTGTGGTGGAGCAAGTGTGGGCTGTTTCTCATATAATTGGTTGATGGGATTTATCATATGAGTATTGTCACTTGCTTTCACAGTACTCATTGGTCTTGCATGAAAGTTTTTCATTCCTATGTGTAGTAGGAAAAGGCAGAGGATTTTGCTCACACTTATTCTTTCCTAAGAAAAAGTCTGCCAGCATATTCCATAGCCAGGCAGCTGGGTCTGAGCACTGAAAGGAGAGTTTGATTTATTGCCAAACTGAGACAGATAGTTCTAGAAGCACATAATGTTATCTAATTTAAACTACAGTTCTTTTTTTTTTTCTTTTTTCAAAACCATCACATCACTTAAAAGTCTAGGATTTTGTCAAGGCCTGAGAAAGAAAGGGAATTTCAAAGTTTACTTTCAGAATTTCTTCTCTTTTCTATGTTTGTTCTCCTACAATTCTCCACTGCCCAGTCATGATCAAGGAGAATCCCAAGGTCTGTCCCAGAGCTCCACAATGGTTAAGGCTACAAGCTTGGTGCTGCCCCAGTCCTCAAGCAAAGTAATGCCAAGGGTTACCATTTGCCTCTCTTCTCACTCCACCAAAGAGACCTCAGCAGTTCACAGAATTACAGAATCACAGAATCGCTAAGTTTGGAAAGACTACTAAGATCATCTAGAACAACCATCACCCCATGCCTGGGACCATGTCCCAGTCACATCACATCACAGACCAAATATGCCTCCATCTATTCACTCCCTATACATCTGTACAATAGGAAGAAGATCACCTGTCCTTCTCTGCTATGTTCCTGCCTCACAAAGCAGGTTGTGGATCTAGAAGGATGTGCATTTGAGGGGAATGCAACCTGGGTCACAATCTGGCAGATACATTTCCTAACCTTCTTTCTTGGTCCACACCTCAGTTTGTGGTTTTCCAGCTCCCATTTTTCAATCAGTGTTCAACAGAAGAATCTGGGGCAGTTCTCACAGCAGTGCATTCTTTTCACTCTTCCTGTAGTATGGACCATTCTGCTGACATTCCTGTGGACAGGAGAAATCTTGGCAGACATGGAGCTTCTGCTTGATCAAAGCAAGGAAGTGCAAGGAAAGAAAAGAAATCCTCAACTCAGGTTCAGTTTTGTTAACAAACACATGCAGTGACTCTTGGCAAGCTCCTGAATTCTTTATGGGATTATTTTTCATTCATGCAGACCTCAGTGAAATTCAGGATGTAAGTAATAATTTTAAGTTGCAATAAGAACTGTATTAACAAGAGAGCTTGCTATTACAAGGCACACAGGCCACACAGAAAGATACTCAGCACTTGACCTCCCCAAATAAATCAGTTCTAACCCCTCTTGGAGTGAAAACAGAGTACATCCCTAATGTGGATTGTAGCTTTCAAGAAATAATAAACCTCTATGCAAAAAGTTATTCAAAACAGTTTTAACCTCGACTAAAACTCACCCTGTGGATTTCCGTAGTGGTGGCAGCACCTGAAGAGTGTATTTCAACCCAATCTGGACATAAATGATCCAAGGGATGAACACCTCTACTACAAGGACAGGTTAAGAGAGCTGGGGCTTTTCAGTTGGAGAAGAGAAGGCTCTGGGGTCACCTGATAGCAGTCTTTCAGGATCTAAAGGGTAAGAAAGAAGGAGACAGGCTTTTTGCAGGGTCTGTTGTGGCAGGACAAGGGGAAATGTCCCCTAACTAAAAGAGGAGATCTTTGGATTGGATATAAGGAGGAAATTTTTTACATCGAGAGTGGTGAGCAACTGGCACAAGTTGTCCAGGGATGTGGTGGATGCCCCATCCCTGGAGGCACTCAAGGTCAGGCTTGATGGGGTTCTGAGCACCTGATCTAACTGTAGGGTTTTTCCCATTGTAGGGGAGTTGGACCAGATGACCTTTAAGGATCCCTTCCAATTGAAACAGTTCTCTGATTCTATGGTAAATTTCCATTTGAAAGTTCATGTCTCCTGCCATTAATTGTAAAGGAAACAAAAGAAAAAGAACCTAATTTTAGTTGCTGAAAATTAAATATGAAAATCAGTGTTTAGTGGACAACTTTGGAAACTGCTTTATCTTTTCTGCAGTTTGTCTAGACAAATCACCTTTCCAGTATAAAATGAGAGGGCATCAAAACTGTAAGGTGAGAGGATCAGGCAAGGAATGACCACAAAGCACAGGGACTTAAAGTGGCTGGTCAATCTCACACAGCATTCCATAGTGCTCTAACAAACCTGCTGTGCAACTTATGCCCATAACAAGTTCACAGCTCTGCTTTCAGAGGAAGGGTAAGAGAATCTTAGCGTCCACACTGGCCTGCAGGAATCACAGAATGGTTGATGTTGGAAGCAATCTCATTTGGTCATTCTGTCCAATGCCTGCTCAAGCAGGGACGCCCAGAGCAGACTGACCAGGACCTCATCCAGATGGCTTCTGAATATTTCCAAGGAGACTCCAGAGCCTCTCTAGGCAACCCATGCAAGTGTTTCTTCATCTGCACAGTAAACAAGTACTTCCTGACATTCAGACAGAGTCTCTTGTGTCCCAGTTAATTCCTAGTTGAAGTACTGAGCACCTCAAAAGTGTCTTGGCAAGACAATCCCCTGCCCTCATCAGTTCTGAGCACGCAACCCACAGCCTTTTTGTGTGCTCAGTCACTTTTGAAGCAGAGAAGCCAGTGAACAGTCATCACCCACACCCTACTCATTTCAATCATGGCAGTAGATTATCACCAGCATCACTTTCAGCTCTTTCCAGCCAGCAATGAATGCTTCACATTTACATGTTTGCCTTCTTGTCATTCTATATTTTACCCTGGAGTTAGAGGACCACCTTACTGATCTCCTCTTAGAAGTGGGTTTACTCATCCCCCAAATTGCATTTTCCCATACCACCAGTGGTGTACAACCTCCGTTTTCTGAAGATAGATCCACTTCTAAGATGCTCAGCTGAGAACAGAACCTTTTTTAGTGTTCTAAATTGCTTAACTTTCTTGTCTGTCTGGAGTTCAGAATAGGATTTCCCAAAGACTTTTTATGAAGAAGGATCTCAGAGGCCACAGTTTATCCATCTGAATTATTCATAAGAATAACATGATTCATTGAAAGAGTAAAGAAAGAATAAAGATACATTCACCTGATCTTTACTAAGATGTGGTTAAGTGTAAAAACAAAAAACAAAGTTTGCACAGGTTTTGAAAGAAGTAGGTTGAAGACCGAATTACCAGCTATCACCTAACTTAACTAGGAATTTATTTTCCAACCTCTTTTCAGCAGTCTGTGGGGACAGGACAAGGGAAAATGGCCATAAACTGTAGCTAAGGAAGTTCCACACTAATATGTAAAGGAACTTCTTCACAGTAAGGACGATGGAGCACTGGAACATGCTGCCCAGGGAGGTTGTGGAGTCTCCTTCTCTGGAGATACTCAAGGCCAATCTGGATGCCTACCTGTGCAGCCTGCTGTACCTGTGCACCCCTTGCTTTGCAGGGGGTTGGACTCGGTGATTTCTAGAGTTCCCTTCCAACCCCTACAATTCTGTGATTCTTTAATTCTTCACATTATTCTCGGTGGCTCTTCCTCCATTTTATCATCCATTTAATTTTGAAGTCTGAGATTTGGCACCACAGAGAGGCTCCTCACAAGGAGAAGTGACACAGCCATGTAATGTACTTTGTCCTGTGATGCAGACAGTCCCTTCATCTGCCACAAGGCACACTGTTGCAGAACACTAACTCCAAAGATATAAAATTTCAGGTTGGTCAGCCACTGAGTTCAATTCTGAGGCTGATCGGATGGTTGAAATGCAGGGAAGAATAAAGACAAAGACAGGGTCAGAAAAAACTATTGCCTGTACTACACTGAACTGAAGATGCCAGATCACAGGTGCCAAGGACCCCGTGGTGTCCTGGATCAGTTAGCAACAAGAGCCATGATGGGAATCAATCTGTGGCTTTACACAGAACGCAGTTGTATCTCATATATTATAACCTCTTCAGATTGTCTCCCTGCATTTTGTGTTAAGCGGTTGTTACCATAGTGATGGCCATTTACAATGAGAGAAAGTAGTGGGTGTGTTGGGGATACCAGGTTTCGGCTTTTCACATAAAAATATGTGTGCATGTATACACACTGCTGTGGGCCTGCATGAAAGGAATCAAACAAGCAGATTACAAAAGGTCTGAGGCATGGATAGAGGAGATGAGGAGCAGCTCAATGCAGTCTGGAGGTGTTTGCTCCAGGATTCACCTTCGTCTACAAAGATCTGTGTCAAAAAAAGAAATGAGCTGCGTGGTGACTTATATTTAGATCTATACTTGTACAAGTCACTCCCTCTGTCAGCATGAAGCCCATTTGTTGCTTTCTTTAAGGGATATAACTTGCCAGAAACATGAAATATTGGCTTTCACAGAATTATTTATATATATTTATATTTATATTTATATTATTTATATATAAAACCTCTTACTACTACCTCTTTTGCAGGAAATGCTTTTCAGCAATCCACTCCTTGTTTACATTAGAATATTTGCCAAGGCAGAGGGTGCCAAAAATTCGATAAATAATGCATATATTTTATTACTGCATTTTAGGTCATCTTCTAAGATTTTTCTGCACTCTTCCAGCTAGCACTTCTGGTGGTTACAGTCAGAACTCCAAGCTTTTATTTCTCTCTTTATCCCACCTCTCTGTGAAATCAGAAAACTCATGAAAATCATTGGGTTTAAATATCTGTAGAAAACAGATAAGGCAAAGTGCAGTCCACATATCTAAGCACGTTTTTCTGGGGAGTCTGGCTCAGTTCTATCTCCTTCTGACTAAGGCTGCTAATAAGTGGAGTTAGGTTTCCCTCTCACTGAATCAGCAAGTTCAGGCAATGCCTGGAGTTACGTGGTTGGGGGTTCTCAACCTGAGCGCGAGCAGCATTAAGTGGTACAGGAGAGCAGACAGTTTGCATCTGGCTGGGACCCGAATTCTGTCAAAGTCCCAGATTAAACTGACTGTGAATGGTCTTTTATAAACCCTTATATTCATGTCAGGGCACCCAAATTTGAAAAATGTAGCCATAAACCTAGAGTGGTACAACGTGTCCACCCATGAGACAAGACGGGGTCACGGATCAGAATTAAATACTGTCTTCATGTAAGAGAACATGATTTGAGGATTGAAAATAATTTGGGCTCAAAAGAGGGAAAGAAAAGTGAATATTTTCTAAGTATATGTCTGTATTGTTGCTTGCTCCTCAGTAATTGGAAACTGCCAGGCCCTGTTCCCTGTTAGTGACAATACCTGCTTCTAAGGGCAAGCCAAGTGAATGGCAGGTCTGAGACATTGAGGATATTGTTTCCATCAAGCTCCCAGAGGTACTTTCTGGCAGAGACAAGGCAGTCTCACACCTTTCTTTGCTGACTGGAGAACAAAAACATGAAGAGGAACTCTGAAGTCAGCAGAACACATGGGTTGCAGCAGTTTACTGATCTACAGCAGCTGCAAATCAGGTTATCTAAATTTTTTTAGAACAATCCAGTTCCCATCAATAACTGAAGGCAGCTTTTGTTTCCAGTAAACTTCTGTGACATTTACGATTAAAACTATAAACGCAGCAAGAACAATTCACAATCAATTACGTTTTATTAATGGTTTTTTAATACACGCCACAGCCCAGTAATCATGAAGCTGTTCAACAATGTTGTTCTAAAATCAGCTAATAGCAGGATGTAATTTGCAGCAGTCTCTGCTCACTTACAAAACACTTGCTCTGTTAATTGTGATTTCACACTTCAATGAATGCTGTAGCCTGGAGGCAACATTCCTGTGATGGAAGAGTTACCAGTCTGGGCTCTGGTGTCTCCGTATGAGGGGGAAGGGATCATTTAGAGAGACACTACTGTTGTTACATTTTTAATCCTTTTATGTTGTAAAAAAAATATATCAGCAATGAAATGCTACAATCCATAGTTCACTTGAGTTCTTTCCCTTCTTTACAAACCTAAACAGCATCTTTCCCCATTTTGATCCTCTTCTGGTAGTCTTTGTTATTATCAAGAATATAACGAGACATAAAACGTACAACATATAACAAAGCATACATGACCAGTGTGACCCTACTCACATAGCCCCTATCTCATTCTGCCACCTAAGTTAGTCCTCCTATAGCAAGTATCTGAGTTTTCATTAGAAGGATTTTCATGGCCATTGACATCGCATCCATTTCTTACTAGATCCCTGAGTCAGAACAATCAGGAGATTCTCTAGAGGGAGGTCAAAGGTTGCCATCTGCTAAGTATGCAAGTTAGGCAGATTGAATTCATCAATAAATGGCTGGCTGTTATGAGATAGAGTGCAGCACTGAACAGTCAGGGGTAAGGCAACAGCTCCCCCTCCAAAGAGCTTCTGGTGTAAATGTCAGAAGGAGAAATGTTGCCTCATTTGACAATGAGAGAAACCATCTCAGCTTGGAAAATCCCCAGCTGAGTATTTAGCTCTGCTGTGGTAAGCAAGGAAATACATCTCAGACCAGGAAGAAATGGGACCACCAACCTTGAAAGGCTTTTAGCTGGCTTGTAAACAAGCCATGGGTGGGTGAGAAGGATCCAAGGAGAGGGCTTTACCTATTGCTGGCCTTCCCCTTTGCTGTTCCAGGAAAGTTTCTCCTAAACTGGCTGGTGATATGGAGGGGTACTGGAACATATTTGAATGCAGTTACCTGGGGCTTTCAGCCAAGATTAATTCCCACTGGAACAGCTTAGGTGACAGCAAAAGTCATCCCTTTTGTAGATGCAGAAGAGAAAGGGTATGCACAACTTCTCTACAAGACTAACTCTGGCTGTGTTAGCAGCCAAATTGAATCTCAACATCAGCTATAATGAGAAAGGACACTCTGCCCTCCATATATACAGAGGTTCAGCCATGTTTTGGCCCCGTTACGACAATGTGATGGAAATATCTTGGCAGAGGAGCAATGAGAGTGAATCTGGCAGCCAGAACCAATACCATTTGGTGGGAGCCAAGAATGCTCAGGCAGAGAACCTCGGCTAGAGCATGGACTTATGGAGAGATCCGAGTTCTGGAAAAACCCTGAGAGCTGAAAAGTGGTTATGGGCACAAAACAGAGCTTTGTGAGGGTGGAAAAATCTGATGCTTAAGAATCAAGTAAGAAAAAAAGGCTTAGCATTTGTCCAAAGGCTAAATATGCAGATATCCGTTAGGGACTACACTTAGGCAGAAACTAACTTCACCGAGTTAAGACTTACTTGCATTAAGCACAAGTGTTTAAGCTCCACTTGGCTGCATGTAAGAACTTGATACTGAATATTCCATGGTTTGCTTTGAAACGACCCTACATTTATGCCCTTACGTCTCTTATTCAGCCTTCAGCATTGTTGACCTTTGCATGGCAATGGTGTCTCTGGACTACCTAACAGGAACAATGCCGTGACATCCACAGGTCACATAAATCAGCTGCTCCATTGTCCCCAGAGCCCTGTATTCCCTCTTTTCATTTTCAGTGTCTTTCCAGGACCACATAGGATGTATTGAGACTAAAGTTGAAAAGGACACAATCAATAAGCAGATAGTACTTGTCTGTTCATTGCTGTCTTTGCTGATGTGCTTTCAGCTGTCACCAATGCCTGGAAGAAATAAGCAGATGGATAAAAAGCAGTAGGATTCAGTTCAATCCAAAAAAAGACAGTTGGGAAGATGGTGGGACATGCAGAGGTCTAACTCTGCATTACACCAAGATCATTACACCACAAATTGTCCAGATGGTGCAGAGCCTCAGGCTCATGGCTGGCCTTTCTGATATACATAAATATACTTACTGTCAAAGTACTGAAGAAACTCAGATGAGTTAAGAGAATGCACTGCCTAATCTGGATCTTTAGTTCTCAGAGTCTGCTCCAACTTCTGAGACCAAATTTGTTATTGAAGGACTGAGCCAATGCCAAATACATTCACTTGATTTAACAAGAAGTAAAGACTCATATTTTCACATCACAATAATGTATTGTAATTTTCGATGTCTCCTTGTTCTTTGCTGGGCTAAATTAATAGGTCCTGCTGCAATCTACAGAATCCTTTAATATCTAGAAACTTCAAGAATATCATGTCAGAGACATTTGTTTTCCCGTGCACTGAATATTTTAAGTTCTATTTTTGAAACGGGATGAAAATGCCATGCATCTCTAAGGCAGGGTCTGGGCATCTGTTTTATGTTGACATTGTAGAAAACATAAAGCATCTCTCATTGATGTTAACAGAGTACAAACAGTAATGCAGTGTTCTGATTTCTTTTTTTCTTTTTCCTCCAATATAATAGAAGTTTCTATTTTAAGATGAATGGTTTCCCTCTACATGAACATTTTATGTCTTGCATTGTATGTCACTCTCTATATTGAAATCATCCCCAAAACTTCTTTGGTTTTTCCAATAGAATGGCAATGCTTCTACAGCCTACAGACTTTTAACCCGTCGGAATCAAATTGTGAGCAATTTGTGTACATGGTAAATACCTGTCACTGTAAGGCTCGGATTCCCTTAGAGATATTTCTTTTCCAGAGGTAATGGCACCTCTAATTATAATTGGTAAGGAGACTCAGGCTTGTCCATCACTCTTTTCTGATGATGTGAGACATCTTTCAGTGCAGTTCTCATCAGGCATTAAGGTCATGTTCTGGCAGAGCACATATAAATGTGCCAAATATGTTGGATGAGCAATGCTGCTGTGTAAGTTATCCATGATCTCTGAGAGAAAGACATCCTGGCATTTAATTTGTGTCAGTCTTTAAAATGAAAGAGAATTTTGAGTCAAAATTGGAATTGTTTTAGAAACGTACTTCTCTAGATAAAATTCATAAGGCACAGCAAGGGCTCAGGGAAAGATATATCTCAGTTGGGGTGCCCTTGGAGACAGATATTGAAGGAATCACTAGCTTCAATGCTATAACATGGATCAAGAGCACAGGCATGGGGAATCTCCCCTGTGACTTTCCACTGAGGGCAGTCTGCCTTCAAAGTAAGTTTATTAAGGGTGGTAGGTGATAGTGAGTTGGCATATGGCTCCAGCATTACAATATCACATTATAGTCCCAAATAATGCAGTAAAAATCCATGACTGCCAAGAGGGAGCCACCCACAATAAAGCTAAACATAATCTTCTCCGGCACCCACGTCAGCTCTTGTTGCATCTTTTCTCATGAAGATGGATAAACAGATAAGCCTTGCAAAATGCTGCAGAGAGGAAAGGGAGGGGTGGGGAGGGGGGAACGTAAGAGAATTTGGGATAGCAAGAGGTAGAGAATAAGGAAAAGAAAAGAAATAAACCCTTCATAGTTTTAGCTTGTCCATGTACACTGTCCCATTTGCTAGTTAGCTATTGACTTTGGAACCTACTAGGAGATCTCAGGTGCCTCAGCAATCAATGAAGTTTCTCATTCCATCCTTAACCTCGTAAGTGGAAAATTGGAAAGTCTACTGCTGTTAGATAGACTGCTAATGCCGGACATCGGTGCTGATATGGTGGAAGGTGCCAGCAAATTTCTCATTGATCTGTGATCGTACTCTACTTACAAGTCATCAGGCTAAATGGAACATGCAATTGCACTTCTTTTCAGAGTTTGACACTCAGAAAAAGAGATTGCAGTGACACCTCAAGCCTAACAAGAATTCACTTCTGAACCAATAGCAGAAGTGATTCTATTCTGTGAGCTGAAAGCAAAAAGCCTGCTGTAGACCAGAGCTGTCATATGCATATAACTCTGGAAGAAAGCCATGAAAGATGTTTTGTTTTGTAGATGATAGCAGTGGAACACTGAATTTGGATAACCCAGACATCGTTTTTTTTCCTGATTCTTGCTGTTTTGAGGGAAAGACTACAAACATGTACATGTACTGAACTGTGCAGTCAACTTTTTACAAGCACTGAAATGTTGTGTAAAAAGTTTAAAAAAAAGAATTTTTCAAACCAATAGAGAAGGGTCTTTTCAACAAAAGCTGCACAGCTGCTGTCTTAACACAAGTGAGTTGATTTTTCTGAAGGAAGTTCTGACCGTATCCTCCAAGACCAGATGTCACTCTCCCCTGTGGACCTTTGGTAGAAAAAGAAGGAGCTCCAAAGGCAGCCTGCCCAGGAAAAGTAGTTCACAAACAGAGTGCTGCTGGCTGAATTCACACAGGGAAGTGCTGACAGAAGCTTTCTGATCCAGACATTGAAACTGTTCTCTTTGTGCTTGTTTCTGTTTATTTTTCATTTTGATGCTTGGATCACTTCTATGCCTAGTCTTTACATCTATTTCCACCAGGGATCCAAACTCAATATGGCTGTATATAGTTTTAATATTTTTTATATTAACAGAACCCCTAGAAAAATATAGCCCTGTCTATGGCCAGAGTTAAAATATTAAACATAAATGAAAAATGAGGGAATTGTAGTTTGATCAACAAATGCTTCTTTCTGAAATGTTAATCCACCTTCCTAGAAACATGGTTGGATATTAGCAAAAAATTCGTCTCAGAAAGAGTGGTGAGGCATTGGCACAGGCTGCCCAGGGAGGTGGTGGAGTCACCGGCTCTGGAGGTACTCAAGGAAAGGGCAGATGTGGCACTGAGAAACATAGTTAGTGGGCATGGAGGGATTGGGTTGATGATTGGACTAGAGGATCATAGTGGTCTTTTCCAATCTTAATGATTCTGTGATTCTATGGTTTTAAGCGAGAATTACTGCAAAGACAAAATGCAATGGTCAGCATGGCGAAATCCCTTCTGTTAGGAAATAGCAAAGGTTGACCCAGGGTGCTACCTTCACAATGGTTCAGGGGAGGAACATGTTCTGTATTAGCCTGGAATAGGTACAAAATGTCCCTATAGATATTTGTGAATTACGTAAGCTGCATAGAAAGCATGTGGGAGGAGCACAATAGCAAGAACAGGAGAGAAACTGTGATGCTAGCCCATCTTTGCGAGCTGCTTTAAAATATCCTCCCTTCTTCACGTCAAGCTGTCTGTTCTGTGTCACCATAGTGATGCCACTCACCAGCCACCCTGATCTGCTTCACAAACTGCTGAGAAGCTGTTCATCCTGGAAGCATCACTCCATTAGAACACCAGGGAGAAGCTCCCCAGCCCAATCAGCCTTCACACTACAGCTTCCACTCCCTGGCCTGCTCTTTGGCAACACAACTAAGTGGGCAGCAGGGTACAGACTTCTGAGACTTCAGAAAGAGAATTATATTTGGTGACTAGTGCAGTGTTCTTTTAAATGTCTCCTGTATATAAATGAAGAATCTGAACCCATAGGATGGGATGACTGTGTTTTCCTGGAAAGCAGAATGCTGCATGTAGCGTCTTCCTATGGTTTCATAGTGTCACAGGATGTCTTGAGTTGTAAAGGACTTCAACGATCATCTGTTTCCCACACTGGGCAGTGTTGCCAACCACCAAATCAGGCACTAGATCAGATTGCCCAAGGCCCCATCTAACCTAGCCAGGAGCACCTCCAGAGAAAACCCCAGTTTCAAGACAGAAAATTTTGTTTTGCTATCAAAGATTCTTCCAGATTAAAGAAACAAAGATGAAAGTCCCTGGCTTAACTCTGGTTTACCTCTGTGAAGAGCTCAGAGCTCCACAAGAGAACCAAGCTGTTCAAGGCACTGCCAAAACCATGTTCTTCAATATCTGAAGAGAAGTGAAGCCCTTTTCTAACACTGGTTGCACAAATGAGTGCCACGAGAATGTGTCTGGAACACAGGAAGTTCTAACACAAGAAAGAACTTCTTTACAGTGACAGAGCACTGGAACAGGCTGCCCAGAGATGCTGTGGAATCACATCTGGAAATAAAGACTCCTCTGGAAATCTTTCAGTATGACCAGCTGTAGGGAACCTGCTTTAGAGGGGATTAGACACGATGATCTCCAGAGGGTCCTTCCTATAATTCTATGATTCTGTAAAAATCTGGACTTAGATTCTTCTAAGAATCTCATTTTATCTTTCTGTGCTTCTTTTTATCCAAGTGCAAAACAGAGAAGAATGTTTTATAAGTGTTGTAAGTGTAAATATAAGAACAATTTCCAAGATATAGTGATGACAGAAGCTACAGAAGCAAATAGAATGGATATTGTATGAAATCAAACTAACAGATTCCAAAGGTCTGTTTTTATCCATGCATTGTATTAATGACAGTGGAAGACAGACCTATTGAATTATTAATCATACAAAAAAGAGTATGTGAAAAATGCTGCCCTTTTGTCTGATAATTATTTTCAATTGGATGTTTTCAATAGTTTTATGTCCTACATACATTTGAGTATTATTTGGCAAATTATAGCACTTAGTCTGAAATAGAAATGACTGCTGAACAATTACTTCATTACTCCTCCTAACATTACACATAAAAAGTCTTTTCTGAAACTGGTTAATTGACCACATGTGATCAGCAGACTGGCTTATGTAGGTCACTGAGGAATGAAAGCTTGTTTTCCATTAATCACTTATTTCTGAATGGAAAGTTCTTCTGAGACAGCCTGCAGCTCAGTCTACACAAGTGTTACTAGGTTTGGAGTAAAAGATCTTTAACAGTTCTTATGTCACATTACTGATTTATGAGAGAACAATGTAGGTGTAAATATGAATAAAATACTATCATTTTGCAGTTTGGTGCAGCAACACTGAAATTGTACCATGATAAACAACTGCCTTGAAGTAAGCTTGCTCATCCATCATTCACTGTTAAAACTTAATTGTTGCTTATTTCAATTCCTTTGTGGTAAGTATTTCTAAATTATTAATAACCCTACAAATCTTACAATAATATATATTCTATTAAGAAAAAGGTAAATACAGAAATAAATTATTAAACTAATCTATTTGAATATGATCACACTTGATTTATATGAGAAGCTGGAGATCAAAGCAGCAGCTTTGACATCTTTCAAAAGATATTGACAGGGAGACCGCAGATAAATCATGTATCTGTACTCCATAGGTAGACATTGTGTATGGGTCACAGAATTATCATAATTACCACTTAGAAGCCTGATTTTTCTCTTTTTAAGCTCATCAGAGAATATTTTGATCTTAGAGAGAGCAAAATCATGTAAATACATCATTGCTCTGCTCTCTCTGTGATCTGAGCATTGAACTGTGATTAACAATAAAGAGAGCAAGTCCAGCTGTAAGCATTTCCATGCCCTAAGCAGGCATCAAGTACAAGATTCCTCCTTGTCATGTCTCTCCTTTTTCTCTTTCATCTCATTTTTTTCTCCCTTTTTTGACTTAATTTGCTTGGAAGAGAACCTTTTGTGCCTCAAGGAGGGATGATTTTATGATTAAGGCATAGGGAGATCCAGGTTCAATTTCTAGGCCTTTGACAAAATAAATATGCTTGGTAGGTCACTTAGTAAAGTGCCATGCAGAATGGCTATGCTAATAACTAAATTGGACCACAGGTCATTCTGTGTTGATGAGACAAACCAGTACAAAATGACCAAGCCTCTATGGACACAACCAAATCATTTACTGAGAAAAGTTCCTGGTCATCACTTGCCCAGGCATTTTTAAAAGACCGTTAGTTGATCTGAGTCTAAACTGTGCAGGGATATGTCAACTGGTGTGGTATGGTAAAAAATGGTAGAGTTATAGCTGAAGGAATTTTAAGTAGGGTGCAATCAACAAAAAGAAAAAAGCTTACTAAGGGAAGGCTAGAAGCAGCTGGAGATGCAGTGAATGATAACACATAATCACAGAATCACAGAATCACAGAATCACAGAATCACCCGGGTTGGAAGGGACCCCAAGGATCATGTAGTTCCAACCCCCCTGCCTAGCAGGGCCACCAAACATACACATTCAGATCAGGTTGCCCAGGACCCCGTCCAACCTGGCCTTAAACACGTCCAAGGACGGGGCATCCACAACCTCCCTGGGCAGCCCGTTCCAGGGCCTAACCACTCTCCTAGTAAAGAACTTAAAGACTAGTAAAGAACATAAGACTGAGTCCAGAATAGAGAGATCATGGAATGCTATGAGAATAAAAGATGCTATGAGAAAAAAAAAAAAAAAAAAAAAAAAAAAGAAAATGAAAAATGCTATGAGAAAAAAAAAAAAGAAAAAAAAAAAACCACAATGATCTCTCTCTTCGTAAAATGTAAAAAGTTGCTGAACAGTAGTCAACATAAGGTATATCACCCTGCATGTCTGTGGCCTTCACACAGCTGTCATAGCAAATGCTTAGTCTGTAATCAGTTATGGAGCAAATGGAATAAGGTAATCTACCAGAGCACAAGACAAATATATTTCTTATTACCCATACTGTCCATATTCCCTTAACACTGTTTTCAAATGTTTTATTGATAAATGTTTGTAACAACTCACTTCTGCCTTTTCTAATTATTTTCATCTCTTCTTTAGAAATCCAGCAGAAAGTCTTACTTGCTCGTTCTTCACTGACTTGTGGGACAACACTTCAGTTTTGGCAATGGATCAGAAGGAATGAAGAGCACTTTTGCTCCCACCAATGTTTCTTAGAGCTGCTAAAGCAGGACCAATGAAGATGTTCACCAGATTGCAAGTCCTTGCGCTAGCTTTGTTTTCCAAAGGAGTTTTCCTTTCCCTAAGTGACCACAGCTTTGTAAGGAAAGAAATTAAGATAGAAGGAGACCTGGTCTTAGGGGGCTTATTCCCAATCAATGAAAAAGGCACTGGGATAGAAGAATGTGGGAGAATCAATGAAGATCGAGGCATCCAGCGCTTGGAGGCCATGTTGTTTGCCATTGATGAAATCAACAGAGACAACTATTTGCTGCCAGGAATTAAACTTGGAGTTCACATCTTGGACACATGTTCCAGGGATACATATGCCTTAGAACAGTCTTTGGAGTTTGTCAGGGCATCTTTAACTAAAGTGGATGAAACAGAATATATGTGCCCAGATGGCTCATATGCCATTCAAGAGAATTTACCATTACTCATCGCAGGAGTTATAGGTGGTTCCTATAGCAGCGTCTCCATACAGGTAAGTCACTCCATTAGATGAGAATGCAGTTCCTGTTAAGCAAATTCTGCTCATATGGGATGGACAAAAATCAAGACTTAGATTAATCAATTGATTCTATGTGTGGGTCTACTGTGTAGTTTTTTTTGTATTAGTTTTATTCATTCTTTAAAACGCTTTAGTTCTAATCTCTGCCAGCTGCTCATTTCCTCTAGCCATGGTGTACCCTGAGGGCAGCTGAAGTTTCCAAAAGTCTTAGTGTTTATTTTGAACTGTGGATTTCATGAGATTTTTATAAACCTATCTTCAGATCTCTACTTTCAGATCAATAATAAATTATGCCGCCTATATTTCTGAATATATATATATATGCCCAACATGCCAAGTTTATGTGCTATTTGCTATGTAAACAATAGAGATGTAAAATAAAAGAAGAAATCCTTATTTTACTTCCAGGCTGAAAAAAAGTGAAAATGACATATTGCCAGAAACTAAAATTGCACCTGACCCAAAGGATTACAAGAATTTAGCATCTAATTAAGCACGCTGAAGCCAGTAAAAATTATTCTGCTGACTTCAGTGAACAAATTCTCAAATATCGCTTACAGACAGCAGTTTCTGAATGGCTTCCAAATTTACTCTCCTTGCTTTTGTTTTCATATATTGTTCATATTAAGATAAATTTTACCAGGAAATGTTGCCTGACAGAATGCAGTGCAAGCACTTCAGAAGTCCAGCACAGAAGACAGATGTCCTCAGTACCTTTTGCTCCTTTCTTCTGGCACACTGCATCTTTAGCTTTTGGTTTATATAATATTCATCTCAAATAGATTCTTAGTAGGGTGTTGGAGGGTATTTAATGTCTTGGAACGGTGTAAGGTTGCAGGTGGAATAAATGATCCACATATCCTTCAAATTATGCTTCCTTCTCATGTTTGTCCTCGGTCTCCAGTAGCTAATTGCAATGAATGTTGATTCTTCTTGCCCCTGTTCTTCCAATTTTTTTAGAAACCCATGATAAAGCTTAAACTCTTCGGCATTTTGTTCCACTGAATAAACACAAAGAATACATATGCCCCCATTTATTCTGCATCTCTGCTCTCCAGCCCAGGAATTTGTATGGCAGCGAAGACACAGATATTCTAAAGTTCCCCACCCCTGCCAGTGATTGCTAGTCACAAGCAAAAATATCCTCTAGTTTCACTGACAATGTCAAATCAACATATAACTGATTATTTTTGATTAAATTAAATAAGCCAGACCAAATAACTCATAGCCATCTTGAATGATGGCTTAAGCTCAGATTCATATAGGCTAAACCCTGCAGCTATTTTTTTTTTCTGAATGCCACCTGTGGGTTTTGAAAGGCAACAAACCTTATGACTAAAGGGCACAAGAGAAATTGACCACTGGCTACTATGAGAAATGTGACTTCACAGTCTGTGTACAAGGCCTAATTACTATATAAGTGTCAAAGAAGAAAAAGCATTCTTCAGTGCTACAGGCCATCTCAGCAGTGACAGAAAGCTCAAGGATTTACCTCTTTCATAACCAGGACAATGTTTCTCTTAGTGTTCGTTTCAGTGAGAATTACATTAAGCAATTGGCTGCTTCTGTTTTCAAGGGATTAATTCACATCAGCCTGAGAGTATGTCCTGTTTCCATAGAATATGGATAACTACAGAAGGAGCATCTCAACATACACCACCCTTTTTCACTTTTTTTGATCCAGTGCATGGCTTGTCTGTGTATCCATAGACAAGAGGCAGTAAGTAGGAAGATGTTTAGCCGTAAGAGAATCATTTTCGCAGAGAAAAAGCTCAGCCTCTTTTCAGTAGGAGTGGTTTTGTCCCACTGTGGGTCAGCTTGGATGTCAGGAATGTATGTCAGCAGTTACATAGGTACGATTGCTTCAAGAGCAAAGAGCCAGGGCTGGAAAAGAAATAGGTGAAGAAGAGAAATGGTGGCTACAAAATCTTGAGTAACACAGAATTCATCATTATTCATTGTCTCTCATAATCAGACGAGGGTACATGAAATGAAACAGCAAATTGCAGGCTGTTGTGGATGTTAAAACTAAACCAACAGAAGAAGTGACTAGGAAAAAACAGGATATTCTGTATAGATATCATCCTTGGTTTATCAATTCCCAGGAATGCAAGTATCTCAAGGCCAGTAAAAAATTCTGAAGAAGAAACACAGTAAGCTTGCATGATCCCATAGGTATGGAGGTGGCAGTGGCTTCACTGTACCTTGCATCTGATTGTATTTCTCAGTCCACACCAAATTCAACAGTGTCAAAAAGACATAAAGTAGCCTAAAAGGCATCTCTATAGAAGTATTTACCATTGAGGGAATGGAAGAGACATTTTCTTCCCTCCCAGAAGCTCTGAGGCGGTCACACCACACTCTTAAAATGTCCTGGGACTTCTTACACAACATCTGTCAGTCTGTCTCTTTGAAGCCAGTCCCTGGTGCTCACTGATGTAAGATTAAATCCGTATCTGAAGTGGCAGACTGAATGCGATGCACATTGAATACATTATATATGTACCAATGTCTCATATTCCAAAAGCTTGGGTTTGGAACATCTGTCACATGTAAATCAGAAGTCTTAATAAGAGACTGTCTCATTCAGTTTGCATGAAAAACAGCAATGCATACCTGTATATCACCCAATTTTTGAAACTTATTAAGAAGGATGAAACAACAGCAATATCTAACAGAAACACCTATGCTATGCTTAGCTTTGTGTAGTTGCCAATAGTTGTTCAAACATAATATCTTTCTTGCACATCTTCTCAGAAAAATAAATAGGTCCACAAATCACTCAGTATGCCAAAGTTTCCAGCTAGAAAAGAACTATTTAGTAGATTACTTCACCTTGACATAGATTAGGTTGGCTCTTCTCCAGTCCATCTCTTCTAGCTTTCCTCTAGAACTCAAACTATCTAGAAAAGATTTAATAATGCTGCTCATGTTGTTAAGATAGCCAGTCATGACTTCTGTTTCGAAAGAAAAAATCCCTATCAAAAAGAGCAGGTACTGCAGACTCAAGCCTGAAGATATAAGAACTTCAGAGCACTAAAAACAAATCTTTTGATAGTATGCCAGAAGACTATCACATTTTCTGACTGTCACCTCTATACTGCAGCTTCAACAGCAGCTGCCATCACTCCCCTACCAAACATAAGAACTCTCCATCTAGAAGGTGCAGCATGAGACTCAGCCCTCCCTGCTCCCCCACTTCCAGGCTGTCCTCAGGGTGCTGAGTGCTTTCCATTGTAGCCCTCTCGAGTACTTCTCATTTGCTCAAGAGCTGTAAGCATCATAGAGTCCACTGCACATCTTTTCAGCTTGAAAATATACCGTGCTGAGCTCTTCAAACAAGAAATTATTTCTGTTATTTTTCTTTGGTTTTTTTTTTCCTATTTTTTTCCTATTTTTTTTGAAATACAATGAATTTGTCATTGTATTTCAAAACCTTTTCTTCACCTCTTTCACCTTCCCTCACCAGATTTCTGTCTGGACAGCTGTCTGCAAAATCACTTCATGATGCTCCTGCTGTCTGATTTCTGTTTCTTTCATTATCCTTTCACCAAGGAAAAAAGAATTTATTGGTAAATCAGCAACGAACACCTTCCCCACTGAGTCGGTATGCGCAATAGGCACTTTTTGCAGAGAGAAAAACAAGAGAATGCAGAATGCTTAATTATTTTCTGGTCAGACTAGGCTATTATCGTTAATGACGATCTGGATAATTAGTTTTTAGATGATGTGTTTAAATTAGCGCTGAGCCCAATCTGCACAGCATTTGATCCCTCAAAACCCAAGCCAGGCTTCTCAGTTGTTGAAAAGGCTCATGTAAAAAAGCTTTTTTCCCAGTAAAAATATCTGAGTCGAGCTGATTCTGGGATCAGAAGGTACATTCTCTAAAGTTCGGAGAACTTAATTTTGCTTTAAAATAGTTTTTTAATCAAGTACAATTATTCACATCTCCTATCTGACAACAGAAATTTCAGACTTATTTTCTTTAGGGATGTTCAATGACACTGTAAAAAAGGATAAGAAAAAAAAGCATTGTTTGTTTGCATAGGGGAGCACCTGCACAGATAATCCATATGCCATGTTTAAAATACTCAGGTCAGCTCTGTAGGGAGCATGCATGTGTAAGCAGCAATATGAGTACTCGAGTCCTGGATTTGGCCACACACAATACTCTGTTTCCACAACCTGGTCTTGTCTTCTGAAAGTGAAGATCAGGCTGCACTCCCTACAGCCAGCGCTTGTAAAATCCTTAAGACATTCCTTTAGGGCCTTGTAACTGTGTATCCACTGCCTTCCTATTTATACAGCGCTTCAGCCCTTTGCGAAGTTTCCTTTCCGCTGTTGACGCACAAGATCTCCAAATCACAGTTATTGGGTTATTTCCCATTTAAAGATTCGTCCAGAAAAAAATGTCAGAGTGCAAACCACTGCCCAGCTGTCTTTCTGTGAATCCTTGCTGTGTCTCAAGTAAACTAGCAACAACCACAAGAGAAGATTTAAAGTTAAATTACTGTTATCAAAACAGATAAAGTCTCTCTCCAAAGTGAGTGACCATCTGGTGGTAAATTCAGACTATGTACTCATTTACTAGCTATCTTTCCCCAGCTATCATTTCTCTTTAGCCACGCTGTTCTGTCAGGGACTCCTAGAACATGAAACAAACCACCCTTGTTTTGTTTCTTCAGGAATAAACCGTCCACCAACCAGAGAACTCAGAGAACAGCATGTGATTTTCACAATATGGAAAATAATGCATTGGAAAAACTAAATGCAGGAAATAATCTTATAATGTAAGGAGTCCAGTCTCCCTGCATATGGACTCAATAAGGATATGGGCAGGTCATGTGCTAGAGGCTGTTGGGGTCATCTAGGACTATGCTGCACATCTGCCATTTGTGCTGTGCAGAATAGCTTTGCATTGAACTGTGCAATAGCCTGAGGTGATTTTGCGCTTGTAAGGCTAAATCCTTACTAAAAGATCTATTCTGTGAGATGGGCCACCTGCCACTAATACTTAAGCTATATATGCACTTTCTAACTTTTTGGCGTCTCCTTCAAACTTCTTCCCTCTTTTATCTTGGTCCTTTCTCTCCTTCCTCTATCCCCCAGCCAGATTCTTGTTGTTTGCTCCTTTAAGTGTTTCTGTTCCACGTTCAGAAAATGAGTGTCCACTGGGTTGAGATTTTCAAAGTGCCTAGACTACACCAGATGTGTGTTCCCTAAAGGTTCCAAATAAATGTAGGTACCTTCCTCTCCTTGGCTTCCTAGAAAATCACAAGCTAATTCATTCCTCTGCAGTCTTGGTTGGTCAGTTGTTTGGTTGGTTGGTTTTTCATTTGTTTTTGTTTCTTTTCTTTCTGTGTGAGCATTTTCTCCTATTGCAAGTAGAAATGTGTAAACCTGAACTTTCAGGTAAGAAGGGAGCCCTTCAGTTTTCCATGTGAGGAAGGGTGATGTAACTGCAGGAGAAACTGAACAGGAATGCATTAAGGGCATCTTGGTGTCACCAACTCTCATTCTGCCCCTTCTTAGTAGGACTTATGCAACAGATGATGCATCTCAAATAACAGTACTCACTTCTGACTCCAGGGTCGCATTTATCCTTTTTGAACCACCAGCCTATAGTGTTTTTTGAACCATCAGGCTTTTCTCGAAGGCAGTCATCATCTGTAAATGTGACACGAGTCACTCATAGCCAGGTTTACAAGGTCTAAGTAGAATCATAATCAAATACCTGTCTTGCCCAGATCAAGGTCTTCTGCAAGACTCTCTCCTCAGAGTGCCAGCTTAGTGCTAAGCTTACATCACTTCAACAGCTAATGCTGCACATAGGCAGAGTGCATACGTGACAGCTCATTGCACAGAAAGAACAACAATTTCCAAGCAATTATTTGCACAGAGAAAACCATCTCTCTGCATGTCCTTGCCTTATTTTTGATTACACAGGACAAGCATATAGAAAGATATTCCTGGGTTGTCCAGAGAAGTCCTACACATTATTCTGTCAGTGTTGCCAATATCTAGTGTTCTTCTCATAGATGCAATTATTTCACTGTTCAAACGCTGCTTCTCTAGATGTGACACATATTGAGTCCACTGCAAATATTGTTATAATTCTCTATCTTTGTTGCCATAATATTCAGAAGAGCTAGACTGAAACAGTTTTCCTGTTTCCTGTTAACTGAAAAAAAAAAAAAAAGAAATTGGATTTCATGTTTGTTTTATTTTGTGTGTTATCTCTTTTTTGGAAGGAATTTTGCTAGAAAACAAAAAAACACACATTGGAAAACAGATCTCTTAGTATCAAAAATAGAGAAATCTGAATAAAAACTACTGCTTCTGTCCTGTAATGTATCAGATTACACACAAATACAAGTTGGGATGGCGCTCCTAAATAAGTTGGTTGCTTCTGGCTCAGTTTCTGGCTATTAACCCTTAATGATTAAAAGGACAGGGATATCAGCACTACTGATGAATGTAAATATTTTCTTCTGTAGGTTGTGACAAGACCCCCATATAAAGGTTGTATTTCATAGTGCCTTTTATACTATTCCAGACCACTGTGATATCCAGTTTTAAATGGAGACTACAGAGAAGATGTTCTAGACTGATAGAGGCATTTCAAGTCAAATATCAGTATAGCACTTAATCTTTTAATTTGTTATTGAAAACATATCAGAATCTGGAGTTACATATTTTCTGAGTTAGGTGGCTACATTTGCATCACTGAAACCTGCCCATCTCAAATAGTTTCAAATCGTGTAAGTGATAAAATGGCCAAGCTGAGCTGCTGGTTAAGGACTCACCAGGGTGAGTTCTCGGGCTGTTATGCTACTGGCATCTTGTCTATCCTCTACCTAGTTCTGAGAGATTGGAAAGACTGCATCAAGTTGTAGCTCCTTCATCTTTCAGCTTCTGGCATTCCCTCCCTTAGTGTCATAGATTGTTACAGCATGTTGGCCCATGGTTAATGCAAGAAAGAAATTGGACAATGAGAGATTTTAGCAGTGTTTAGAAAGTATTGATGTGGATGGATCAAACTGTTCCCAAAGTAAGAGACACGACCTTGAGCCTACAGAAAGCCAAGACAACAGCCAAAGTTATGGTAGAGCCCACGAGTCTGACAAACTGACGCCAAGTGAAATGGCGATTCCTTCAGTGTCTCAGTAGTCACTATCTACCTGTACCTCACTCCCATTCTGCTCAGCAGCCTAATTTTCAATCTGTTCGAAACAACAACAGCAGTACTTGTCTGTCTCAAAGGAGCTTTGTGAAATTAGATTTATTAAACCTTGCTAAGTATCATGAGATTCTCACATGGAAAATGTTTCAGAAGTGCAGAGCACTGCGATCTAACAAGTGACCTCCTCTGTCCAACCAGTGTGTGATACATGCTTGTGAAGAAACATTTTCTGCGCTAGTACTTCAGAGATTTTTCTTTTTCCAAAGTGTTTCCTGTGTTCCCCAGTCATATACACGTTAAAACAGTCTGAGAAGAAGGAAAATTTCAAATTAAAAAAATGAAATAAGTCCTATTACCAGGAAAAAAAAAAATCCTACATGTGATACACAAAATGCTTGATGGGACTTCGTAAATCTCCTTCAAATTAAAAGACAGACCAGGGTTTCTGATACACGCAGGTCTTACCTACCTGATCCTATCATCAGGACTAGTGAATGGCCAGAAACACAATGGGAAGCCAAATTCTTGTGATTGAGAGCTGCGCCTAATCCACTGCTCCTTGCATGTAGTAATTACAAAGACATTTTCAGTGTTATAAACAAGACCGCCCACAAGTATTTGTATGATCCCTGATGTACAGGGTCTCAGAATGGAGCAGTAGCAATATAGAGATGAAACAAGGGCAGAACTGGGTCCTTACAGTTGTAGCTCTATAGCTGTCTGCTCCTGCCAAGAGATATGGCACACATGGGACTTTCTGCCCTGCTCATGTTAGGCAGCTTCTTATGACAATGGAGTGAGAGCAACCAGTTTTTCACATGCATTGGACACTTCAGCACAGGAAAGCCACCATGCTAATAAATCCAGCAGCATGATGGCAAATGAAGTTTTCCTGTCACTCTGGAAGCTAGCATGCTTTGTTCACAGCAAACTGTGCAAAGCTGTTGCTTTAGGATTGCAACAAGACTATCCAGCTTCATTTTCAAAGGTGCAAAACCCATCAGTTTCAACAAACAAAACCAAAAAAACAGGCTACTACTGCAATTTAAGTGCCAACATATCAATTTCAGTCTCTAATTGCATGCCCTATGTCTTGTTTAAATTGCTGCCTGGAGCTTTGCCAAAACAGATTATTTCACTTAGCTAACATTATATCTACACTGCAGTTCCGAGCTATAGTGCGCATCCCAAGGCAGCCTCAGGTGGTGCAAACTTGGTACTACAGTATGCATAACCCAGGTTCATATTACACTGTCCTGTACTACAGTTAAACACAGCAGAGCACAACACTGGAACACGGTAGAACATAACATAGCCTTAGAATATCAGCTTCCTTCTGAATCTGTTGCCTGCACTTTGATCTTGCTGTTCATTCTGTCAAGACCTGATTTGCAGAATCAGATGTTCAGGTCAGCACAGAAAGAGCTTTAAAAATCAGGACTATTCTGGAACTAGCCTGAAACCAGAGCTCCTTTGAAAAATTAGTCCTTAAAATCAAAGTGTCAGAATATTGCAACTTCAAAATTCCCAGAGTAGTTTCTTGATCTGAATTAATAACAGATATGGCATCCTTGACCTCCATCATCAGTCACAGCTCTTGGGAATCACTGGGTCACCATCTTCTACGAATGGTCATACTTTTACTCTTTGTTTGTTTGTTTTCTTCCATGAAAAATCTACCATCTGGACATCACTGAAGAGCTTTACAGCAAACAGCATTTCATTAGAGAAGTTTTCCTGTCCCTGTAACACAGGAAGCAGAATTGCTAGAAAAGTGACTTCTGGGGTGCAAGACAGCTTATGAAATGAGGCAGTAGTTCTGTTTCCCTGTATATAAATAGCTTTGATGCTTAAACTAATAGAAATGAATAAATAAATAACATGCTGTATTTCTTAGGACTATCTTTCTGTGAAGGCTTGACTACACACTGAATAACATTACTTTATGTACAAAAATGGCCAATTTGGGGGAAACATGCATAACAATATGTGTATATATTCTTATTATGGTCTAGTTAAAACAAAATAATTCCTGCTAGGATAAGCTGAAACAAGAATAGCAATGCCAGACCACACAGTTCTGCAATAAATGCTGTTGAATAGCTGCACAGAGGACATTCTTATCACCAAATCAAAGTGCTCTTTTTGAGTGAGGACACATGAGCATCTGAATATATGGGCACATAATCAAAAGTTACAACTCACAGAGGCTAGACAATACTCAGACCATCCATTGCACACTGGTGAAAAAAAACAAGTCTCTTGGCCCAACCCAATTGCTTTATATCTGTTATTTTAAATGTCCACAACAAAAATTAAATCCCTTTGTTGCAGCATAAGGCAGTTAATTGCATGTTAGCATCCAGCAAGGTTGTTAAGACTGTGTCAGATGTTACCTGAAGGACAATAACTTATTTAGCCACAGCATTTCCCACATGTGCCTACACCCTCAGGCAACACCACAGGGCAATATCCCATGCTACCCTTGAGAATAAACTATCCAAGCAGAGTAGGTAAGGCTTTATATTAGTTTAAGAGAAAGAAAAGCTCTCTCAGATATCTATTTTACTATGGCATGGATCAGCAACCCGGCCACAGACACCTACAGACTTGAGCCTGCTTCTTGCTACTGCCCTAGGAGGGGCAAGGACAAGGTCTCCCTAGGTCCCATGTTTCAGACAGCTCAGGGGGTTGTGAAAGTCACTGTGCACATATGGTTAGGCAGCAGATTCTGATCTGGAAAACACCAGTTTGCAGTGGGAGTCTGAACTACAGCAGGAAGTTGACTTCTGCAATATTATCTTAAAATAAAATTTACCTCTATAAAATCTCAAGAGATAAGGGACACCAGAAAGCAAAAAAAATTATTTAGGCTATTTTTACTGAGCTGTCTGTTTTGCTACTGACAACTTATTCTTTAAAATTTGCCTTGTTCTATGGAGGTCGCTCCAAAAGTAATGCCTCCTATTTATTTCCATGGAAACAACAACATCTACAAAGAGCACAATAACACTACTCAATAGAGCAAATTCTCAGCTATAAAATATTATTTTTCAACTTAGTTGCCACCATTAGCTATGCATTTTCTCCTGTGATGAACGAAAGACTGCATGCCACACTCACAAAAATCTGCACCAGTGAAGGTGACCCACTGTTGCTAGGAAGATGTTCCCCATTCAGCCCATCTATCATGGGACCAAACAGATAGAAACTAGAAAACATTAAATCCAGACTATACAGTGGGTGTGGTAGGACAGTCAAGATAGGATTGGCAATGTGTCCCATGGTCTTCAATCTGGTATGGGATCTGGAGTTATTGTGTTGCAATAGAAAGACTGTCTTCTTCTCTGGTCTGACTCTGGGATTTTGAGACTTCATCTTAGTCAGTATTGCAATGTAGTGGTCAGAGTGGATGGTTCATTCAGGTTCCAGCAAATCCAGAATGATCACTCCTTTCCTATTCCAAAAGCAGTGCAAATCACTTCAGCCACTGAGGGCTGCATCTTTAACTTATTCTTTGTTGAGGAACTGTCATGCTGTCATTCTTTGGACTGCCATCTTTAGTCTGGCTCAGCTCATAGGGTGACACTACACCTCGTCATCAATAATGATGTGATCCAAGAAACTGTCCCTTTCAGCTTCATACTGTTTCAATAAGTCCCGACAAAGTTGTGTACAGTGTTCTTCCTGTTCCTGTGTGAGTATTGATGGGAATCATCTGGCACAAACTTTGCAATATTCCAATGTTGCCACCACCATTCCCAGTGCAATGAAGCTAATATTCAACTCTGTACACAGTTCTCCGGTCATATTCCACTGATTTGCATAGATGAGCTGATCAAGATGCTCTTCATTTTGTGGTATGACAGCCATGCATGGGCATCCAGAACATGAGTTGTCTTTTGTGTCACTGTCACCAGTGCTGAAACAAACAATCCACCACCTCACTGTGCTCATATGTACTGTTTGGACTCCGTAAACATTCAGCAAGTGTCAGTGAATGTCAGTGGGTGCAATTTTTTCCACATGGAGGAACTCAGTGACACATCCTTGCTTCTTCCACACTTCCATGTCAGATACCATTTTGTCAGACCACTCCTCTGCTGTCATTTGTCACACACAACAAAATGCAATGGAATTTTGGTGGGAAGATTCAACCTCTACTTCCATATCACAGACATCTGCTTCTGTCATGGTAGGCGAGCATCATAAAATTGGAAGTGTTACTTTCAATATTACATAGTGCATCACAAGAGGAGAACTAGCCCACAACAAATTTGCCATCGCATAAGGACTACAGTCAGAACAGCTCAGAAGACTGTTTAAAAAGTAAAAAGTAGGAGAGGCAGTGACTCAATATGTGAATAAATGAGGTCAGAAAGTGTTGTGAAAGAAGTCTGTACATATGTATCCATGATATTTACATAAATTAGAAATTTGCATCTTTTCTAAGTGTATCTGTTTATCAACTGCCCTGATTTTTGGAGAAGAATCACACCTCTGAACAGGTGACATGCAAAACTCCACACCTTAGTAAGGAGCATAAGCTGAGACAGAATTTTATCAGCCATTTTTGTTTAATTCTCTATTGGTTTAAACAAACTCAACTTGACAGAAATAAAGAATCTGTTACAGATGCAGCCCAAAAAGGATTTTGGGGAGACAGCTGGACAGCAGAACAGATATTTAGCACATGCACAGTATACTGCAGTCACAAGAGAATATTACCAGTATCCTCTATCAACATTCTTAACCTTTGATTGTCCGAACACGTCTCATTAAAAATCACTACTTATTACTTCCCCTATATATTTTTATAGATATCATCCTTTAAAAATATTTTATTCCCCTTTATTGCAGGTGGCAAATTTGCTCAGACTCTTCCAGATCCCCCAGATAAGTTATGCCTCCACCAGTGCCAAGCTGAGTGACAAATCCCGCTACGACTATTTTGCAAGGACGGTGCCCCCTGACTTCTACCAAGCAAAAGCCATGGCTGAAATCTTACGGTTCTTCAACTGGACTTACGTGTCAACGGTTGCTTCAGAAGGAGACTATGGGGAGACGGGGATTGAAGCCTTTGAGCAGGAAGCTCGCCTCCGCAACATCTGCATTGCCACCTCTGAGAAAGTGGGACGGTCCAACATCAGAAAGTCCTATGATGGTGTGATCAGAGAGTTGCTGCAGAAACCCAATGCCAGAGTAGTGGTGCTGTTCATGCGAGGCGATGACTCTCGGGAGCTCATTGCAGCTGCCAATCGCTTTAATGTTTCCTTCACCTGGATTGCCAGTGATGGATGGGGAGCACAAGAGAGTATTGTCAAAGGTAATGAGCATATAGCCTCTGGGGCAATAACCTTGGAGCTTGCTTCCCATCCAGTTAAAGAGTTTGACAGGTATTTCCAAAGCCTCAGTCCATACAATAACAGACGAAACCCCTGGTTCAAGGACTTTTGGGAGCAAAAATTCCAGTGTAATCTCCAGAATCGAAAGCCACACAAAAAAACTTGTGACAAGCACTTCACCATCAACAGTTCCAATTATGAGCAAGAATCCAAGATCATGTTTGTTGTGAATGCTGTGTATGCGATGGCCCATGCTTTGCATAAAATGCAGCGGACTCTGTGTCCAAACACCACCAAACTGTGTGATGCTATGAAACATCTGGATGGCAAGAAGCTGTACAAAGATTATCTCCTGAAAGTAAACTTTACAGGTAATAACTTTGCTTTCAGTGCACACGCAACATCACTGTAATTAATGAAATATTCATTGGTCACAGTAACAGCAAGCTAAATTTCCTATAGCTACTAATTAGGGTTCAAACAAGGGTCATATTTAAGGAAGGCTACTCTTGTCACAGGAAGAAAGCATGATGAGAACCCTAAAAATATAAATCAGGTTGGTGTTGTTTTCAGCAATAGGATGAGATGTAGGTGGCAACAGTTGTCTTGGAAATGTTACCATCCATCCCATACACTTCTGGACACCAGTATCCATTTCATTCATAGCCAGTTTGGCTTTTGCTGGGCATGTCTCAGGGTCAGTGATCATTTCATCACTTGCTACATTAGGCAGTTGCCACTGCGACTATGCCAAGAGTTGGCCTTCTAGTATTTGGACTCTAAACAATGTCCAATGCCTTTGAAACAGTAAAACAGCGATTCCTGCTCTAAAATCAGATAGGTAAAAAATATCTAAATTTGTGGGACAGAGTTATAATCTGTGCTAAAGGTCTTCAAACTTTATGACCAAGTACAAAAGTTAGATTAAATGTGCACAAGAGTCATAGAGTGGGTGATCTGGTAATGATATAAGCAAATCTCACAAGGACTGGTTGTGCAGCATAAGACAGGTCAGTGCTTTGGCCATCACAAATGACTGGGTTTATGTTTGCTTTTAATGTTACACCATACAAGGCTAAGTAGGTCACAAGCATCATGCCCTCTAATTGTTATGTGCCTAATTTTCTGCTGAAGCATTTTCTTTGAGCTTGCATTTCTATGTATTATTCTATGTATTATTAAACTGATATACGCCTGATGAACTGCTAGTAAGGGAACATCGCACAGTGCTTTCTGTGAAAACTAGCTCCAAGAGGTATAGAAGGGCAAATACACATCATACAACATGGTCAATCTCAAGAGACCATCAGTAAAAGTACAACAGTAATATTAGAAATTATGTAAAACTGTCAGATTGGAACTCAGTGTTTCATTCACTATAAGGTGCTACGGCCTCCCAGCATCTTACTAGTTGATTTGTTTAGAGTATTCCAGGCTTCATGAATCCCACATGCCTTGATTTCTTTACCACAGAAATCAAGGAAGGGCAGAAGGGACTGGTCATTTCCTGCATCTTACCTTATTCCACAGGAGGTGATTCAGGAAAAGGCATGAGCTTAGACATGCTCTGGTAACATAGGTTCAATCATAAGGAATAATAATGTTCTCCGAGGGAGCAGTTGGAATTTGATATGTTTTAAAACTCTCATTTGAGTGTTGCATGCAATTCAGATGAAGCAACACACGTGACTAGAGCCACATGATGTTTGTGTATGTTATGTTGTTTTGACTCCTCCTAAAGACTGCTACGTCAGTAAGAACAGTCACATACCATCTCTTACATGGAGGTATAGTCAACGTACATATACCACATGAAGTGCTGTAATTGTATTTGATTTATCTATTAATTTTGTGTCTCACAGAAAACAGCATAAAAGTCTTTTCATCATTAGAGCCATGGAAAATTAGAAATAATCACCATGTCTCCTCCCTCTCCATATCACACTTAGAACATAGAAAATATTTTGCTTACATTCATCCCCAAAGATATCTGACTATCTTGAGGTTACTTAGGACAGTAGCAACCTACCCCAACATACTCACCCAGTGCATTCATTCAATTCAATAACTTGAACATCAATAATTTGAAAACATAATCTGATTTTTCTGGATTTAAGTACATACATTTTCCAGTCCATTATTAAATATTCTCAGCTCCATTGCTTGATTCCCAAAAATTTTTCAGTCATGCACTTTTAAGCACTCAAACATTTTTGCACTCAGCATTTAGATGTAAAGCCAAGATATCTACTTTTTTCTTTGACCAAAACTCCAGGAAAAGAAATAATTTAGATACAGACAGAAAATTTCACTATCATGATGACTGAAATAGTTTATACTTCTTAAGAATTAGAAATTGAAGCTGCCAAGCTGAAAAAAAAACCATTCAAAGCCTGTCATTTTGCAACTTTTAAAATGGATAGCTTTTTAGAATCGAATGAACTGTTTTAAAAGTCAGTGAGGAAGTCTTTCAAACTCTGAAGAACCCTGCTTTCAGTTGATTTCCAGTTTAAATTGTTAGAAATCATGGAGAGTTCTTTTCCAAAGGCTTTGTTCCATATGTATTATTGGTAGTTTACAGCATGATTTGCTCATCCCCAGTTGCCTTGTTATCAGTTCTCCCATTATGATGTTAATTCACACTCGAACTGTCTGCAGCCTTTGAAATCAGATGAGTGATTTTTAAGTAGTGAAAGAATCAGCGAGTCTCCTATGACTTCTTTTCAATAACGTGAAATTTTAATACATACAAATTTTGTCATTGATTTGCACAGGACCAAGGACTCATTTTTGCTATTTTCTGCTTGAAGAAATTCTCTGGGTATGTTGCTAATGCAACAAACATTTGATCAACCATGCTTTCATATTTCCAGCTCCAAAACTGAGAACACATACTCAGTCCAGAGTGAGGATAGCATGGATGCCACCAGCCCATTAGCTACCCTACAGTCAAGTCAGACTGATTTTTCTTATTTAGAATCATAAACGGTTTGAGTTGGAAGGGACCTTTAAAGATCATCTAGCTCAACTCCCTGCAATGAACAGAGGTACCACAGCTATATCAGATTGCTCAGAGCTCCATCCAGCCTGACCTTGAGTTCCTCCAGGGATAGAGCACCAACCACTTCTCAGCACCCATTTCCAGTGCCTCACCACCTTTATCATAGAGAATATTTTCCTTATATCCAGTGCAAATCTGTCCTCTTTTGGTTTGAAATCTTTTCCCCTTGACCTCTCACTTCTTTAGCATTAGATAGCGATACACACTCAATGAATGAATTAGGCAATAAACAAAAGTGACAACCATGTTTGCTCACACACACAAATGGTTATTTAAGAGATGCCTTCAGTGCTGAAAGGCATAGATAGCTGAGCTTTGCATGCATAAACATGCAGCAGGTAGCATCTTGCAACTTACCATGAAAACATCTGACAAATGGCCCTGAACATGTTCTCCCATCTTCCCAAAACATTCAAACACACCAGTTTGGGCAAATGACAGGATTCGATTATGTGATTAGTGTGACATTGTGCAATTGTAGACATTTACCTTATACATGTTAATTAGTTTCACCCATTCATCAATTATAGTTAATGGAGGGGATCAGCACTCACAAAGGGCGATTCAGACCACGTGAGATATGATTTGCCCCTATATCTCTTTCAGTTGACAACAGAAGGAGCTGAGCAACTGAGATTCTCACCTGCTGTTTGGCTAAAAGCCTGAGGTAAGCCTCCCAGGCACAGCAGTAATGGGATCTGTAGGGAAATACTCAGGCACCAGCTGATAGCATGGTTGGAGAAGAGGACTGGTCAGGATTTGTGCACTCCCATGCCACTGCTGCTACTGACATGCTGTGTGACAGGTATTTTATGAACACCTCTGGGGGGTTACTTATTTCTCCCTGTTCCTTAAACTGAAATAACTGAATGCAGTGGCATGCAAGCAAGTTGAAATTTCCTTCCTTATTTTCTGCGACATACACAGAGAACATATTTCTCTTACAAGTCAATAAGATGTAGATGACAAATGTGTTATCCTGAATCTTTTCTCTAAGGGAAAGCTGTTTACTCCCAGTACCCAGTTCCAGCAGCAAGATCTGAGAATACAAAGACCAGCCAACAAGTAAATATAGCCACACCATCTCAGTGCTTGTTTGGGCTTTCAAGGAGTTATATGCTGGTTCATCCACTTGGCTTTCCTGTGCTCTTTGTTCCTTCCTGAGAACACAAGTGCAGCATTTGACGTTACGAATCGTGATGCTATTCTGCTGACAAGGAGACAGTGGTTCAAGAGGCTGTTAGCTTTTATTGCCACTACAACAGTGTCAAACTAAAGCAAGGAGCTCCATAGAAGACAGTGAGGAATAAACTCTGAGCGGACTCTCAAGGAAGGTGTGAATCTGGGGATTGGCCCCAGCAGAAGGCAAAGTTCCACATATCCAGAAGCCCACCTTCTCTGACAGATAGAGATGTCAGTACAGCAACTAGTGCTAAATGTTTCAACTCCTTTAAACCATTGGGATCAAACAGAAAAGAACTACAACAACAGATCGGTACCAATTTTAGGCAACACCCACATTTATAGCATTCAGTGTCTTGTCCTACTTATTTCATCCTCCACAGCTAAAGGAGAGTCCATCAGCCTCTTTTCCTAGGTGACAGTAATAGGACAAGAGGCAACGGCCTCAAGTTGTGCCAGGGGAATTTCAAGTTGCATGTTAGGAAGGATTTATTTTCAAAAAGAGTGGAGAGGCATTGGAACAGCCTGCCCGGGGAGGTGGTGGAGTCACCAACCCTGGAGGCATTCAAGAAACATGTAGATGTGGCTCAGAGAGACATGGTTAATGGACATAGTGGGGATGAGTTGGTGATTGGACTGGATGATCTTAGAGATAATTTCCAATCTTAGTGATTGTATTACTCTACGTTCCTCCCCATATTATGTTAATCATGCTGCTCCGCTGCTGTAGTAAAGTCTACATCACCAGTCTAAAGTCTACATCATTGCTGATATTCGGCAAAATTCTGTCCTGTGGGTGAACAGAATGATCATTTGATATGAAAAAGAGGTTGAAAATTTCAGGTCTGATTTGTCGCCTTTCACCCACTGGATTTTATGACACCATTTTTATTGCCATCTGGCCCTACATTTCTTTGTGTGGTTAATTTTTCTTTCTCTGCCTCAGTCAGCATCCATATAGTATGAAAATAAAATGTGAACTTGCCTTCACATGTTCTCTTGCACACTGCTGCAGTGGGAAAATACATTCACAGGCCATTTCTGCAATATGCATCCCACCTATGTAGGAAAGAGCTTAAAAATTTATGTTCTGTAACAGGCTGATGTCACTTCAGTTCTGAGCACAAGGGCACTGCAAGGTCCCTGCTCTGGTATTTAGTCATAAATATTTCCTGTAAATGGTCCACTCTATAGCTCAGTGTCCTACAAGGCTGGCATGAACAAATGATGTGAGTGCTGTCACCAGCAGAGTACAGATGCAGAAACTTCAAAGGCCAGATATAAATTTACAGCACAGAATACCCATTGGTAGACATGCAGAATAAAGCTAGATCTGATATCCCAGGCCGTGCAGCAGACAGCCCCACTGTCTTCTTCCCCAGGGAGCTTCTGCTCATCAGGTCAGATCTTCTTTGCACTCAGTCAACTGTAAGGTCCTGCTGAACTTCCCTGTGATGCTTGTATGTAATATAAACCAAATCAACACTTACACTTGAAGATGAATTGTTCATAGGAAAAAGCATCCAATTCCTTCTGAATCATAAAAGTTTTCAAAGTATAATACATGACGGATTTGTGGTCAATAAATCAAAGCAAAAATAATGTGAATTCCCCAAGATACTCATTAAAAATATATGTGAAATGTTGTCTAGGATTTGTAAGAAAAATTACTGCCTTTTCTCCCACCTTGTGGGACCACAAAGGTGTCATAGCATTTAAAAACTTGAAAGCATCCAAAGGAAGTAAAAGCATATTTGAGATGTGCTATTTCAGAGTAGAAGAGCAGTTGAACATAGAGAATTTTCCCATACTTTTCTCTGTGTTAGAGTTAGATTGGTACATATGCATGGAGTTCTAGTGAGATTTTGACAGAGTGGTTTTCCGATATCCCTATCTGTCCAACTGCCACACTGCATATGTAGCTGCTCATGTGGATCTGCAGCGTCTTTCTCCGAGGAAACTTTATGACTCCGAGAGGTATCGAGGTATCTGTGCAGAACTCTTTTGCTTAGCTCTTCCTAAGTCTTTTAATATGTTTATATATTCACATATATATGGATTTTGTTTATATACGTGTATACGCATTTATCTTTCCAACCTTAAAGATTCTGTGACTCTTTGTCCATGGAGGTGCTCAAGAAAAGGACAGGTGTGGCACTGAGGGATATGGTTAAGTGGGCATGGGGTGGATGAGTAGTGATGGGTGGCCTGATCTAATGGCTGGCAGCCCTGCCCATGACACGGGTGTTGAAACTAGATAATCTTTAAGAATCCCTCCAACCTAAGCCATTCTATGATTCAGTGGTAGGACTATATGATCTTAGTGGTCTTTTCTACCTTAATGATTCTATGATTCTACAATACATGCATATCTAATGATAAGTGTATATTATGGACCCATGGTTTTTAGAGTGATATAGTTGAACAACAAATCAAGTCAGAAGAGATATCTGGAGGTCTTTAGCTCAGACTCTCACTCAAAGCAGGGTAACTTGCAAGATCAGACCAAATTGCTCAGAGCTTAACAGATGTAAATGGGCTGAAATTATTTTTTAAAAAATCACCATTTTGACATGGAACCATTTTATCCTCTAGCTTAGGTTTTAGATATCATAGTGGCAAATAATGTGATCTGCTCTCTGATCCAAATAAAATTTTTATTGTAACTTCTCTTGCCATGATGGTAGGCCAGTAACCTACCTATTAATGGGAGCTATTATCTAGTCAGAGATCATCATAAAACACTTCTTTTTCATGCTTTTATTTGGTACTAATTACACTAATTGGCCTGAGTGTGCAGGGGCAGAGGTTGAATTCCATTCTCACCTCCTGAGATGAGCTCAGCTGAGCTCCAACAGCAGAGGCTGAATTCTGCTGACTATTACTTCCCTGCTGATTCAAGCACAAAGTACTTCTGCCTGTTGTCACCATTCTGGGCACTGAGCTTCCATGAACAAGAAGTGAAATGCAGCTTTAGCAAGACACAAAGAAGAAATAACTTTCCAGGAAGACTCTGGAAGAATGTTACATTTGACCTTCTCCCAGCTGGCTGCCATTTCTGGAAAGCCTGCAGAAACCAGCATACGGAATGGCCTCTAAATCCTTACAACAGCATACTTAGGTGAAAGTGCCTTCACATCCCTAAAATAACAAGCAGTTCTTCACTTCTTTTTTTTCTTCTAATCTGTTATTCATACAATCACTTCAGTTTCACTATGAAAAAACTGAACATAAACAGCCACCAAATCATAGACTCCTAGAATCATATAATGGCTTGGGTTGGAAGGGACCTTAAGGCCCTTAAGGCCGGTCCCAAGTCCCCTGCTGTGGGCTGGTTGCTCCCGATCAGTTCAGGCTGCCCAGAGCCCCATCCAGTCTGGTCATGTGCACCAGGGATGGGGCATCCACAACTTCTTTGGGCAACTTGTTGTACTGCCTTGCATCTGACTTCTAGTCAGCTTCATTCATATTAATGAAGTAGCCTCTAGACCTCTCACAAATCTATATATCACACAGTGCCACGGGGGTGTATAAATGAGGATAAGATTAGACATCATGTTTATGGAGCAACACATGATTTAAAAACTGAGCAATGATTTTTATTCAGATCACATATTTGAGAGACAGAAGGCTTGGTAACCTAATTTCTCTAAATCACAGACTTTCTGTGTTTGCCTGCTGTTAGTTTTATAATAGTTATTATTTCATCTTTTGTTCCACTGGCAAATGTCATGTGAATCCCAAACACCTGGGCACAGTCAAAGCGCTTGGAGGGGCAGGAGGATGCAGGCAGCTTCTTCATCCCCCAGCCAAGCACACTCATTTTTCCTGTCGCATGGGTCTCTACAGGGGACAGCTCTGGAAATACCATAGAATTCAATTCTTATTGTTCACACAGTTTGACCTATGCAAGAATATACATGCAACTGGAAAGCTGCTAATTCTTGTGACCTTGAAGGGCAAGATATCATGTGAGGAAAGAGTCTTGTTCAGGATTCCTACTTCTCACATTTTAATATCTAATTTGGCTCTGAAAAGCCAACAGAATGACCATGTTCTGTTCTCTTAATTTCTATAGAGCAGTTCCAGAAGTATTCTTAGTCTCATGCACATGGTGAGAGGCTGTACTCAGTATTAATAAGGATGAGGACAAGGACACAGTACTTTGCATAGGGATGCAACAGGACAGTGCGACATACTGGGAAAATAAACACCCTTCTATGCAATCCAGGTGTGTCTGGGACTTCTCAGAGAAAATGCTTTTTGCAAAAGGAAATGCAAAAAAAAAGCAACCGACCAACCAACCAAACAAAAAAACCCACAGAAATCATACACTCAAATAGCTAGTTCCAAAAATAACACAATGCTACATAATTTTTTACCAAATCTCTCTTTCTCTTGGCAGCTAATAGTTATGCTAGAAAGGTAACATTGAAAGCATCTTGCATAGAAAAATATTTTTTCTCCTTCATATCATTTCATTCCTGAAGACATTTTCTTCACAGAAAGCACATTGCAAAGATATTCTCAGGCTAACACTGACTTAATGGGATCTCATACCAAACCAGTATAGCTGCACTAACATGACACAGCCTTCAGCCCACTCCAGTGAAGAAACATAGATGCAGATCTTGAACTCTAAATCATTATATAACACATTTCCAAGCAAATCTGCCACAAGATGGCTGCTGTATTTGTCCCTGTTAAACTGCGGTCCAGATGAGCATGTGAACCTATTTCAGCTTTCTTCTATTGCCTTCAACTTTGATGCTGCCTATTTCTAACTCCCAGTGCAGAAACAATGGCTGAGCCAAGGATTTGCAGATCCAAACCAAAGTATACCTTCCAAAAAAACTCTGTAAGAGCACTCTTCACAAATTGACCTTCTACGTAACTCCCATCAGCTGCAAACTGGATGAACTTGGCAGAGAGATGTGTTCAAGGGTGACTTTCTTTCTCTTCCTCATCTATTAGATCCACATTGCTAAACACCTCTAAAAACATTTCAGAGAATGTCTGCTTTGGCATTACTGCAATATTGATGGCTATTTTGTTAGCAGATACAGGATATAATGTAAAAAGATATTTCAATGCTGTTATCTGGGTGAGTCATTTCCTTGTGTTCCTTTCTTCCTGCCATGAAAACATATTTTGTCTGAGGATGAATACAAAATGAATACAAAGAATGTTAAAATTCTCCGAGGCAGCAGGAAGAGCACACACATTCACGAACAGGGATATCAGAATCAGAGAAACTTATAAAAAACTGTCCACAAAACTCTGCCTAGAGCATGGCTCAGTCACAGGAGATATCCTTTGATTTGCTTTCTCACTTTTTGCTCCATGCAGCAGCAGTTAGAAGCCATTCAGCTGCCCACCACTGGGACATAAAGAGGTTCGGTTGCAAGTCACAATGGTGATTTCTCCAAATATAAGTCTTTAAAATTGAGGTATATGAATCATAAAATATTACTAAAATCATTAAGTTGGACTTTAGGGTCCGCGCAGCACAACTCGCTTACACTTAAGCCCACAAGAACAACATAGAGCTGAGTGGTGGTATTGAGAATGATGGCTGCCAATACTCAAAAAGAAAGCAGAGGTGCTCCACAGTGCCAAGCCCCTCAGTCTTGCATTCACTTTTCATCTCCTACAGTTTTACTTTTGTCATTACAAGTCCATCTTCCTACTTGCCAATACATGAATTATCTACCGTACCTCTTCTGGTCTAATGGCACACATATATTTATCACTTTTCCTATAGAAGTAATTCAGAAGTACTTTGGAAGGCTGAGACTCTCACTAAATTTGAATGTGCAATCCTTTTTCTGCTCAGTAGAAGTTTCATGAAGAACATGTTCCTGTTTGCTTTTACACAGATTCCTGACAATTTCGTACACGAGAGAATAAGCTAATACAGCAATTCCTTTGTATGTATGAAATAGTTGCCACTTCTGTGGCTGAAATACAAGGCTTGACTAAGAAAATACATTAATTTTAGCCAGAGGAGGAAAAGCTCTGTGCACAGTGGAAACGGGGAAACTATCAGAATGAGAAAACTGGGTGAAACACAGACTTGAAGAAAGTCCTTACACTTAAAGTGTTTGTCACAGAAATCCTGTGTAATGCCATGGCTGAGAGCATATGGATTTTAAGGATGGACTGTGATTTGTAATAGATGCATTAGTATTTCTTCAATATGGTGCCACATCATCAACCACACTCCTGTATGGGAAGGTTGGATCAGAAAAAGCACACACACGTGCATACATGCACGTATACTCTCAAAAACACTCACTGTTTTTACACCTAATTAAAGTTACTTCATGAATGATTGTTGATTTCACATTAGCAGAATGTAGTGAACAACAAATCAAAAGGCAGTAATCTTTATTCTACAGAAGAGGGGGGATAATCTCATAATATTATGGTAGCAGCACTGATCAGTTGCAGCATCCATGGCCAGGAGACAGCCACAGGAGAGAGTATTTCTTTTCTCCATCTTTCTTTTGTTCCCTTTCTTGCAGAAGCCATTAAAGTCCTTGTAACTACTCATTATCTCCTTCATCATTTCACCATACACAGGATGTTTTGCATATGCTGTATAAATATACTTCTCTCCCTTGATTGTGCCTTCTCTTCTCTTGTTTCCAAGGTTGAATTCATTTAGTGATCAGTAACTGACTCTTTGTGTGTGCTTGTATATCTGGAGCCTCAAGCATCTTTCTCTGCTTCAGCTACAGATCTCACCTACTCTCTTCCTTTGGGAATACTTTATTTGTGATTCTTTACATTTCACAGTTGGTCTTGAATTTACTACAAAACATGAGAAAATATTTGTTCATATGCACAAGTGTATTAGGTGGACTTGCTGGCCTCTGCCAGTCTAGGCAGCAAAGACATAAATAACTATATATCCTGTGATCCTAATGTTCTTGAAAATAAAAAACATGGCACCAAGTAAATTTTACCTATAGAGTCTCCAAAAGTTGATTTTTTCCATAATATTTGTGCATGGTCCTAAGTGGTGGAGCAGCTGATCTCTACACTGAGATCTTGACGCCAGTTCAGTACATAGGCCCACTGGACAATGACAGACCTCCACCAGATGGTGCCAAATAAGACAGGTATGGTGCTGTCAGGATTTGTTAAAAAAAAAAGTTCTGAAATAAGTATGTTAAACTCCTATCGCATTTGCATGCGTATATGAATAAATGCATCAAGGCTAATAAACAGTGCAGTAACTGAAAGATTTTTTTTTAAATCATCCTAAGGGCACTTTAGAAAAGTCAGAAGAGGATTTGAGGCAGTACTGTTACTGAGCCTTCTAGATCTCTGAAATACTTTATCAGTCTGAGCCTATCAATGAGTCTCTGCTTCAACCTTTAAACAGGCAAACAAATCAACATTTCTTTTCACATCTTTCCCTGAGGTCCAGTGATTGCTGCTGCTGTTGCTGAACTGATTCATTGGAGCAAAACATGAGCAAAAATTATTTTGTGCTCCCAGTTTTATCTTTTCCACCTGAAAGCAGAAGAATTTGCAAGTATTAATAGGACATGTAGCGTGCATGTTGCAGAATAACGCACTCCAGTGAACAGTGATGATGCTGGGAGAGGTGATGTGCTGCTTTTGTAGCTGGTGTGTGATATGTGTGAAAAAAACAAAAAGAGGGGTGTTCTTACCCTTCATCTCACTATCTCCTTACTGAAATTTGTTGTTGGGAGAAACCACTTTCACATCTGGATTGATTGACTCAGCATTTGGTCATTCATAAGATATACTTTATTGAATATTGACTTACCGAGCCATTTTAGTAGATATGCATTTCTAGCTATTGTATTATTGTATGGACATGAGGAAAAAGAAAAATCCAGACTCAACCTTTTACAAAGGTTGTCACACTTACTGAATGCAGGGGACTATCTGAAAGTACTATGATGATTTCTTCATCACTGGCCAAAATTCAACACTGCCAGCTTCTTTAATCTATTTCTTCACACAGTACAGGAGTTCTGTAAGAAATGTACAAGCCTAGAATAGATGCTCTGGCAAAATTTAAGTTAAATAAATATCAGCCACTTTTTTCGCATGCATATTGTATTCACAGAGAAAAATGCTCCTCTGCAGAATCTTATAAAATAAAATGCATGGAACATTTATGCTTTCAGCTGAACTCCAAGTTTTCTTTGTCATCCATCAACATTATACGAAATGCTATAACTGAGCTGCATAATATGCCTGAGCTAAAGATTGTAATGTGTGTTTCATTACAGTATTATTTCTTTATTCAAAGTTTGAACAATCCTATGATGCCTTTATCTCCACAAAAGGTTCAATAAATTTCAGCTTTGGTTATTTCAAAAAGATGCTTTCCTTAGAATTCACTACTTCATTGCTTTCTTCTCCTATTGGAAATACAATTTCACTTGTCAAATTTCCTCATGATTAGTAATTTTTAGGGTGATTGCTGAGAGTTTGCAGCAGCTTCTTAACAAAAATAACAGCATAGAGTCATGGGATTCATAGGAAAAGTCAATACCTTTATTAAACTGATGACATAGTTGGGAAAAAAAATTGGCATAATACATCTTTTTTGTATCTTGTCTTGCATCTTCATCAGGGCCTTCTGTTTCCAAACTACGTATCTTTAAAGAAGAAAAAAAAAAAAAACCTCTCAGCAATCGCTTTGCAAATGGATAGTAATGAGGCTCTTTGCAAAGTGAGACTGTTTCCAGAAGGAAATAAAAAACTGATATACTGAAGACCAAGCAGAGCTGTTCCTTCAAAACATTTGAAGGTCAAAATTATTGAGCCAATGACCAAATGAAATGGCCTTGTACCTGAAAGCTTGTGCACTTCTTCCATCTATAGACTGGTCTAATAAAAAGCCTTGTCTACAAGCTTGGAATTTGTTTAATCCTAGACCATCACATCTACAGTGTTACTACTAAATGCTATTATATTATACAGTTAAATCTTTGTCAGCTCACCTGAACTGGGAGTGTCTTCATATCTTGCCCATTAGGAAATAACTGCCAGAGGGTCTATTTCAAGGTTCATTTGGTTCTGATCTCTAAGGGCAAACGATCTAACTGAATTATTCAGAGCACTGTCTGGAAACACCTCTCTAATCCTCAAATCCCCACAGAGGAGAGGATGTTTTAACCAACATCCTTTAATATCTTAAAAAAACTTAATCTATTCATGTTTCCTTTAGGCCAAAAGGAAGAACGACAAAAGAATTTGCTAGCTATTCAGCATTTCCTTAGCCATCAGCTACTATATGCAATCTGGGGGATGCAACACATCATGAAATTGTGCCTCCAAAACAAGTTAGATTTGTGTTCCTGTGACTTAATGTAGTCCCTCTCTTAGTCCAAAAGGAAGTGAAGTTAAAAAACACAACAAAAAATTAAATGTAGCCTCAGCTACATCAGAGATGAATTGATGTTTAAGGTATGGCTCAGGTTCCTGTTGCCGAGGTTAAATGAGAATGTCCTTCATACAGTTCCGGAGCAGGGAAAGCCTGACCCCCAAATGTTAATGGTCTAGCAAATGCCAGACAACTCACCAGGAAACTCATCTGGCTCTTCAGGCCAACCCAGAATTTACAGTTCCAGCTCCCAAGCTTTTGTACTGTCACCATAACATTGGCCATAATTCTTCATAATAGGATTGCGTTATCTTTGCTTATGTCTACGAAATAACTAATTGGCCTACGGGAGGAGTTAGGCTGTTTGAAGTTACAGTTTAATTTCCTTTGCAATTACAAGTTGATTGCTGGTATAAACTACCTTGCATGCATTTTGTGTCTTGTGCCAGCCATTTCCTAAAGTGGGTAATCTTAAATTAAAAGAGTGCCATCAATTGAAAGGCATTGCTACATTGGAATCTCACAGTTCATTCATATCAATTATCAACCAAATAGACATGAGGAAAAGAAAAAAGAGGGAATAAAAAGCTTGAATACTTTTGCATAAATGGTTAGGTATTTTCTAATGCAATTTTACCAAAGAACTTCAAGAAATCTTCTTCATTTCAGGGGATTATTTTTTGTAATTTTTAATAGTAAAATACAATGGTTGAAAAATATGCACATCTTTTTGCTTTCAAAATCAAAAGTCTTTGATAAATTAGAAGTCCCCTTTTAATTCTCTTCATTTACCTAAAAGAAAGAATGAATTTCTAATGAAAATTACATCCCCTTGATGAATGTTTGTAGCTTAGAATCTAACTTATTTTCTCCAAACCCTAAGGATCCCACACACGTCTAAGAGCTACACAAGCAAGGGAACAGTACACACCTAAAACTGTAAAACTTTATTCTCAGGGCAAGTGTTTTGTAAGGCAGAAAAATGAAATTTTTCACTCAGTTAAACTGAGAAGAATGGCAGAAAGAATAAAATTCTCAAATCTTTTATACCCTTAGTTTATTTTATTAGATGTATCTGAGCTAGTTACTCTCATTATGGTTGGTCAAAACAAAAACACAGGTAAAGTTCAGCTGATCTATCTTACTTTAAGATGAACCCTAGAAATGTCACTTTTTTGTAGGACTGGAGTGTTGGATGCCTAACCAGATAGCTGCATGGAGTACCTTTGCAGCTAGTCCTGGAGAAACTTTTCCATGCCTGACTACTGCTAATCCTATGAGGGTATATAAGGTCTTAAGATTCCCCATAGCAAGTGATATTCTAACCTGGAAGAGGAACCATAGAGAGTTGGAAAATGCATAGACACAGATAGGAAAAAATCAGATTTACAAAAAACTAATCAGGGATGGTTGTAACCAGATGCAATCACGCAACCCTCCCACACAAAATATCCTTACATTGCCCATGTTTCTATACATTTTCATGTAGTACATTTCTCCATCCTGTCTAAGATGTTTCCAAGTAAAACTGAGCCAACAGATAAGTTATTCAAATGTTTGTGCATATTTTTTGAAAGAGAAGAATCAGTGCTACATACAACCCAAGCACATCCAGAAATGATGGTGCAGAGCTTATTAGTGATTACTTGTCTGTGTGATAATTTAAGTCCATTTACTAGTTACTAATTGTGGAGAGGTGCAATCCAGAAACACTTCATTGCAAGCATTCCTTATACTAACTTTCAAATTGTCAAATTTCAGTGTCCTTCCTGTCAATCAAGTATGAAACTATCAACATTCTACTGAGAGAGAAACAAGAGTGGGTGGATCAGGTCTCCATAACTTGATCTGAATGTTCAACCAGGCAGAAATAAGTCACTTGGACCTCAGCAAGGAGCATCTTGCTAAAAAATAGGATGAAAAGAAAATGAAAAGATATGTGAATTCTCAGGGTTCTTTGTGATACTTTTCAAAACAAGGCATCATACACGTAGATGAGTCTGTTGGGAAACCACAACATATCCTGTTCTTATATTATTATCTCAGCTCTTCCTTACAGTGCTGTAATAAGGCATTGCCCAGGATACGTAACAGGAAGGAGTGGGGAGCACTGAAAAAAAAACCTATATTTTTCCATTACATAAACAAATAGCTTGTTTTTCTTATATCAGAAGTTCAGAATTTTTGCAGCACCATCTAGCGTGACCAAAGAGGTTTTACTGAACTTTGCAGTAACTCTCATCCTTCCTTCTTGTGTTTCTTTTAAAACACAGTGATCTCCTTACAGGCTATTGGCCAAAAATTTTTAAGGCATGCAATATTCCTTTTCACATTCCTTTCTCTACCTCATGAAATCCCACAGCTTCACTAGCTGCCAAGCCTTCATCAAGCCTTGATACTAATGAATTACCTCCTAATGAACCTCTAGTGAAAAATGGCTAGTGAACAATGCCTCTGATCTGCACCTTGCTTTGAGAGAATGCATGCTGCTAGCACAGCACAGATACATGTTTTATGGAGTATGAAAGATGTTCTCAGATGTGGGCATGCACGTCACTGTTGCCTCCAGGAAGTGTTACAGATGTTGTTTTCTATCAGATAACACCTATACACTCAGATCCGTGCCAGGCACATGCAAGGCTCTGTACGTGAAACAGGCCGAAAGACATTGCTGGCAAACAAAACTATCTGATTCCTAGTCTGGTAAGATGATGCTCATTTTCTCCCTGTCTTTTAAAAGTTTCCCTCTGCCTAAATAGGATTTAAACCACTTTGCTTTCTTCATCTATTCACCTCTGTCTAAAAGATCCTGAAGTAGTGAGGCTGCACATACTCCGTGAAAGACATGGAGGCTCTGGAGAGTGTTCAGAGAACACAGCAAAGCTGTGAAGGGTCTGGAGCACGAGTCTGATGGGGAGTGGCTGAGGGAACTGGGATTGTTCAGTCTGGAGAAGGGGCTCAGGGGAGACCTTACTTCTCTCTACAACTGCCTGAAAGGAGGCTGTGGCGAGGTGGGGTCAGATTCTGCTTCCAGGTAACAGTGATAGGATGAGAGGGAACAGCCTCAAGTTGTGCTAGGGGAGGTTCAGGTTGGATATTTGGAAGCCTTTCTTCTCAGAAAGAGTGGTGAGGCATTGGCACAGGCTGCCCAAGGAGGTAATGGAGTCACTGTCTCTGGAGGTGTTCAAGAAAGGTGTAGATGTTGCACTCAGGGACATGGTTCGTGGTCATGGTGAGGGCTTGATGATTATTGGACTGGATGATCTTAGTGGTCTTTTCCAACCTTAATGATTGCATGATTCTACGATTCTATGATTCTAAGTATTTTTCTCCTAACAGACACAATGTGTGGATTCAAATGATTTCAAGAAGGATTTCTTATACCACTGTTTAAAATAAAGCTTTTGATCAATAATTAAACTAATCTTCCTTTCAGAAACTTCCTTCTGAATACTTTCATGTCACCAAGAGTTGCATAGCACTGATACAAAAAAATGATAAAGCAACTCACCTATTTCTAACTGCATATAAGAAAAACTATAATAGCTTTATACTAGTGACTTATATGATTGTTAGAAAAGATGATCCCACTGTAAGAAGACAGAAACAAAATTACATAACTCGCTACATGAAAACTGTGCTATCTTCTTATCTATTCCTGATACTAAAATAGTCATAAAGCTGCAGTCTTTCTTTTGTTATTTGAACCAAGAGGAGTTTGTCCTCCACTTTTAGATGGCACTGCTCTTGTATTTTCCTTGCTAAACTGCTGCAAGCCGGAGTGCAAATCATTGCTGGTTTAAATAATTTTTAATTACCCTTTCTTTTCCTTTTCCTTATTTTATGGAATTTCAGATAACTGTTTTGTGTATTACAGTTCACTTCATGAAGTGCAAGGAGAGGAAAAGAGTCAAAGACACAGCTCAGAGGAGATGAAGTATGCATTGTTGTTCATATAGCTATTCATATAACACAGGTAGACCTAGAGAGTCTTGTCTCTCATCTCCTGAGAGAAGAATCCAAAACAGCACAGCCAAAACTCTGAAAAAGGCCTGCCAGAAATACCTGTTTTAAAGACCATATTATAGAACCAGAGAATCAGAGAATTGTTAAGGTTGGAAAAGACCTCTTAGATCATTTAGTCCAACTGTCCACCAACTATTACCCACTAAATCATATCCCTAAGTACTACATCTACCCTTTCCTTAAACATCTCCAGAGACAGTGACTCCACCACCGCCCCGACCAGCCTATGCCTATGCCTTACCACTCTTTCTGAGAATAAATATTCTTCCTAATATCCAATGTGAATATGTGTACTCACAAAACTGAAATTTAACTATGGCAAAATTCTCAGAGTCCTTTGACATGAATGTGACATTTCATCTCTGGGAAAATCATCTGCCAATAGGCAAATAATATTCTTTTTACTCTAGAAAATAATGCCTTATTTTCTTATGATGCTGTGCACTTGGCTCTAAGCATCTTAATTCATTATTATCATTAGATCACCTTTTCCAAAAACCTGATTTTTGGGAGTGATGCTACAGAGTCTAAAGTATATTGATAAATATGTGTTAAAATGCATCAGCGATTTTGTATTTTGATCAGTATTTATATTAATTGCTGCCACCCACTGGACTCATCTGTATGCTTTGGCTTACCATAGTATAATTTAATACATCATTGTTTGTCTAAATGACTTCATCCTCTCCATTTGAAAGGGTGCCATTTATTTTCCTCCGTCAGCAACCACTAAAATTGGATGTATCCGACTACAAGCTGTGGTTGATTTAAAACAAATTGACAAAAACCTTTCTGTCATATTTGTAGTGTGGGAACAGCCTCATGGAAGGAAATATACACATAAGTTTCGAGCTAACTCTATGTGAGATTACCTTATTCGCCATCTGGACTTAGCTGCAAAGTCCGAGGCAAATAATTTGTTCTATATAAATGATAAATACTCTATTAGAACTATGCTACTCATGCTACATAGAGGGAATTCTTTCCTGCAAAATGATGATATTTCTGACTCTCATTTCATTTCCACTGGGGTACTTATGTACTTGAAGTTATGCACATGACAGAAGATTAAGCCTTGCAACCAGTTTGCAAGTTGTCTTGTTTACCACTGGTCCCAGTAGACGTCACAAGTTCTCATCACACCTCAGAACTTGGCCTGTACAACACTGAAGTGAATAAATTGGCTCTTCAGACTGGGCTGCTATATTAACAACTTCTACAATCTATGTGTTATGAATAATGAAATAAGACACTGGTGATGACAACACAGTACTGAAGAACTGTTAAGTGCTGCATTATGATTTCATTTTAATGCTGTTTCTGGCTGAGAGAGCTTGCGTGCCTATGTATGAGAAGGAAGAGGGAGTGAAAGGGAGCTGCTTAGTATTCTTCTTGTTGGCCTATATTTTTAATCTAGCTACTTGTTTAATTTAGAGCATGCTATGTCCAGGAGGACTGGCCATTTGGAGGGCTTACATTACCCTTAATTTCTGTGATCTCAGAGGTCTTGTTGGATGGGACTGTAGCACAACAAGATGCCAAGAAAAAGGGGGGAAAAAATATTCATTTCTTGTCCATACAGACTTGTAATCCTTCAAACCAAGGCTGTCTACCACTGTAATTGATGCAGGTAAGGGGGCAAAACACAGCAGAGGGCAGAGATAAGAACAGAGTCTTGGCTCAAAACCAGGATAGACTATATGTAGAACTAAATTATCTTCCTGCTTTGCCCTAAGGTAAGAAAAAGGTTGAGGAAGAAATGTGCTTTCAGGTCTAGTTCCTGCAGAGGTTCAGGTTGTGCATCAACCCTCCAACCAGTGCTTCTGTGCCAAAATCACTGCTCCTTTTGCTGACCTTAGTGGAAGTGCTGCAATGTGCTCTGCAGGAAAAAACAAACAAACAAACAAACAAACAACAACAACAACAACAAACAGGTACAAGAATTTGGCCTCAGTGCTTTATTGAAGCTAAATAAATCTACTGCAACAAATCTAGAGTATCTGGAAGTTGAAGTGGAAGAATATATTACATCCTTATACAATATTGCTGGTGCTCAAGCACAGCATGGGCATAGATGCAGGGGAAAAGATTTATTCCAGCAATGACAATGGAACCACTTCTGTAACCAAAGACACAGGGAATGAAATCACCTTTATTGCTCATCAATGTTAAAAAAAAAAAGGAAAAAAATTTTCTTTCCACCTTTTAAGACATTCACCTTTGATGCTATAGCAAATGACCAATAAATCACATAGCACATGGTAAATGCAATTTCCTCCCACATTTTTAATAATTCTTAATTCCCTGCATGAACCTCGGGTGGAGGGAAAACAAAAACTCTCTAGAGCTTATCATTTGGAAGTGTTACAATATTGATTTCCCACAGAAGGTCACAGATCCAGCTTGCGATTTTTTCATCTATTCCCCAAACAAGATATAAGACCAAAGCAGCACATTCTAGGAAGATCAGACCAGATTTTAAAAATGATCAAAAAATGGGAAAACTGAAGCAAAGCAGTAGGGTTTCTTAAATTCCTAAAACACAGGAAGATATTAAGAAGATATAATACGAAATTGTTGAGAACCTCAGACTTACTTTATTATCATAGAAATGGATCCTCTACTCAGCTTACTTCCAGACTGTTGGACCAAACACTGATGTGTATGGATCTGACAATTAATTTTTTCTTATTTTACAATAGTTGAATTTCGTCAAAAAACTCTGAGTTAATAGTGGAACTCTTTCTTCCAAGAAAGAATGTGAAAATTCACAATTATACACATTGTGAGAAAACAGGAAAGAATTTGTTAGTACCTGGAGTAAAAAGATAAGGATACTGGTAACACAGCTCTCCACATTTACAACTATTTCTCATTTAGTAAAGGGAAATAAAGTTCAATTATTTTAGCCCTTTTGGTCTTCAACCTCTGAACAAGGCAAAAATATCTCAGACAGATACAGACATCTTGACTTACCTGTTGACACTTGAGTTGGACTGTGTAAGCTGTCAGAAGGCTGTTCTTCCCAAAGGGTTAATAAGGTCATCTTCTGTTCTGATAATAAAATCTCTATTTCTGTTTTTTTCACAGCTCCATTCAATCCTCCCAATGTGGCAGACAGCACAGTCAAGTTTGATGCCTATGGAGATGGGATAGGTCGTTACAATGTGTTTAATTTCCAATACACTGGAGACAGATACTCCTACGTGAAGGTTGGTCACTGGGCAGAAACCCTGTCACTTGAGGTAGACTCTATCCACTGGTCGAAGAGCTCTATCCCTGTCTCCCAGTGCAGTGACCCCTGTGCTCCCAATGAGATGAAGAATATGCAACCAGGAGATGTCTGCTGTTGGATTTGTATTCCCTGTGAAACATACGAGTACCTGGCTGATGAATTTACTTGTGCAGACTGTGGGCCAGGAAAATGGCCCACGGCTGACCTGACTGGCTGCTATGACCTACCAGAAGACTACATCAAGTGGGAAGATGCTTGGGCAATAGGTCCTGTTACCATTGCATGCATGGGCTTTATTTGTACTTTTTTGGTCATTGCAGTGTTTATCAAGCACAACAATACTCCCCTAGTTAAAGCCTCTGGCCGTGAACTATGCTACATATTGCTCTTTGGGGTCTTCCTGTCTTACAGCATGACATTTTTCTTCATAGCCAAGCCTTCTCCAGCTATCTGCACCTTGCGTCGTTTGGGGCTAGGAAGTTCCTTTGCTGTCTGCTATTCTGCCCTCCTGACAAAAACAAACTGCATAGCTAGAATATTTGACGGTGTAAAGAATGGTGCTCAAAGGCCTAAGTTCATCAGCCCCAGCTCTCAGGTCTTCATATGCCTGAGTCTCATTTTGGTACAGATTGTGATGGTGTCCGTGTGGCTCATCTTGGAGGCCCCTGGCACCAGGAGGTACACTCTTCCTGAGAAGAGAGAGACTGTCATATTGAAATGCAATGTTAAAGATTCCAGTATGTTAATCTCCTTAACATATGATGTAATCCTCGTAGTCTTATGTACTGTGTATGCCTTCAAAACAAGGAAATGCCCAGAGAACTTCAACGAGGCCAAGTTTATCGGTTTCACAATGTACACAACGTGCATCATTTGGCTGGCCTTTCTCCCCATATTTTATGTGACATCCAGTGACTACAGAGTAAGTCTTTGGATATATATTTCCATAAATCATGTGCATCAATTTAAAGAACCTTGTCATCATTCACTAAAAGCTTCTCTCACTTCCTTTGTCACCTGGATCCCTCACAAACTGTTTCAATGTTAACGTCCAACTAAGCTTATTAGCTTATTTTAGTTCATTTCTAAGAAAGATGTTCTCAATTTGAACTGTGAAGTTATAGCTGGAGGTGTAAGGGATTAGTACTGTCAACCTCACTGTGATAGGGGCAAAGCACACAGATTAAGTACTAGAAGCATAGAATTATAGAATTATTTGAGTCAGAAGACACCATTAAACATCACATAGTCCAACTCTTCTGCAATAAACAGGGACACCTACAGCTAGATTATGTTGCTCAGAGCCCTGTTTGTTTCCAGGGACAGACCATCTACAGACAATCTACATCCATGGGCAACCTGCTCCAATGCCTTATCTCCCTCACTGTAGAAGACTTTCTCCTTATATATCTTCTAAATCTCCCCTCTTTTGTTTTGAAATAATTTCTCCTTGTCCTATCACAACAGATCCTGACAAAGAGTCTGTCCCCTTCTTTCTTACAGCCCTCCTTTAGATACTGAAAGGCCGCTCTCAGGTCTCCTTGCAGCCTTCTCTTCTCCAGGCTGAACAACCCCAGCTCTCTCAGCCTGTCCTTGTCGGAGAGGCATGCAATCACTTGAATCAAGCCCTCCTCTGGATGTGCTCCAACAGGTCCACATCTCTCCTATACTGATGACTGGATGCAGTACTCCAGGTGAGGTCGCACCAGTACAGAGTAGAGGAGCAGGATCACCCCCTCACCCTGCTGGCCACATTTCTTCTGATGCAGCCCAGGATACAGTTGGCTTTCTGGGTTGCAACAGCACACTGCTGGCTCATGTCCAGCTTGCCATCCACCAGTCTCACCAAGTCCTTTTCAGCAGAGCTGTGCTCCATCCTTACATTCCCCAGTTTGTACTGATAGTGGATGTTGCCACAACCCAAGTGCAAGACCTTGCACTTGGATTTGTTGAGCCTTGTGATGTTCACCTGGGCCCACTGCTCAAACCTGTCTAGGTCCCCCTGGATGTCACCCCATCCCTTGGGCGTGTTGACCATACCACACAGTCTGGCGTCATCTGCAAACTTAATGAGGGTGCACCCAACCCCACTGTCAGTGTCATCAATGAAGATGTTAAAGAACATCAATCCTAGTACTGACTCCAAAGGGACGTCACTCATCAATGATCTCCATCCAGACATTTATGTATTGATGATTTCTCTCTGGATACAATCTTGCAACCAGTTACTTACATATCCACCCACCCATATCCATCCAGTCCACCCACCAAATCATACTGTCCCAATTTAGAGATAAAAATATTATGGTACTGTGTTAAAGACCTTACTGAAGTCCAGACAAATGATATTAGTGGCTCTTCCCCTATCTATTAATGCAGTTCTGCCATCAAAGAAGGCCACTAGACTGTTCTGGTGGGACCTGCCTTTGCTGAAGCCATGCTGCTTATTTTGTATCCCCTCTGCCTCTTCCACATGCTTTAGCATAGCTTCCAGGAGTTTCTGCTCCATGATCTTCCCCAGGACAGAGGTGTATTCACACTAGTACATCAGTATATGAAGCTATAGTCTTAACAACAACAACAAAATAGTAGATCATGAGCATGATCATGAGCATGCATGAGTCACAGAGTTATTTGGTAGAGGTAGGCCTTAAATTAAAAAATGAAGCAATTAGTCTCCTTTTTTATAAAGCATAACAGATGTTATGCTTTAATATAGAACAATTTCTTCTCTCTCCATTTTGTAGAAGATAAGTATATCACTGAGCAGAAAATATTGGTCAACATTAGTAAATAACCTTAAAAATATTAAATTGATTTAATTGTCACACAATTTTGAAAAGATTCAGATTAAATAAAATTGTATTTCTAGACCAAAGAAAATTATCTCAGAAGAAGACTGGTCTACTCAACTGGAAATCTCACAGTTATTATGATGTGAGAAGTGATTGCTGGAGTTGGCCCTTACAGTAAATTGTACTGAATTAGTTCAACTTTCTGGCCAGAAGAAAGATAGGAGACTTCGTATGGTGTTATCAGCAGTACTGTGCTTAAGATTTAGCATGGAAAACTGGACATCTAATAATACCACTTAACATGCTTCTAGTGTGATCATCCTGGACCAGTTCTCTCAGCATAGGAAAGGTACTGAAAACCTTGAGAAAACAAGAATAGATAACAAACGACACAATAAGACATGGAGAGTGACAGTAAAAGAGCTAAATATATTTAGTCTAGACAAGTGCAAACCCAAGGAGACGTGATCACAGACTACAAATAATTTCAAGGCAACAAAAAGAAAAGAATTATTCAGTCTCAGGGGAAGTTAGAATGGCAAGTAATGGCTCGAATCTAATGAAGGAAAAGCTTAAGGCAGGCACTGGGGAAAAGCTCCTGACACTCAAAGTAATCAGGAAGCCATACACAAAGGAGGGTAATACTGGTTCATACTGTCACACCACAGGGCAGCACAGGCACTAATGGCCAAGAGGGACATGACTTGATTGCTCAAGTAACATTTTAAACCTCATCTCCTGAGGGCGATTTTCAGAGCAACTGTGAGCATTTAATTTGAATAAAAAGTTCCATATAAGCCAACCTGAGTCCTATTCAGTGGACAGAAAAAGATTTTGACACTTTTTTGACACTTTCATAATGTTAGCAGGTTTTTGAAAATCCCATCATATATGTCTACACTTTTGGTGTTCTTTTGAAAAGCCTATATTTAGTTTCCATGCAGTGTCACATGAAAACCTGTGACATCAACTTGTGCCATCCTCATGTATTCCAACACTGGTGGCATCGCTAATGACCTATCTTAGAAACATAAAGTAGCAGTAAAAAAAAAAAACGTGTTGATCAGCTTGAGATTTTATTATTAGGGACTAATTTCTAGGATTCTCCCTCCTGAAAGAAAAAAAAGGAGGGAAAAATGAAGGAAGGAAGGAAGGAAGGAAGGAAGGAAGGAAGGAAGGAAGGAAGGAAGGAAGGAAGGAAGGAAGGAAGGAAGGAAGGAAGGAAGGAAGGAAGGAAGGAAGGAAGGAAGGAAGGAAGGAAGGAAGGAAGGAAGGAAGGAAGGAAGGAAGGAAGGAAGGAAGGAAGGAAGGAAGGGAGGAAGGGAGGAAGGGAGGAAGGGAGGAAGGGAGGAAGGGAGGAAGGGAGGAAGGGAGGAAGGGAGGAAGGGAGGAAGGGAGGAAGGGAGGAAGGAAGGAAGGAAGGAAGGAAGGAAGGAAGGAAGGAAGGAAGGAAGGAAGGAAGGCCCACATTTTTCCATAGGCTCCAGTGTCTGTGGATTGTCTAATTCAACTTTGCTTAAGGCAGTATTACCCTTGTAGCAGACTGCTCAAGACTGTGTCCTGTGGGTTGTTGAATATTTCAAAGGGTGAAGACTCCACAATCTCTCTGGGGAATCTGTGCCAGTGTGGCTATCTTCATGGTTTTCTTATATATAAACAATGCCCTGTGTATCATTTTCTGCCAGTGTCCTGTCACTGGGCTCTAGTGGGAAGGGTCTGGCTCCCTCTTTCTTTCGCCCATCATGAGGTACATAAACATACTGATATCCATTTTGGCCTTCTCTTCTCTGCCCTGAGCAACCCAGAATCTCCTCATATGACAGTTCCTCCAGACCTTTCATCATCTTTATGGCCTTTGCATAGATTCATAGAATCATTAAGGTTGGAAAGAGCACTAGCATCATCATCTCCAACCATTAAACCATCACCACCATGTCCACTAAATCATGTCACTCAATGTGACATCTATCTTCTACTCGAACATCCTCAGGGACAGTGACTCCGGCACCACCTTGGGCAGCCTGTTTCAGTACTTCAACACTCTTTCTGAGTACAAACTCTTCCTAATATACAACTTGAACCTCCCCTGGCACAACTTGATCCCATTCCTTCTTGTCCTATCAATAGTTACATGGGGAGGAGACTGATCCCCACTTTGCCACAATCACCCTTCAGGTGACTGTAGAGAGCTATAAGGTCTCCCCTGAGCCTCCTGTTCTTCAGACTGAACAGTCCCAGTTCCCTCAGTCACTCTCAGTAAGACTTCTGCTTCACTGCCCTTCTTTAGTCACACTCCAAGACCTCAGTATCTTTCTCTTAGTGAGGAGCACAAAACTGAAAGATTATCTAAAATGAATATGAACAAGTAGTCCAGATAATCTTCAGTTCACCTTTATTGTACACTTCTCTCATTCTTACTTCATCAGCTTGTCAATGACAAAGTTATGGGAGGCAGTGTCAAATATCAGCTACTCACACATCATCCACAATGCCATTTATTTCTTCCTAGAAGACAATCAGGTTGGGGAAGTAGATTCCTAGAAGTCACAGCCTCCTAACAGCAATCCTTTTCCCAGCAGCAGCAGGGCAACCTGATGTTCCTCTGAGACTCCCCTTGAGTCCTCTAGCAATCCAAAAACTAGTTCCCAGATAGTCTAGATCTTGAAGCAGAGCCCAGAAACTGCTGTGTTTGGTAGCTGTATCTCTTAATTGCACTGTCAAATATTTAAAGGAGAGCTTCTGGATAATACAGACTTCTCTGATACTGTTAATTTTCACACAGAGGTCCACACTGATTTCAAATATCAAAGATAAAATGAAACCTGTTGTGACTAAATAAGCACAGACAAATTCACAGCAGCTCTAACACCTAGCACATTTAAGGAATTTTTTTTTTTCTTCACTTGATCACCTCAAGAAATGCAGGTAACATGGGAAAAGTCTGGGTGTTAAACTGGTCATAGCGAAGTCAAGTGTCAAAAGTTGTTGCATCCACCTTTGGTAAAGAGTGATTACCAGTTATACGGTCACCTTAATTATTCTTACAGTTGACAAAGCACATGGCACTCTGAGGATATGTAAAGAGACAAAGTCCATTCCTTATTCCGGTTTTCATTTTGCAATAACTATTTCTGACAAGGAGATGTGAGAAGCATTTCCATGGTAGAGGGCTGATCTCCAAGGACTGCAGGAGTGCATCTAAGGCAAAACAAGTCATGGATGTATGATCATTTAAATTAAGTAGTAGAGTTTAAGGCAGTTTAATTCAACATCTTAATTAAGGAACCTGCTTGGAAGAATATAAACTGAATTTGAGCCAGTAAACTGGTGCCTAATTACATGAGTGAACTAAGAGAAAGATAGATTGACAGCAAAGCTGCACTAACAAATTGCCCAAGGCAATGAATCCAAAATCCTGTACTTCCAAACAATTCATTTCTCAGTCCTTCTATCTCAAAGTCAGGGCACTTTTCAGGGTCAGTCTTACAAATGTCACCAGCTGCTGTGTTTACTCAAAATAACAGCTATGCCTCTGCACGAGATTGCTAAAGTTCTCTGATTAGAGTTGAAGCTGGAGGCTAAACTTGTTTTCACATGGAAGCTTTAAGGCATTAATTGCAATGTAAAGCACACTACATGCAGCCTGGTTTCCACTGTAGCCAGCTTTGCTCAGCTGCTGCATTACAGAGGACTTCCTGACCAATTTAGGAATCAAGTATATGAGGGGTAAGAGAAACAGAGCGTTCTCATTCCTGTGTTAAGCGGAGAGAGATAATACTCAGTCAAGTACCCCTTGACAACACCCAGCTGAGTGGCGCAGTTTATATGGCGGAAGGATGGGATGCCATCCAGAGGGACCTTGACAAAATCGAAAGGTGAACCAATGTAAAACCAATGAGGTTTAATGAGGCCAAGTTCAAGGTTGCACCTGGATCGGGACAATTCCAAGACTGGGAGAATAATCTCTTGAGAGCAGTCCCGTTGAGAAGGGCTTAGGGATCCTGGTAGATGAAAAACTTAACATGAGCCAGCAGTGTGCTTTTGCAGACAAGAAGGCAAACAGTATTCTGGACTGCATCAAAACAGAGGTGGCCAACAGGGAGAGGGAGGGGATTGTCCCTCTCTTCTCTGCCCTTACGAGGCTCCGTCTGGAGTACTGCATCCAGGTCTGAGGGCCCCAGCTCAGGAAAGGTGTGGAGCTTTTGGAGAGGATCTAGAGGAGGGCCACAAAGATGATCAGAGCAGCATGATCTCATGCTTGACTTAGCAGTCAGCAACTCTGCCCATGGCAGGGGGGTTGGAACTAGGTTATCTTTGAGGTCCCTTCCAACCCAAGCCATTCTGTGATTCTACAGTTCTGTGATATGCAGAGAAAGAGAGTGTACCACCAACATAACACACCTGTCATACAACCATACAACAAGGTAGGAATGAGACAGATGTTCAAGCCCACTAGCATCAGTGCAGCCCAGGATTGTGGTTCCTACTGTTATATTATGATGCTTCTGACATTCTGAATTTCAGAGATTCCATACAAAAACACAGCACTTTGCACCCGCTCTCTTCCAGGTGCAGACCACCACTATGTGCATCTCCGTGAGTCTGAGCGGCTTCGTGGTGCTGGGCTGCCTCTTCGCACCCAAGGTGCACATCATCCTCTTCCAACCCCAGAAGAACGTGGTCACTCACAGACTCCATCTCAACAGGTTCAGTGTCAGTGGAACTGGGACCACATATTCCCAGTGTAAGTAGCAAAACTGCTGCCTTGTTATAAGGGTGTGGGGATGCAGTCTATTTGGATAAATAAAGGCAAAGCTGTTGTTTTTAACCAGCAAAAAAAAGCCCTTTTGTAGGCTGGGCTGATATGGAAGCATCACATTGTTTGTGACTAGAGGAAAAAACTCATTCTCCTCCCATGGGAATGAGGTCAGAGCCTGCTCTGGAGCTCATTTAAGCCAGCAGAAAGCTTGCAGCAGGCTCCAGCTTGTTCAGCACAAAGCAAGGAGGACCCATCACTTGCTGTCACTCTGACAGCAGTGCAGCAACAGATTGCTCTGGAGTACTCCTGTCAAACAGACACACTGGCAGGACCTGGGCCAAAATGCAGCTCTATCTCATTGCCAGTTATAAAGAAAAAGCTCAGTTCTACAGCAAACACACAGAGAGAATGCTATAAACCATTTCTGTATGCGGAGTGTGAGCAATACTCTTTGAAAGCAGGGACGACACAGTGCTGTGTGGCAAGCACAGCTCACTTGCTCTGCCTTCTCTGCATTGTCATTCTCTTCATCCCAAGCAGAATCACATCTGTGATTTTGTTAGGTGGCTGCTGCTCATTTTCTGGGTGAGCTGCTCAAAGATTTTTTGGGGGATTAAAAGGGAAAAAAAAAAAGGTCACCTGTAGTGTTTTGTTTGTCGAGCTTAACTAAGCAACGATGGGAGCACACAGCACCTTGTTCACAGAGCTCTGCCAACAGAGTCTAACCTGGAAGCTAATTGAAATACAAGCTACAGGTAGAGAAAGACAAGGAATACAAAAGAGGGGAAAAGGGAGCTGCAGAGCACACTCCAGAAATCAAAACTGTTTGCTATTTTGGAACACTTAGATGAAGAGAGATGAGATGACCCTAAGTGTCCAAAGTGCAGAGCACTCTCAAAGGGGCTAGGTTTCCAAAATCTGTGGTTTCTCTACAACTTTTAGAAGCTCTCCCTTTGACAAAATGGTAAGTCTCATGATTTTTTTGTCCCTTATGAATTCTGTAAAGGTAATCTTTCCTTTTATTTATTATTTTTTTTTTAATTGCTTCTTACTATTAAATCAGCTAACTCAGAAACCATTTTGATTCATGGATACTTCTGTACAGGGCTGATTTTTTTTTATTATAATGGCTGGATGATAAACACATTGTGGGTGTGTGCCTGTACACAACTGAAAGACATCCTCAGTGCATACCTTTCGATCAAAAGTCTACCTCTTCAAATTTATGAATATCTTTAAGGCATTAAGGGAAACAAAAATCAAGCCTTACAAACCTCTTGCTACTTTGTTGTTTAGAAGGGTGGCCTCAGTCATTTACTTTTCCTGCTTACACCAAACTGAATATGCTGATCTTTGGGATCTTTTTGGACTGCAATGAGATGCAGAAAGGACACAGAAAAAAGAGTAAAAGTCCCATACAGTACAATGGAACAAAAGCATTGTTTCTTTTTATGAAGATTATTTCAGAAAAATAACACTGAGAGCTCACTGTCAATCACAGCAAAACCTTCCTCTGCACCCTTCCATTTGTTTGTAAATGATTTAAATACATTCTCTTTTTTTTAAACTGCTACAAGCCCACTTCTATCTGCACCCACTTTATCATGTGGTACATTCCCTCAATGGCAGCAAGACAGGGAGAGAATATCAATAACCATACTGCATCTATTAAAAAAAAGGAAAAGAAATCTAAAATATTCCTTTCACCAGCCCCAGAGCTGTCAGCTTGGTTTTCTTTTTGTGCCGATAGTGTTTTCATCAGTCATGAAAACTGGCCAAGCACTGAGAGAAAAACAAAAATATCTCACAACCACTCTTGGAGATTATTAATTGTAAGATCTAAATGTGTATCACAATGACATGGAGGGAGGGCTGATCTAGTGAGTCATATAATCATCAGTGTAGTCAAATTTAGAGCTAATTAAACCAAATGCAGTTACCTGAATCCAGCTCCACGTCTTGCTGCAAACTGCAGAATGCAGTAGAGGTGAATGCTGCTGAGTGAGGGAACGTGATTTAAAAGTACCAAGCTTTGATCACAGAACAGCTGAAGTTTGGACTATAGGAGAATACAGATCAGAGCTTCAAAGCTGAAGAGAAGCAGGATATATGTCTACCTTGGTAGATGACATTCTTGTTTCTATACTTATTTGTTTGGGTCTAAAAATTCACCTTTGGCAGATTGCTGCTTCACCTGTTGAGATGTTTGTCCCATTTTCGTGGGGTGTGCTCTATGGGCATGGCAGAGATGTTCTCATAAGGCAGGAGATCAGCACTTATACAGCTTCTCAGATTGCTCAGGGCTGATTTAAGCACCTGCATGACTTGGGCTGAGCTTTTACTCTCTTCTAGCTTATTTTTACAGAATGTCATTCTCTCAAGTGCTGTCCACATGGAGTGCTGCACACAGACGTGAGCTCCTCCAGGTGTCCTCTATTGGGGTCAGAAAAAGAACTGTTTACAGCCAAGCTGGTTAATTTTCTCTCTCAGTACTTTTTTTTTGCCCAGCCCTAACTCCAAACTATGGCTTTTATACATCATTAACTCACATCTGTCTTTCTGTGAGCATGAGTAGAGAAAGTTTTTCACACAAGTTTGAGTCTGCCTATGCAGGTGTGCATGGCAAAATGGAGCTGAGGTGTCACTAGGAGGTCCAGCAGCCTTTCAGGCTGCTGCTTTATGACACAGAGAAACTCAGAGCTGTCCAGTGCCAGTGCAGAGCATTGCTCAGCTTTGTAGGGGGAAGTCAAAGCTTTTGTTCTGAGAGCTGGATTCTCAGTGTGAACTCTGCCTCCTGGCACTACAAGACAAGTAATTGCTGAGAAGGGAGCCTGGGAACTCCAAAGGCAAAGCCATTCACTCCTCACCTACCACCAGATTGCTCTTGTCCAACTCTGGCATCCTCCTGATCCAGTTGTATTCAAGCTATTCATACCCTTCAGTGGGTTGGACTTCAAAGAAGCCCAGAAGCTAAAAATGTTCTGGGTGTGTGATTCTCACAAATAGAAAATGCCCATAGCCATACTGCAGAAGAACAAGGATTCAAAACAAGTCTCCCAAGCAGTACTGATTTTTCTATTTGCCAACAGTAAGTGGTAATACAAAAACTGATAATAAAACCTTCAGATCAATGTACTGCCAGAATATTAACCAGCTGAAAACTGAATGTAGAACCTGACAGTTCATCTTCATAAAATCATAGACTTGAAGCCTTTCCGCTTTAAAATATCAGATTTCAGCATGTATATAGGTTGTGAAAGATGAAACTCCATCTACCTAACTCATAGCAATAGTTCACTTTAGATTCTTCTGCATTACCCCTTCCTGGAGTAGCAGGTTAATCCAGGAGTGCCTCTAAATTCATCTTCTTAAAATAGTTGTATTTTATATATGAGATATTTAATCAGTTAATTAAAAAAAGAAAGAAAGAAAGAAAGAAAGAAAGAAAGAAAGAAAGAAAGAAAGAAAGAAAGAAAGAAAGAAAGAAAGAAAGAAAGAAAGAAAGAAAGAAAGAAAGAAGGAAAGAAAGGAAATAGTAACTGATCTGAAGAAATAATGATCAATTTTGAACATGATGCTGAGAGTATTTAGAGACCAGTTTGCAACAGGGACTGCAGCCAGCACCAGTTTTGGAAGGCTGAGCATGCCCTTGTCAGCTGCATAAATTGCTTTTTACAGTGGATGATTGGGTTTACCAAGTCATTGCTTGCTGTGTGTTTTCTTTGATGAAGGCATCACATTTCTCTGGGTCACTGTTATCATTAACCTAATGTGTCTTTCAAAAAAGCTGCTTTATGGTGCTGTAAGCAGAGATGTCACGGAGTATTGGAAAACACATTGTTGATGCCCAGTGGATAATTTTTACAAAGATGGATAAACTAGCTTGCTTTTAAATTAAAAACCACAAGGCTTTGGCAGAATGGTAATATCTCTTACAGTGAAAACACAAACACATTTAGAAGCAAACTGTGATACTCAGATTCAATTGTTGTATCACTGAAGCAATGAAAACTTGTTGAATAAAATATTAGGCAATGCAGATAAGGGTAACAGAATCTGCACCTACCTACTGAATCCTGGTCCAGAGCTCCCAGAAATCCAGGGGATTATGGCCAGAAAATAATCTGGGATTGGGCGACAGATAATTTTGCTTTAAAATTCAGTTATTTAAATGTTTCATCATTCTGTCCAATATACACATCAATTTATTATTTTTTTTTCATTAAAAATCAGATTAGCACACAGTCCTAATGTGCAGAGGTAGATTATCTCCTGGATTTAAAATTGTGTATGTTTTATTTCAGGAATGGCCATTCCAAATACTTGGAAGCTTGTAGGATCAGACCTTGCAATTTTCTGCCAATAATGAATGAAAAACCCAAAGGCTCACTTTTTACCCCACAAAGGCATCTTTGTTCCACTCCAGCTACGTTGGCTCACGCTACCTTGCAAAATGCTATTATATGAGGCCCAATGGTCCAAAATGCTCCCAAAAATGCATTTTATTCAGGCACTTCATAGACACGCTTACTCATCCCAACCCCTCATAACACTCAGCAAATAGAAATCAGGTTCCTCCAGGAGGTCTCAGCCTCAGATCTGCATTGACTTGTAGAGTTACTAGCACACCTCCACCAGCTCCACTGCTGGTGTCACCTGTACTCACTTTTCCATTGGGCATCTTGGTTAAATTGGGTGACATGGTTGAGATCATCCAAATTCTAATCCTGTGTGTTGCTGTGACTTTCTGTCCCTCGTGACATCAATTGATATTCCCCTCTTTCTCTTTCAGCATCTGCCAGTATGTATGTACCAACGGTCTGCAATGGAAGGGAAGTCCTGGACTCCACCACCTCATCTCTGTGATTGTGACATGCGGTTCAGTTCTTGAGTTTTTAGACTGTTAGGCAACATTTTGCACATGTTGTGCACTTTGGAAAACACCAGAAAACAAAAGAAAACAAAAGAAAACTAGTACCTTTTTTTAGAAACAGTGTAATAAATTATTTTTGAGGATTGTACAGTATATAGTGACGTTCTGGAACTTTTTAGACTGATTTTAGCCCTTCTGTTGTTAATGGTCATAAGGGACATGTAAATACCCATGGTTCACAATGTGCATAGTCCTAAAGTAAGGGAGTGATTTGTTGCAAGCACAGTTGCAATGTTAGGTGACTTCTTTCCTACGATATTTTTTGTAGTTCCTTGTTGTAATTAACTTAGACTGCATTTCTATGTTGTATATTACAGTTACCTTACATGTAACAGACTGGTTTTCTCAGCACAAAACAGCAGTATTAATGTAAAGGCACCAATAATAAAAAGATAAAAGTTTTCCAGCATGGTTTCATTTCTGTTTGTTCCTCTTTCAAGGTCATTATATCTTTGATAGTTTTTCCTTTAACACCAGGGCAGGTACAAAGGGTAAAAAGCCTGCATGAATAGTGTGTATGTTCACACATACACATGTATGGGAGTGTACCTATGTTACAAAATCCACGTCACAAAACAGGTGATTCTGATGAATGCTTTGTCAGGGCCAAGTATAAATTCCCTCTCACTGAAAAAATAGGCACGTTATTAAAGCATTTCAAGTGCTTCTCTTGTTAATAAAATGCAGGATAATTTCCAAATGTGAAAAAGTCTAATTGCATCTCAATGAGACATTAGCAACAAAATTTTGGTCACAGGTTCACCCATTTGGCATGATTTAAACCTGCCATGTGCACTGTAGAATGGTAGCCTATAAAAAGCTAAGACATTTTAGATTGTGCTGGCAAAGAGATTGAAGAAGATGTGTCAGAAAATTAGCCCAGACTGTTTTATACCTCCAGCCAAAACAAAGCTGGTTCCCTATCACCAGTGCTGTAAGAGGAATTGGAGCACCACAGAGACACAGAAGCTAAAAACATAACAAAAGAGCAATCCAGGAGACATTTACACCTGTCTCTGGGGTGACCTTTGCATTCAAATCAAACAATTCAATACACACATAGCAGCTACTCAGACCACTGCAAAATACCTGATTTTATAACTGCTCTCTGAGAGCCACCCTCAGTCAGTTAGAACAATCTGAAATGCTCAATTTTTCCAGTCCAGTAAGACATTAAGGAAACAAATACACCTTTGATTAATGTGCCTGGGCATATTTACCTAAGGGCTTGTTCCCGTTGATCTCATTCCTGCTGAGGTCAATAGCAAAACTGACTTCAAAGGCAACACCACTGAGGCTTGAAAGGCAGATACTAGAGATATGTGCTGTTAGATGCAGAAGTTCTCTCAAGGCCAATCTCAGATGCTTTTACACACTTCTGGAAAGGCGCAGGTTGTTAGGGCTGAACTGGTGAAGAAAGCAGTTGTTGTTTTGAATGCAAAAATGAAAGAGATTCTTAAAATCCCTGCCCGTAGATAGATTAATTTATTTTTTATTTCAGATCCATGTGTTCACCAGTGAAGATCTTTTGATGTCTACACACCTTCAGGTTCTGCATCATTGAGCTGGTCAGTACCCAAATCTCCGTGACTTGCCCAGAACAGACATTGCACAGCCCACAGAGTCAGTTTCTTTCTCTCCACAAGCTCCAAAGTGCCAAGTGCTTCAGGCTTGGTTCCTACATGACACATACATGACACAGGGGTCATGGTTTGGCACACTGGGAGACTTGCTTTCTCAATCAAGACCCCTTAAAGCATCTCCGATTGGGCGGTGATGTTCATGCGACTTTTGTAAGCTCTTTTGTGTGCTAAGAAACTGTTTATAGTATGCCAAAAGGTCAGAGTATCTGATTGTAATATTAATGTAATGTAATCAACATTATCTTTATGAATATCTTAAAAATGCCCAAGCCAGATAGAATTTCTTATCAATTTGTATGGAAAGCAACAAGAAGAGTCAGATCTGCATCATCTAACATTCACTATCTGCAATATAGAGCTGTGTATGAGATAGTCTACCTCCACTCCCTTTGTATTTGGTGGAGAGTCCCCTGATTTATCTTGGACTGCTACTTAAGACTGAGATAAATATCCCTAAGCAAGATAAATATCCCTGAACAAGCTTTCTCAGATCACAAAGTTTACACTGAAATGACAGGCACTGTGTCAGACCAACAGCATCCCTAAAATCTAAATTGGCATCAATTTATAGCAGGTGAGGATCTCACTGTCCCAAAGGTTTCATTCATTCTGATAGCACTACTGAGAAAATGACCCAATGTCTGTGTTGGAACACGTTTTGAATTCTAAGGTAGTTTGAAAGCCATTTGCTTGTGGGCCTTTAACGCATGCAAAAATCATAACAAAACAAAACAACAAAAAACCCAACACATGAATCTCCATCCCCACTGAATGTTCTGGACTTATATTTACTTAGATCTTTTGAAAGGTTTTCACTGCTTTCTGCTGGATGCAGGTTATCTGATATTGTCCAGTACTTCAAGTAATCCAGTTTCAAAACAGAGCAAAACAAAAAGGAAAATATCATAGTCTGGCAAAAGCTTTGCACACTGGACTAGCAAAAAAAATCTTTGGAGAAACATCATATTATTATTAGTTATTTCTTCTAATTATTATTTCTGTCCTTTCACATCATCATTTGTGTTTCTCTAATTCTAAACAGTAAAAAGATTTTGTTTCCAGTTGTATAAAACCCTTCTCTTCAGTGCTCCTATCATATGTAAACAGGGAAGTAAATCACCTCAAAGCACAGAGGATCCTGCCATTGTTCCTTACATGGAGCCCCAAGCACCATAGCTGGGAACCTGAAAAATCAGTTGACTGAGCAGAAAAATAAGACTAAGTAAAACCATCACAATTCTATTTGAAGTAAAGGAAATTATGTGTTTTTGGTAGTGGGGGCTGCAGTTTTTTGGGGGAGGGGAGAAGGTGGAGTTTGGTAGGGAGAGTGTTAAGTCCTGACCAAAACTTGAAAGCAAAAACACAATCCTTTTGTCTCTCAGTGGTCATTTTTCCTGAAATAAGTAAATACAACTGGTTTTAGTCATAGTTTAAGAAATTCCAAAAGGAAACATTTTTTTTAAAGTAAAAACTTCTAGTACTTGTTTCCAAATGCCCAAATCCTACTCAAAAAAAAAAAAATCATGTTCTCCTTGAACAAAATAAATAATAATTAAAAAAAATCCATGCAAAGAGTCCAAAATATACTTTTCCACCCAGAAACCTGAGCTCTGGTTAAGAACTTTTCTGATGCAACCCTTCACACGACTAGTACTCTTAAGAAAAGGGAGATGGAAACAACTCCTTAGCTCACCACCATGTGCAGGTGTTGAGTGCTTGATGACATTTTGAGATTGTCTACCATTAGCATTTGCAGTTTGCAATCTGAGAGATGTATGCCCCCCTCAGAGCTCCTCAACAACCAGACAAAAACTCATCGTTGTTACTTTAAGTACTAACGATACAGCAGAGCCAGGCTGGATTTTTCTTGCAATAGGAAGAGGATGGGTAGGAATCAGTGGCAGGGAGGAGGCTGGGAACATCAATTTTCTGCCTTCTACTGCCACTAAGTAAATGGCACAGGCAAGAATCATAGAATCCTGGAATTGCTCAGGTTGGAAAAGACCTTCCAGATCATCAAGTCCAACCACAACCTAAGCACACTACCCTAACTAACAACCCACCACTAAATCATGTCCCTGAGCACCACATCCAAACCGTTTTTAATCACATCCAGGGATGGTGACTCACCCACTTCCCTGGGGAGCCTATTCCAGTGCTTAACAACCCTGTCTGTAAAGAAGTTTTTCCTGATATCCGAATTAAACCTCCCCTAGCTCAACTTGAGGCCATGTGGGGCTGTCCAATGCTCGCGAAGGTCATTCCTGCTTGTCTTTTATTAAAGCAAACACACACAAAACACCCACCCACACTACCTCACTTAGGCTTTGAGGTGCTGTTAGAGATGTGCTTCACAGCACATGGGACCTTCCTGTTGAGTCCAGCTTTATATATACCAAAACATGGTGGCAGATGATGGTCAAGACACTTCACATCTTCCTCTTCCCTGTTACATATGTTCAGTGTGGGCAGTGCCAATCAGGAGTCTGGAGACGTCACCACTTTTTGTGATACAATATATACGGTAGGATGAGTTTGACCTTGCAAATCTTATCTCTATTTCCATCTATCTCCTTACATATTTGCCCATGAAGCACAGCTTCCATGCATTCAAAAAGCAGCAAGAAATAGAAACAAATGATTCTGTGAGAAAGTTACACACGGGGAAAGACTTAAGAGAGAGCACCACCGAAGATAAGGAGAACTTTTGAAGCTTTCTCTTAAGGTTATCATTGCCCAGAACATCAATTTAAGTCCTTCGTGCTTCTTGACATGGACCAACCAGCAGCATTCCTTGCGTCAGAAGAAATGTCTTTGCCATTGGCACATCTGTTTTCACTCTCACATCGAAGCATATGTTGTGATCAATACTGGAGATGAGTCAACAACCATGGTTTCCTAAATAGTAACATCTCCTATCCTGTCTGATTACAATCAGCTGTCTCTGTTTTATGGGCCTTACTGACTCTGGCTGGACCAAGAAACGTAACACTGAAAACATTCCCCTTTACTAATGAAGGGTCCAAAAACTTCTTTTAAAGAGTAATCTTCTTTTTGAACAAAGATGGCAATTCTCTGAAGCTACTCGATAACCCCTTTTGTGGCGCTCTAAGACATTTAATTTTCCCAAAACCTAGATTTAAAATAAATCCTGTTATAGACTACAAACATCAACCAATATAATCAGAACCCAGATAGAATACGTTCTCTGTATTTCACCCCCTAGCAAGTGCTGTCAAAGCTAAGACAATAACATTATGCTTAATTTGCCAATAATTAATACAGAGACACCATAAAATGTGCTTAATCCTCAAAGAGATTCAGTTGCTCGACTCCAGATTTCAAAGAAAAGCATGCAAATGCAGTAATAAAATGCATTCCATTTAATCAACTAAACACATAACAGACCAATTCACATTGTTTTATGGCATCAAATAACAGATTCTAATGTGATTCCATGTGGGGGAAAAGAGGGAGGTTGCTGTAAGTACTAGAACAGGTCACAGACAGATGATTTCTTAATGAAATGCTAAAGGCTTCCAAAATTTACCTCTCATGGGAAAATAAAAACTTCCCCTTCCTGCTATGTCTTTAACCAAAAGAAAAGACCACAAAGGTCACCAAAATATGCCAGTTTTAACTGGCTTAACTGTAGAAAATGCAGATTTCTTATTCTGAAGTTAATAAAGTCCGTATTATTAGTTTGTATCTCATTATGTTATCACTGCATCAGCTACACTATAAAGTTGCCTGGAAGAGTTTTGAACAATGACAAACCTTTTGGAAGCAGAGCTGCAAACGGTCATCCAGCAAAGTCTATCAGAGCGAACAAAAAATAGCCACTTTCTGCTTGATTCAGAAAACAAAAGGGAAGGAGAAAAGGAACCAAACAAACCTGTGCTATTATGTAAAATGAAGTACAGCTCATAAACATTAAGGCATTTTTACATAGCAGATATCTGAAAGAATAAATGTTGTTCTAGAGAATGCACTGCAATATGGGTTGGAAAACATATGAAATTAGAAGGGGAAAAAAAAAGAGATGTTGACTCATGCAATTTGGTGGTAGCAAAAAGCTCTATCACTACTGCAGACTGCAAATGGTCAGAAAAGGCTTTAGTTCCATCAAATATCTCAAGTCCAAAATTTCAAATATATTTTCACTTTATTTTATGAATGCCCATCAGATATATATCTTTGATGCTACAGCACACCAGTTGAATAAAAACCAACAACATAAAAACCCCTTTCATAAAAGATCCAAGAAGTGAAATCCCAAAGCCATAGCGAATTACTCCGTGAGCATATCATCTTTGACAACCATATATAAATGACATCATGACGACAAATACAATGTACAATAAGTGTGCCATGGTACAAAATATACAAAAAAGAATGCGTATTTAATATACATTCAACAATACCCCATAAAAATCTTTGTTGGGAAAGTGAAGTGCCTTCCCAAGAAGAACAAAAAATGTACACCACTTCTGTAAAGATGCCTGAAGTATCTCCCATCAAAAGAGCAATGCCTGTATTCCGTGACAGGAGATATTAAATAACTGAGCTGAATTTTCCCTAAAGAAACAAAAAATCTAAACTTCATAAATTTTTGTCCACGCTTGTAGCATAATAAAGTATTCAGAGTGCAGAAAATTCAATTTAATTTAAATTTTACATAAAAGCGGGCCCTCTTTACAGATATAGCTCAGTCATATAAAACCAAAAAATCTATATTCCCTATAATACAAAGACCTTTTCTGCCCATGTGTCTCTCCTGGCTTTGATGCATTCCACAATTTACGTAATTTTAATGGAATGGAAATACGAGTCTGACCAGAGGTCAGGACAAAACTGGTTCCTCATTTTCTCCTGGCTCTATGCAAGCCTTGCATATTTTTTCTTAAGTATTTTTTGCCTTATTTTCAGACTCCTTCCAGTTTGACTTCAATGAGAATTCCAGGACATGATTGGGGTGGGCTCTATGAAGAACTCATGCTTACAAAGTGACTGATTTCATGAAGAAGTCCATCTAGCTTCCAGTTTTCAAGGAACCCTTTGTGCCCTTCTTTCAAAGAAGGTACTTGTATTGACAGTAGAAAACATTTAGATGCTGAGCTGCCTAAGTGCACAACCACACACTCAGCTTCCCTGGGCATTCATCCTCATCCCTTACCTGGGGCCAGAAACAGATGCAGCTGAGTGTCTCTAATAAGTCTATCAATGGATAAAGATGATGCCTGATCTCCAAAAGTGGAGATTTCATGCTTTATTTCCACAGTTCAGGCTTTGCTGGCTTGCACTCGAGGGGAAGGTGGCATATTGGCAGCCCAAGGGAAGGGAATGAAACTGCCACCAACCTCTCTTGAAAGGACAAGTTTCCACAGAGAGTGATGAGTGCAAACTGTAGCTATCACTTTCCCTGTCTTTAAAGAACTCGTCCTTACCACGGCCTATAAACTCATGAGCCCAGATCTGCAATTTACACAGCAGCAGTTAGCATGTCTAAACTCAATAACATCAGCTTTTACCTCAGCCCTGTTTGCCATGAACTAGGCAACAGAATGGGTTCAACTTACAGGTGCAGAAGCATTCCTCTTGCAGTAGATGCCAAGGGCAGACCACCAAGCCCTCCAAACCACTAAAATCAAAAGCATCCTCTTAAGCTCAGAACTGATCTGAAGCTTGTTTCCTGTACCATTCACAACTTTGATTTTAAGAGAACTCACACGTATGCAACTAAAGGACTACACACAACCTTGGCAGGAGGATTCAGGCTTGTCTGAAAATCATTTCCTACGAATATGTGCAGAAGGAGAGATAGGAAATGAAAGGTACCTATAAATCACATGGCATGCCTGAGCAATGCCCAGGTGAATGCAAAAAAAATTATGTTATTTGCAGTATGTATATCTCTTCCTGAGTTAAATTTCATTCCCAGTATGGAATCCAAGCATCTGTTTGGGTTTTTTTGGCAAGGTACTCAATCACGTGGTAAGGCAATCCAATTTTATGGTTTGCTTCCTGTCTTCTTTCTTCCTAAATGGCTGAGCATTTCTCACCGAAATCACTACTGCAATGTGTGCCAGAATATGTTTAAAATATGGTCCTGTAAAAATAGAAATCAGGTTTCTTTCTTTGAAGGCAGCATTAATTCTTCATATATTCTGGGATCTTGAGGATTTCAGCTGAACAGATTCAAAGTGATCTTCTTTTTCCTGCAATGGAAAGGACAGGTTTGCATCAGCTGGGAATCTCAAATTCACTGCACCAGTTGCTACAGTCACTTCTCTTAACAACTTCAGAGCAGCCTTTGATAAAGACTTTGTTTCTACCACAGTAATGAAGAGCACAGTTTGACTACTGTTTAATAACACCACTAATTCTGTAAAAAAAAAAAAAAAAAAAAAAAATGCATAATAATCAAAATTATGTGAAGAAGAGAAAAGCCAAAAAATTGGTCAGGAAGAGAAAATTTTCCATGGTACTTTCTTTAGAGGGTGCAGGGAAGGTTTGCATTTTGTATTCATAGCATAGCTAGCCAGAGCTAAGGAACTGTAAGATAACCATATCTATATTTATGATTATTTAGTAATTTGTTTGTTACTTTAAAGAAAATGTTGAGAGTAAAGCCTGTGAATGTGAACGCTACTGCCCTGCTCCTGCATCACCATTCCTAATCCTCTTCTGGAAAAGACAAAAAGCCTGCAAACTCTCTGCCATCCAAAAATCAGGGGCAGTAGATTGATTTGTTCCTGTCTTTTTCCTGCTGGGTGACAGCCCAGCCTATCTGTCAGCAGGTATTAGGGTGCAAAGTCAGGACAACCTGACAATCCACACGGGAGCTACTGAAAATCCCAAAGCTACTCACTGGGAAGTGCTGGCTCTTGCATCGTGTACCTATCTTTTCTATTAGTTGATGTACACAAACACAATGGGAACTACATTAACTCATGTTCTGGTCCTTAAAGGAGTCTCCATCAGAGATCAGGACAGTCTGGTGCACATGTGAGGAAGAGCAGGAGAAAATTGTCCTGCACTTGCCTACAGCAGAGAATATTTTTCTTCTTCTGAAGGACTCGGAATTGTTATGCTACAGACAACAGATGAAACTAGAACAGCCTCCATCCTCAGGCAGTTTCATGATTCTTTAACTTCCATATTCTCATTAAAAATAATAGTTATTTCTTACTATATTACAGTCCTAGCCCTAAATTGCTTGGATTCTCAGAGCCATTAATAGCTTCATTAGATATTTTGTCTCATAGAAATGCCATTGCCAGTAGCTTGAACATATAGTTAGGATAGTTATTTCTTTGTTTTTCCATTTAAATTTCTTCTCTTTTTCTCCTCTGCTTTTCTCTATTATTTTTCTTTATTTTACATGCAAATATATCAGGAGATAATTTCCTCATCCTTTCCATAAATGAAAAATAATGCCTATAACATTTGTTTTGGAGAAATATATATTAAATTCCAGTTATCTGCAGGGATACAGGACACAGATTTCAGTAAGCTAATGAGGCACTGTAAGCTGACTTTGCCAGCTATGATTATCTAGCAGGAAAAAAGGGAATCAGCTTAGAAATATCTGACAGGCTTGTTTAAAAAGGAGAGAATACTCAGGGAGCCTGCTACAATGGATACAGAAACTTTAAAAAACTCTTTTGGAGTTTCTTTCCATTTGAGTGGTCTAATACTATAGCACTAATGCTTACTTTTAAGAAAAAAAAGAAAAAAAAAAAAGAAAGGAAAAAAACCCAACATTTCTCTCACACTCTCATCTCTACACTTCTAATCAGGCAGAAACCAGTGGTTGGCGCTGCAAATTGAGTCAGCAAAGCTTTTACAGTTATCAAGCGTACAGCAAAACATAACCCTCAGCAGCACTGGTCATCACGCCCAGCCACATCCAGCCAAGCCATTTTACATCCAAAAATATACCATCCTATATCCTACAGAGTTCTACTGGAAAGTTATTCCCGTAGGATTCAAAATTGAATCTATATCCATTGTTGTGAAAGCTGCATAAAATTTGATGTGCTTTCATTTTATTTACATTTTCAAAATCCTTAGGATTACATTTTTTCACCTTTCCACAAGGAAAGAGACTGACTTTACAAGACAAATAGTCAAGGCAGGGGCAAGAGGAAATTCTGCACATTAGCTGTGTATCGTGTCCTAGGAGGGAGATCTGGGGAACAGTTGTGTGGAAAGAGGAAAGCGCTCTAATAAAAATATAAGACAACCAAGAGAAAGGAAAAATAAGAGAAAAGAAAGGACACACAGTTACATTGCATTGCATTCAATAACAGAAAGGAAAACAAAGAACATGAGAAAAAAATCTCAAAATTCAACTTTCTGAAATACTACTTAGACAAGAAACAAAAAAGCGACTTTTCAAAAGATTCTATGTATTATTATTGTTGAAGAAACCTTATTTTGAAACCCTAAATTCAGCAGAACTGTGTAAAAGGGAAAATGCCATTCACCTTTTTCCTGTAATAACAGATGCCCCAGCTGGACTCCCTTAAAGACAGCACCAACTTTCCCACTGACTGCAAAGCATTTGGAAAAAGATCAAAATGCCTGTGGGATCTACCATGACAGCTTTCTGTTGTCCCTATAGAAATAATCAAAGGACATAAAAGACCTTTGTGCTAGGAATTCAAACATACAACAACACTGCATCACATGCTGCTAAAAAATGCTTAGTGCTATTGCTCTCCAACAAAATGGAGGAGGTTGCTGGGTGATGGGCTTTAGCTGATGCTTCTCTTCATCTGAATACTATAATCCTGAAAATTATGGCTCTCAAGTTAGCCATGAAATCAGTCCAGGTGAGGCTCAAGCAGCTGACTGATGGCTGTTCCTGATATTAATTTCCTGTATCTATAATAGCTGTGTTTGCTTCAGTGGAGGTATCTGGTAGGAATCCAGGAAGAGAGGTTTCCCATGCCTCTTTTTAGGCACAGCCCATACAATAAAGAATGCTTCAGAAAGCTCCCTGCAGAAGAGAAAGCATTTCTTTAATTCCCTTCTCTTTAATTCCCTGAAACACTTATCATTACTCACATTGTGGGTTTCAGCAGGTCGAGAGCAAACTGGGTGATGTGTGTGCCAGAGGCTACACAAAGCACGGTGCAAATTGGCATCACAGCCTCGTCGCATCCAGTGATAAATAATGGTAATAATTATTTTTGGTATTAATAGTACTAATTACCACTTACCTTTGTTGCCAAGGACTTCAGCTTCCCCAGCAGTGACTGCTTATTTGAATATACTATTTCTTCTTCATTATCTTCACCCTCCATTATAGCACAACTGTCAGCAGCTGGCAGCTCACACTCTTTTGAGTTCGCTGTCATCACTAATTTGGAATATTTATACTCCAGCCTGAAGACAGGAAGCCATACAGGTATTCTTTTAGTTGGGTTTTTGTTGTTGTTTTGTTTTGTTTTTTTTTTTTTTTTTTTACAAATGTCTCCTATTCAAATATTTTATAATTTAGAATATCTGAAGTCCTGCTGAAAGGCATGAGTTAGACTCAAGAAATACCCTTTTGGTCTTCATACCTTGAGAAAACCATGTTGCTTCAGGACTTAGTCAACCTCAAACTCTTAGGGGTTAAAAAGACACCTCCTGTCAGGAAATCATCCCATAAAAAATTATTGGGGATTTTCTATATTTTTCATTCTAGCATTTTTGAAAACCATTGCCAGCAGAAAACTCAGCCTGGTCGATCAACAGACTGATTGAGCATGGTATTTTTCATCAACATTGTCATAAGGTCAGATCCATGACAAGTCTTTTTGTTTAATACATCAAGTTTACTTTTATATGCAACACAACCTGCAGCACTTACTTCTGGTTCTTCTTCCAAAAATAGCAGGTCAAAGCTATCAGCAGCACAGCAGTGAAAGCACCAACACCAGCTCCAACCTTTAGCCAAAAATCCACCGTTTCACAAGGGCTGGTCCTTTTCTCTGGCAAGGGAACCCCCCTAATGCAATGCTTTGGCTCATTCCATACATATAAGGTTTCCTTTCAAATAGAAATCATAGAACACCAGAAAATGAGCTGTTCGTAGGAAAACAGAGAACTATTTAAAGTTGAAATAAATAAGCTGTTTTTTAGTAAATGGGTTAGACATCTTTTCAATAAAAGAAAACCAAAGCAAGTGCTTGGTTTTCAGTCATATTGTCAACTCAGTCGTCGCCTTGATTGTAGTTGTAGATTCAAACATGGCAAAAGGGTTTCCTCTTCTTTACTTGATATGCTTTGGTTTGGACAGGGATTGTAAATTGGCTGTGCCTGCTTTGGAAATGTTTGTCAACAGGGCAGCTCTGAACAAGTAAAAGGATTTCCTAATATTTTATTAGAAGAGGCAGTAATAAAAACACTGCAAACAAGAAAAGATGAATTTCTAAACTGAAATCCGTCTAGTCTGCCACGATGATTATGGCTACATAAGGACTGATGTCCTTTAGGCATTCCATTCTACAAACAGCTTGCTTGCATGTAGGAATGTATCTAGAGTTTAGGTCTTACCCATACAGACACAGGCTTGAGGAGAGCTGCTATGGGCACAAATATTCCTGAGCCTCAACACAGCCGGAGATCCCCAACTCTACATGCACTTAACATGTCCACTTGCACAAAGAATTTCAATAGCTTTCAAGTTTTACCCAAATGCACACACGACTCGGAGCTGGGGGTGCTGTACCTGAAATCCTTTTTTGCAGGCTCCCTCAATCTCATGGTAGTCTTGCTCTGTGCACAGAGGGCAAGCTTCTGCACTTTCCCACACAAAGTAGAAAGTGCATCCATCGCAGGTGCCAGCAGGGCATGAGCTAGGGGGAGAGCAAAGCATCATTATTATTTATTAAACACTCTGGAGTTTGCATCTTCACTCTATATTCTGTTGGTAATGGTAAGTACAACCAACACAAGTAGATAAATATCCATCAAGTCAGTACATGGATAAATCTGGGGGAAGAATTTTTCCCAGTTTACAAAATGCTCTCTCAAATAAAAATAGATGTTGTGCTGTCACAGGTCTAAAAAAACAGTTCAGTTCCTAGCAGTGTGTGCTACCTACGCACCTACAATGAAGAGAAGAAGTCCTGGGGCAGCAGAACTACTCTAACATTTCACCAACATGAACTAGACTGGTGCACGCCTCTCACTTTCTCCTGCACTGGGTGACTGTTTCCTATGAATGCTACAAGTTGGTTCCTGCTTTTGTTAAAATGATGCCTGGGTGATGTCGTCCATATGGAATGGACTTGTCCTGTCATGGTTAATTACTAGGAAGATGTTCACCAGTTAATGAAGAGATAACAGTTTTTCTTTGCCTAAGAGAGACTAATGAGTTTATTATGCATTCAACTGGAAGAACAAAGTTGTATTGGCAATGCTAGGGCACTCGTGCAGTTTATCCTCCTGACAACTGCAGCAGTAATAACAGCAGTAGTGACACATAGGCCATGCAAGAAGTTGGGTTGTTTAACTGATATATACCCATGCAGAAAAATTGATGTAAATGTGTTCCTTGTACCATCCGGGAATCTGTTATTTTGATCTAAAGGACTAAAAATCTGTTATTCTGATCTAAATAACTAAAAGCCAATTCTGCCTTACCTTAATTTGAATAACTGATAACTATCGTCACTGGATAATGTAATACTTTTTGCCAAACATGATCATTGACAGATCTTTCTCCTCTTTTATATCTTTCACCTTGTACTGCAACTTCATGTGATACTAAATGCTGTGTCTGTGAGATCAAAGAGGTACATGCAATACTACTTGACAGTTATCAGCTACCTCACTAGTTATTTGAAAATAGCTGTCTGACTGCTGAGTTAATCAAAGTGGGGCAAAGAAGGGACATGTCAACAGGAAATGAAAGAAGGTACGTCATGTCAGCGTCAGTTGTGTGATGTTTCACATAGATGTGTCTATGCCCACGCTGTTAAAAGCAGAATTGTTTACTCTTCTCACTACTGGTGAGTTATCACAGCTCACAGTGTTAAACACAAAATGCTAGAAAGCAAGGATTCACACCTGAAGGAGATTCACACAGCATTTGATAGATGGTAACATGTTGCCCAGCATAATTTGCAGATTGTCAAGGCCTTAAGAAACTGGATAAACATCTCCAAACATCAGTCACTCTGCTGTCACATGTGAAGCAGCTGCCTCTTTGGCTTTGTTCAGGTGGGCATGAATAACCCATCCCAAAGAGGATCCCACACATCTCAAAAGGTTAGCTTTTAGGAAGGAGGATGAGTGAGGGTATGTATGATCAATACAATAGTAATGTCCAGACAGACATTACTGTAAATATAGTGTATAATAAAAATATCATATAGTGTATCATATTATATATGACGGGCTTTGACAGATCTGGAGGAGAAATGAGTGAGACTTCCCAGAAGGTTAAATGAGGGAGAACAGCACTTTTCATTACTTTTAAGTATAAACTTGCTAATGAATTTTCAGGCACTACTGGGACACAAACATTTAAATACCTGGGCACCGAAAGCTCTCCCTGATCTGGCTTGTTGGGGTTGCATCTCACTGTCACAACAGTTGCACGACCATCTTCACAAGAGGTTGTTGCTGTTGAAGATCTAATAAGAAACAGAAAGAAAAATGTGCAGTCAGTAATGTTTCCACTACAGTAAATACATGCTGCTGTTTCATAGGTCTACATCATTCATCAACCTGCAATAATAATGTAATACTGTTTGCTATGGCACTTTTGCCATTGTCAGCTGGAAGAACAAGAAGGAGGAATAGAAGCTTCGTAGGCTTCATCACATCATTCAAATCTCAAAGTACTCTGAGATGACACTTGGGGAACTGCTCTGTTTGTCTAGCTAGCTTGATTTCTGCTGAGCAAAGAAATAAACCTGCCCACCAAATAAGAAAGATTGAAAAAACAGAATTACAGGCACTGTTGTGCTTGCTGTATTACTCTGACAGAGTTCACAATAGCTTTTTCCTTGTCCAGGAACTCTATATTACACTGTTCTGAAACAGCAGAAGGTAAGGAGGATGTTATTCCAAAAAAACTAACGCTGTTAGTCAAGTTTATAATATTCTCAAAGTAGGGTCACTACTGTAGGGTTTGGTCTGCAATATCTGTCAAGAAAATGTATTTGAGTATTCATGAATTGTTGAAACCTAAAGTGGTATAGCAAATTAAGATCTATCACTGAAGTCAACATTGAGAGCCAATTGGTACAGCAAATGTAGGTATGTGCCTTAGGATAACCTGCATAGCCCCACAGCTCCAAAAAGCAAACACAGAAACTCAGTTCACATGTTGTCTACCAGCACACAGACATCTTAATAGAGGTGATTTTTGAGCTAACTATTACCCAAATTCTTGTTATGGAGGAGAGTGAGTAATAAGAAAAGTATGCTAGCAACTGAGCAACTTGGAACAATTTTTTTTATCATTAATACATTCATTTTTGTAACATCAAAAAATACAAATGATTGTGAAAGAAAATATACAATGAGAAGTGAACACACCAAAGTCACATACAAGAAATTATGGGAAAGTAACATGACAGAGGAAGTGGCACTTGGATTAATCAAAGTTCTGGTATCACCATCTATCCATCAAGTATAATTTAGACTTAAGCAAACAGTGTAGGCTGATTTCATAAAATATTCTTCAACACATCAACCCATATCTGCCAATTGTTGACTACAGCAATAAAGATTAAAGGTGCATTAAAGATCTTCCCTTAGAGCTTTAGTTTCCTTTAAACAAAAGAAAGCTGAGGTACCGGTTAGCAGGACTCTTTACCTACTTGTAAAAGAAATGCACATCAGGTACTTTGCTTGGAGAGGGAGGGAACATGTCTGTCTTGACACTGATGTTTTCCAGCGTTGTTTCAACAGTAGCTCCTAAAATTTAGGAAAATAAAAATGAAAGGAATAAGATAGGGATTCGTGTGCGCAAGGTATGGTTCTCACTTAATATAGCATTTAATGACATTGTTGTATATAATTCATTTTCCTTTATTCTAATTGAGATTGCAGATTTGTATGTTCCTCATGCTGTCTGATTTTGTCATACCGAAAATATTAATAAAAACAGTGTACATTAATTATACTCTTTTTGTCTGAATTTACATCTATCAGGAGATATCACAGAATAATAAAATAACTCAGTTTGGCAAAGGACTTCTGGAAATCATCTGATATTATTAACTGCTAAAACCATACATCTTGCATGTGATGCTTTTGTGTATAACTGTAACACAACATAATCAAAACATCTAGAGCAATCTGTACTATTGCAGGAAGAAAACTTCAATGAAAAGATTCAGAAGGATTATGGATTCGTAGGAAAGTCTTGATGGCACATTTTGGAACAAACAGGTGGGTGCATGGAATAACAAAGGTTACACAGGTCTGCATGGACTTTGGAGAAGACCTAAGAAAGAGTAAAACTCAAGTAATGCAAATTCCGAGATCCTTTTTATCCCATGAACCAGAGAAGATGGAAAACACTGATCCTGCACCACAACATTTCAGAAGTGGGAGCTGTACAAATGGGGCAGGTGGCATCCTTCTAGTGCGGTGAAAAACTGCTAGAACTGTAAAAAGCAAAGTGGTAGCAACCAGCAACTGATGGGAAGACTGAAGACAACAGTTTTCCCCTTGTTCTTCCAACAGTTCAGACACTCTGGCTGCATTCTTTAGTCTGTCCAAGCCTGTGATCATGTAAGTACATGCACCAATGTGCTCAGTAACACTGCCTAGTCATGCAGGTGAGGGATCGCTACAGAGCATCACATCAGCACAAAGAAAAAGCAAAGAACCTTGTTGCAGCAGCCATGGGGAACACATGCAGAGAGACATCACTGTTGTGGAGGAGTCTGAGAACACAGGCTGGAGTCCCTTTAATAATATTTCCTCTAATCAAAGATACCGTGTCTAACACAGGGCATCTTAAATTTGGATCTCAACCAAACATTCGTTACTCAATAGACAGGAAGATGTAGCTCCTAGGGACTTTAATATATTCAAGAGGCAATGAGAGAATATTCCTATCCCATACGCTGTACTGCAAAGCTGGCATCCCAAAGTGCCATTTCTAAAAATAATAACACTGGAAGCAAAATCAAGTGTGAGGAAAAAAGATGGCATTTCTCAGAAGATATTAACTAGATAGCTAAAAAGCCACAACGGCTCTCTCTTGAATGACAACTGTTTTGATTAAGAGTTCACTTTGGAATAAAGTAGCAGGAAAGGAGCCTTTAAAAAAAAAAAATGGCAAAATTTTCACAGAGAGGGAATAGAGAATCAGATAGCAATCTATTTAAATCAAAAGTTTCAGTTACAAAAAAAAGTGATAATGGATGCTAATGACTTCAGGGAAAAGCTCATGTTTGGCAGCACCAGAAAAATTGTAAGTCTGAGAACTGTTAAAAAATACTAGAAATAAAATATGCCTTATGGATGTCAAAGGCAAACTTAAAGCATTTTAAAATGTAAAAGTTTTAAAAGTACAGAAAATGCAGAAGATCTTGATACGTTTACTCTGTACAAAGAGAAAATCATGATTACCTGCATCCTTCCCAAGATAATGCTTGTACACCTTATTTTTTCACTAGGGAGAGAGGATTTTGGCAACTACCTGGGATTCACACATAAATTAGTAAACCTGTATCTAAGAGTAAATCAGGCCAACAGGATTTCCCACTTAGAAATATCTGTCTTTAATAGAACATTTAACGATAGTGAAATGTCTGAAGACTGATGGAGAGGGAATACAGTGTAGAAATTCAGAATGGACAAAGCTGAACCACAGATGAAAATGTGGCTAACACGATGTGGCAGATCAAAAGGAATGGGAAGTGGAAGACGACTTCAGTTAATGCACAGATACATTTAAAAAAGCAGACAACATAAATTAGTGCAGAACAGCTTCTGTTCAATAAATCTTATTTTATTCCTTGGGTGCTGATGAATTTGGTTGCTAAAAAATTTATGTACATTTATCAAGTATTGCACTAATTAATATGAGATTTTAATTAAAGAGTTGGCAGTGTACTATCAATTAAGTGTATACTCTGAATTAAAATTTATTTAGCTAATCAATTACAAAATTATCTGTCCATGGCAAATTGTCATCAAAAGGGGTATGGCCCCAGGTTTCTCTAGGCATTGACCCAAAATGTCCCAAAATGCAAGGTTTTCATCAGTGATCTGCAAGTAACAACGTAATCACTACTGGTAAAGTGCAGATGAGACAAAGATCAAGAGGAATAGAAATAAAAAACAGGGTGACTTCATTCACTTGGTAAGCTGGTCCCACTGAAACATAACATATGTTAGTGCAGCACTGCACTGCAGGAGATGAAGGCCAGTCCTAAAAAAGAGAGATTGTCTCTTGAAAATTGTAACTCTGAAAAAGAACTTGGTCTGGACAACAGAACCAAGAGGGTATCATGAAATCCCATGAATTCGGAAGGGCTCAAAGATTCAATTGTTGCACATAAATACAAACATGAAAGTGATTCTCATTGTCTTTATAGTGAATGACATGCTGTAGTAGTATCCCAGTCTGATGCCCAAACTTTAAGAAAAGATAATAACAAGAGGCCACAGAAAGAGCCTCAAAGGGTATTTGGATACTTGAGAGAAATACCTGTTAGCAAGAGACTTTGAAGAATTTGGTCTGCTTAGTTTATCAGAAGAGCAGATGGGCAAGGTGTGATTGTGTGAGGAGGTGTGATGATCCCGGTGTACAAAAAAATTCCCCAGACAGGAGAAAGTAGTAAGTGCTGAAAATTGAAGCCAGGCAAATTCGAACAGGAAAAAAAAGCTGCTTTAATACAAAATATGGAGATGGTGTTTGTCCAGTGAAATGTATAATAATAACAACTACTAAAAAGCTTTCATTTCCATTAGTCTTAGAAGTTCAGGTTTGGAATGCTCTTGCAAACATGTGCTTCTGTCAAAAACAGGTTTCTGGGCTTACTGCCAGGGAGCAAGTACAAACATTCTGTGCCTGTAATGGACAGGTGAGCAGACTAGATGACTTCATTGTCTGCTCTGGCCTTAGACTCTGTGAACTTGTGAACCAGAGCAATGAAAGACATAATGGTGTACACTGCCTCATGCTGCCCTCACCTAATTATGCCCCAGTAACACCTGAAATTGCCTGAGTGGGGACTTGGCATGGGCAGGAATACTTGGACTAATGGGACTGCTACAGTGACTGGTCTTGCTCTACACAAGATGGGCAGGAAACATGACAGCAAAAGAAATCCTTTTAATTACATTCTCCAGATTTTTATGCTGAAATTTTATGCACCACGGGACCCACAAGACCAAACACAGGAAAGAAATACTAATACAGACAAGAGCTGACCAGCACTAGGATAATTCATTTGCAGCAATATGCGAAACACAAACCACATACCTAAGAACCTGTCAGCAAGGCTATTGGACTGAAGAGCCAGGGCTGTTCGGAAGCCCTTGCTGTCTGATGGGATGATGGTGGACTGACAGACAAAAGCTCCCACAAAGTTGGAAAAATCTTCTGATTCTGCAACCATGTCCTTCAGGGTAACATCTGTGATATTGTCAGTGCAAATAGCCATCTTTTTACCCTGCAGACAATCAGGAAAAATGGGGAAGCTGTTGGTTGTTGATAGGATGTGGAAAAGCTTGGGAGGCATTGCATACTGTATGAGCTTCATTCGTCTTAGAAATAACTCGATGTTTCCATCACGAGAGAAACAAATTGCAGCAATAAACTGTGTCATCCTGAAGGCTGCGATTAAAGCCTCGTTTAGACTCAGAAACAAGATGTCACCTCCAGTATGTGTCTTATCAGAAACTTGTGCTACGAAGCACTTTTCTCTGTTTATCTTGACAGCACAGTGCTTACTTGCAAAGCATAATAAAATGGCTTGTACAAAAAAAACATATTGCCTGTAAATAATGCACTGTAGAATACCTCTTTATTTGGAATTTAAACCAGATAAAATATTCTCAAAGCACGACTACATTAAATCCATAAGCAGATACACAGCCTTCAAGACTGCATTAATGTCACATACTGAGACCAATGTAAGAATCTCAGAACAGCAGCAGTGAAAGCCTAATCAAGGAATTTGGCAGGTTTGCCCCTCCAAAATGCCTGACACAGACACCTGGTCCTCTGGGTCTGACAGTACTGTAGTACCAGGAAAAAATGCTTGAGAAATGAAGACCTACAGGGCAGTATCTTTATGGATCTGTCATCAGCTGTAATCCAGATAGGTATGTACACATTTAAGCCCAAAATTATGCAAAATTCTTTAAAGAAATATGATTACTGGTTTATCTCACCTCATGCAAACCTTTTGGTATATGGAGATTTCCTAACTTTACAGGGATAAACACTGATGTAAACTGTATGCACTGGCATTCAAGGGATAATCATCTGGTACTGCTCCAAAATGTCAACTGCTGTATATGACAATATGCTCTGCAACACTCCAAATCTGACTGGGGGCAAGGTACAGAGGAAAGCATCTGCACAGTGATGATGCACACTGCCTCAGTGCGATCCCACCAAGAATTAACATGGACTGCACACTGGTTAACTCAACCCTCAACACCCACTGAGCTCACCTCATTTCCACACAGGCTGATGTTAAAGAAGTGGAAGAACTTGGTCCCACGGGAAGTGAAGCTCGGACCACTCATCAAGGAGCCCACCTGGCTGAGGTTGCTAAAATCGTAACTCAGGGTCTGGTTATCCTTGATGTATGACACCAAGCAGTCACTGAAGCAGGCAGAGTGGTCCTTCAGAGATGAAGAGGAATTCATAAATGAGAAATTATGGAGGACCAGGAGCAAACCATATAGCTGGCAACTGTGCATTAAAGCAAGGAGGAGCAGACAGGACTACTTTCCTTGCTAAGGACAAAAGGGAATTTGTCCTGTTTCTGTGATTCATTTTTCCCCTGAGAAAATTCCCATCCTTGCTTCAGTTCCTTGCAACCAAATCTCAGTAGGGCTTTGATGTTCCTAAACCTTGCCTTTCTGCTATCCAAGAAAATGTAGAGTTGCTTTGTTTTGTAGTGGGCATATTTATGATCTCAATGTCCAAGCTTAAAACCCTGTAGATACACCAGAATTACAGTCTTTCTTACACTTGCTTCTTGCCAACCCAAGAAGCAGAACTTAAGAAACAGTAACAAAATATGAACCCAACCGAAAACAGGAAGAATATGAACAGAATGGATCTGTTCAGATACCCGTGCAATTCCTTGCTGAACAATACTCACATGGTAAACATTTATCTAGGCTTACAGGCAAATTCTAAAGGGAAGGTAACATCATCCAGCTGGTGAAGTCCCTGAGTTTAAAATAGCAAGAGTTTGGGACAGTTTGAGGTTCAAGTAACTTAAATGTTTACTTTATTCATACACTATCCCAATGTAGCTTCTTGAAATGGATCATTTTTTGAGCCAATGTGGTCGATGTTATCATTTTATCATACATGTAGAAACAAAAATTAGACTAAGGATGTAACTGGAAGAATGAGTTCATTGGTTACAATAATACTCCCATGCTAACAAGGCACATACCTGCAGTAAAAGCAGCCAAGCTGGCCCTCTGAATGCTTATGTTCCAACCTACCCTGTCTGCCCTTCACTGAGATAATCACAGCTTCCATACCTTGGTGCTCTTGCTGCCAGGCCCGCATGGGATGCAGGCCTCTCTGCCGTAGACCTGGTGGATGGACAGGAAGGTGTTGGCTGGACACTCCTTGCACTGGCTGGTCTCCTTCTCGATGTAGTGTCCCACTGGGCAAGGCACACAGGATGAGCCAGACTGCTCAGAGCCCAGCGCGCAGGCCCGGCAAGAGGAGGCGACTCCATCCACTGCGTTAGTCACTGTGATGGAGTAGATCTTTGCCACATCATTGATGAACTGCCTGCTCTAGAACGAGACCCAGAGAAACCACCCTGGTGCCACCACACCATTGCACACGGACATTGACTTATGCATGCACTTCCAGCATGGGTGGTTTACCCACAACTCCTTCCTGAGTTACCCTGTGTCTTAGTTTCAGCTGGGATGCAGTTTTTTCTTCAGAGTGTCTGGTGTTCTGCTATGTTTTGGCTCTAGCAGAAAAATAATGTTGCTAACACACTGATGTTTATAGTTGCTGCTAAGTAGTTGCTGTACAGAGCCAAGGCCATTCTCAGCAAAAGGCCCAAGGAGCTGGGAGGGAACAAAATTAAGACAGCTGACTGCAACTGGATATTCCATACCATATGCCACCATGAAGAAGGCATTCTGAAGTGGATAGGAGTTCACCTCTCTCTCTTCCACTGCTCAGGGGGCTGGCCGGGCATCAATCAGGGGGCAGTGAGCAACTACCTGTGCATCACTCATTATATACATTCACACACACACACACACAGACACACACACACACACAATAATCGTAACTATTATCCTATTTCTTTTCTCTATCTGGATCAATAGTTATATCTCAGTCCAGGAGTTCTACTTCTTTTTATTCCTGATTCTCTCTCCATCTCACTGGGAAGGGCAGGAGGGGAGTGAGCAAATGACTGTGTGGTGCTGAGCCACCTGTCCACTTAAACCACAACAACCTATATGGTAACAGCCACTCACCCTTACAAGAAGCCTGTGAGATTTAACAGAACGTAAGAGCACAGACAGTGAGTGTCCAAAGGAAGCTGTGCTGTAAAACAATACTTACATCTTGGCCTTCATTTATTCTCTGAAAGGCCCAAGTAAAGGTGAAGGAAGCGTTTTTGGAGATTACATGAGTGTAGGATTGCTTCTCTTTACTTCTTTCCCATGACTCCACCACATTAGTATTTTTTCGATTAATATCCTATAAAAGTCATAATAATTTATTTTTAAAAAAAACAAAAGTGGAGTCATACTATACTAAATATTAGCATTTTATAATATAGTCATTAATATATATAACGGATTATACAAATGCATTTAACATTTAATAAAAGGAAGCAAACATATTTATCCTGCTTTCCATCACTGGCAATATTCCAGTTGAGAAAAGGCATCTATTCTAAAAGATGCTCTTATTCACACAGCAGTTAAGTTTAAAGCCCTATGGCCAATTACGAACAAGGAAGATTCAGCACAATGGCTGAGGTTTCAAATTCTGTTTATGTATAAAACACGTGGGTCCCAGAGCACAGAGAGAAAAAAATTAAAATTCAAAGAAATATTGTAGTTTCTACCATCTCAGTATATCCAGCTTGTTGATGTCTCTAGTGAAACAGTATCAAAATTTACACAAGAAAAACCTGTTCAGCCTATCTTTGTGTTTCTTATGCTCCATCAGTAGCCTATGATCCAGTCCAAGATAAAACAGATTCTTATAAATTACCACTAAATACAAAAAAAAGCACCAGGTTCATGCTGCAATTGAAGGAACAAGGGAGTGGTCACAGAATTGGGTACCTTCCTCAGCTGATGGACAAGAAAAGTAAAAAACCATGACACTTGGTTTCCATTGACAAATGTCTGCTGCCCTGCAGATTCCCCAAGTCACTGACTGGACCAAGACTAAATTTCCTGATTTCCCTTTTCTTATCATCCCTTCCCACACACAACGCTTTGGAACTGATAGAGGAACACATGACCATCCAAGAGCTACTGAGACATTTATCAGTTGGTCTAAGAAGGGAAATCTGGCTTTTTGGTGACAAATAGTCTCTTCTAAAACAAACAATCAACAACAGCTCACAATTCTAGTAGCGGAGGGATTTTGCTGGGCTATTAATTAAATCCTTTCTTCAAGGGCACCCCAGACATAAAACTAATATCATGCTTAATCTTAGTCATAATAAACCAAGTGCAACTAATCACACCTATGCAGAGGTATTAAAGTGACATGTGAAATACCAGGCTCAGTTATCAGTCATGGAGAGGGGGGTCTCACTTACCGCCATGAAATACAGCACGCAATCTGCTGAACAGATGGTCTCAAAAACAAAAGTGATCCGTCCTAGTTCTGACCCAGATGCTCCTGTCACTGACGTCGGAGGTCTATTTGAGAGGAAGAATAAAACATTTACAAGGTGCTCTCCAGATACACGGCAGTCAATCCTTACAATTGCTTTCTATACAGCAGGGGAACTACCAAAATACTATCACATAAAACCTGCCCTTACAGAACTATGGAGGATAGGCCTGCACTGCAGCTCTGCTCGGCATTATTGAGCACAGCAGGACTTCTTTAAAGTGTGTGATTTCTTTATGGTACAGTTCCCTCACTATCATCAATACCCAAATTTGAATGTATTGGTAGAGAATGTTATTACTTAAATGTGTTACACAGGAGTAGCTTTAAGTGATTTTTTGCACTGATTCAACTGCATCTACTGGTGGAAGATGCGATCAGGAGTTTCATTAAACAACCAGGGTGCTCTCGTGCTATCTATTAAACACTTTAAAATACCCTTGACACTCCTAGCACTCAGCAGCAGGGACCACTTTGGAGAATTTCACATGATTACACTGGAACAATACTCAGAAACACCTGCAATGGAAATGACTACAGCTCACTAATTACTTCAGTAGAGCAATTCTGGGACACACTGAGCTTTTCCATGAGTATGTTTCTTGCTTCTTTTTTATCTATTTTGTTGTGTGGACATATTGTAAAATAAAAATTAGGGTTTGCTCATCTGTTATAAAAAGTAGCAACTTCCTTCAGCTGAGATACAGCATACCTTGCCTATCTAAGTCAGAGAATCATAGAATCATCTATTCTATTTGTTGATCATCAAAATCATCAAGCACAACTACCAACCTGACCTACCAAGTCCCATCACTAAACCATATCCCCTTGTGCTGTGTCCACTTAAATACTCCCACATGTAACTTAAATACATCCAGGGATGGGGACTCCACCACTTCACTGGACAGCTCATTCCAATGCTTGACATTCCCCTCTAAGTAGAATTTCTTCTTAATGTCTAATCAAAACCTCCCTTGGTGCATCTTAAAACCATTTCCTTGCATCCTATCAATTGTCACCTGAGAAAAGAGATTAACAATCTCCTTGCTACAACATTGTTACAGGTAGCTGTAGAGAGTGATGGGGTCTCCTCTCAGCCTCCTCTTCTCCACATTAAACAATCCCAGTTCCCTCTGCTCTCAATTCCATCTGCTCCTCATAACTCTTGTTTTACAGTCCCTCCATCAGCTTTACTGATCTTCTCTGAACACGCTTCAGCAATTCAATATGCTTCTTCTAGTGAGGGGACCAAAGCTGAACACAATATTCAAGGTGCAATATGTAATGTTATAGTAATACAATAATAATAAAAAGTAAACAATGATAATAATCACTTATGATAATAATAATAGTAGGCACCTGGCCTGAGCTAGGAGCCTAAGGTCAGTCATTTGAAAAAGAAGAGATACGAGCACATCCAGCAGTTAATTCATCCTATCTGTGAGTCCAGGAGAGGTGGGATGCCCTGTCCTCCTGAGGTTCCTGCATCTCTCCATTGACTCCAGGAGAAGCATAAACATTGCAGCCTAGCTAGAATAGCAAAGTCATGTGGGATCAGCATCCATTCCATGGCATGTTTAGCTTGTTTATTCACAATGGAAAACTGAAAACTTTATTCATTCCTAGGTTAATGTGACACAGGTGTAAGACACAGAGATAAGTGAAAAATAAATGGAATAAAATCCTGTTTCTTACTTAAATCCCGGGATGTGCAAGTTCAAAATAAGATAGTCATTGTCAGAGCCTCCAGCTCCACTCTGGATGTGATCACCAGCCACTTCCCAACCTTCACAGGACAAAAAAAAAAAAGGTATTTAAGAAATGGGTCACATAACAACAACAACAAAAATCTGCATTACCATACGCTTTTAATCAGTTCAGTGCTTTCATACCAGATGTCTTGTGAAAACTGTAGGATGGTATAATGATGCTTTTGAAGGAAAAATTGTAATAATTATATTAGCTGCTGACTTCATAGGCAAATGTCAATTTGGAATCAGCAAAGTAATCAAAATTCCTTGACCTGTGCTGATCATTCCATCAGATGAGATGAATCCATCTGACCTCTTCCAGCCTTAAAATTGATGAATAAATCTATGCATTAAACATAAAGCACATACTTCAGTACATCTCTGCTTAACACCTATAATTCAAAGCTTGAATTGCATCAGACTGACAAGGCAGATCAAACTGAGTGAAATTTCTCAGTGAAGACTGAGAAATGCTGAGAGAAGCCCAGAACAGAACCATTTTCACAAGTGAGCTGTGACTGCTCTCTGCTGTAATCTTAGCAGATGTGCAAAGAGAAAGCTCTGAGAACAAAATGAACAATGACCATACACTTGAATTACGTTTTCCAAAACAGTTATGTGTGTGTTTTAAAGTCACAGTTATCACAAAACATGAAAGGACATAAATTAGAGAGAAGTCAAATAGTATTTTATCAATGGGGATATTCAGATGCTTCAAAGTATCACAGAATCATAAAATCATTTAGGTTGGAAGGAAGCCTTACAGGTCACCCAGTCCAACTCCCCTACAATGAACTGGGACATCTACAGTTAGATCAGGTTGTTCAGAGCCCTGTCCAGCCTGACACTGAATGTCTCCAGGGATGGTGCAACCACCACTTCTCTGGACAACCTGTTCCAGTGCATCACCAAGCTTACTATAAAAAACCTTTTTCTTATATCCAGTCTAAATCTCTCCTGTTACAGTTTGAAACCATTTCCACTTCTCTTATCACAACAGACCCTGCTAAAGAGCCTGACCTGTTTTTTCTTACAGACTCCCTTTAGAAACTGAAAGTCTGCTACCAAGTGCATATGGTAGTATAAGTCTTTTGCTGAGGAACATGATGTAAACTGCATCTTCTGCCCTTTTCTGATGTAAAAGAGATATTTAGTGACTGCTTCCTGCAGGAATTATCAAGTCTGGTGAAATTAAAGGAGGAAAACTCTGTGTTGCGATTCACAGCAAAGAGGATATCCATTTTGATGGCTGCTCCACTATAACAGCAACTAGTACAGGAGAAAGGCACTTAACAGCGAAGGGAGTTTGGCTCACCATTCATTCCATCGCATTTTGAGTTGCCAACATTAAAGCAAGAAGTCTTCATGTTGCTCGGTAGGATGTTCCACCACTTGTACTCAAAGACTAGAGCAGGTTCAGTCCCAGCAGGGCAGGCTTTGCACTCTAAAGGAAAAAGGAAATCACACAGTGTAAACACATCTCAAATAATAAGCATATAATGAGCAAATAATGTCATTTGTTTCATTAAATAATGAAAGACGAATCACGGAATCGTTTCAGTTAGAAGGGACCTTTAAATGCCATCTAGTCCAACTCACCTGCAAAGAACAGGGACACCTAGAGCTGGATCAGGTTGTCCTGAGCCTGGTCCACTCTGACCTTGAATGTCTCTGGGCATGGGACACTCACCACCTCTCTGGGCAAACTGTTCCAGTGCCTCACCATCAGGATTAGAAGAGTAGAAATGAGACCCACGCCACACTACCTTTTTAGTGGCTTAAGTTGAAAGACTCAGCATGCTGGTGAACACAAGACCCCATAAAATTCTGCAGGTGACCACTGGGTCAATACATCTTAGAAACAATGACCCAGAATTTGTGCTCAGAAAATGCTGGCTGAATATTCATTTAACGGTGCTTGAAATGAGATTTGCACAGGGAAGATCACAGCATGGACAGAAGTACGGATGAAGAGTTACTCACTGCAAAAATTCTGATTTCTTCTTTAGAAACCACTGAAATTACCCCTAGGATATTTAAACCAGCTGAGAAACGTATCCAGAACACAACAGGTCAATTTAGAGCAGCAAACTCCAAAAAAAGGTTTCAGAGGAAAAATAGACAGTCAGTATACTCTCACTACTGGCAAATACTAAGAAATTTAAAGAAAATAAACTCTGGCTTATGATGATGTGTCATTAAACTCAGTCACATGCAAATAGACAGTTACTTCTGGAGACACAAGCCATTTTTTCAGGACTCCTACCCTGTGTCCCGTCTGAAAACGTGCCCTGTGGGCAAGGAGTACAGGAAGATGAGGCATTGCTGTAAAAGCCAGGATTGCAGGGTGGACATTCCTTCCTCTCTCCAGAAGGAGGTAGAGTCAATGCATCAGGGAGATCCTCTCTGCAGATCTTGGGTTCAATCCATTTGTACATGATCTGAGTCTGGAATGAGAAGACACGGAGCTCACATCATGTGTTAGAAAGCTTTAGGACTGCATGCACCATACAAGGGTGCATGTATATTGTATATTGAATTAGGGTATTCCCAATGTTTTATGCCAAATACAGACCTTGCACATCTGGGACAATAAGGGCAAAACAGGGAAATGCAAATGATTGGATTCACAAGCAGTTTCAAGATCTCAGGTCTTAAAGAGCAAAGGAAAAAATGTGAAGCCTAAAACAATTACTACAGTGCATTACTATTTATCTTGTGAATTTTCCCAAGAAATGTTTCTGTGGAATGCTATGTAAATAATTCTAACAAGTTAATAAATAATCTGTACATTTTGGCCATAGCAACCTTAGACATAACTTTTCCACTATAAAATTCCTTTATCTGGAAGGCATTTGTTAGCAGAAAATCATAACCTTTGCATTTTCTGCAAAGTGGCCTATTCTTTGCAAAGAACCCAAGTTCACAATGGTCATCTTCATCCAATTAGCAAAAGCCAAAAACAAACAGGAACTTCCCCAACTCCTCTCTAGTCCCTCCACTTTACTTAAGGAGTAATTTATGAACACTGATACGAGTAAGTCTGTACCATTACCTATATAATGGTGCTGCCTCACCACCTTCTCTTGTTGGCAACATAAGTGAGATGAATCACTCAGAGTTGAGTTCCATATTTTCATCTGACTTTAGGCCTATCCCTAAAAGGGTTTAATATCTCAAGATGAATATTAGCTGAGTTTCAGAGAAATCCAAGTGTTAATAATTTAACCTGTTCAGAGCTCACACTCTGCCTTCTTCCACTCTTCAGACTCAGCAGTGCAACCAGGAATCCTTGAGGCCAGAAGCGTGAGAACACGGTGCAGTGGGAATGCTCCCAGTGTCAGAGCATCCCAGTGTCAGTCTCTCTGCTTGCCTTGCTGTCTTCCTCAGCTCCTGTCTCCTCATTCCTTGTTGATCAGTCTTCCCTTGCTGCTCCCAAATACTTAAGGGATTTTCTGGAGTATTGCTGTCTATTTTAGCAGCATCATGAGTGCCCATCCACATTCAAAATGAAAAAGGACTAGAAGCTAGCAAAGTACCTGTGTGGTTGCCCAGAACCCAGACCCACTATATTCATTAAAATAAAACTACTGCAACTGAGCAGAGAGAAAGGGGTCAGACAGGGCCCGTAGTCACAGTGGTGAGGGTTTCTAAGACTGGGACTAAAGTGACCACCACGGGATTTTCAAAGCAGAAGATGAGTGAAAATCAATAGGAGACAAGTGCATGAATCTCCCAAGGCCACTTCCACACATGCTGTGGAGACAACAATCAAACATCCAGTGAAAAACATGGATGATTATAGAAAGCCATGGGTCGATAAGCCTTTAGGCTGATGCTTTACAGCCACTGCTGACCTGCAGATGGCTGCAGAGTCAAGCCTTCGTTGGACTGCATCATAAAAACAAAAAGCTGGGGAGTAAAGCAAACCTTGACTGATTTCTACAGATGCCAAAAACTGTAGACCAGTATACCACTGCAATGCCATTGCCATCGGTATGTTCTTATTCTAACCATGAAGATGAAGGGTATTTGCTGAAAGACCCACTTTGCATTCTGATGATGTTCATTGAAGGGAAGGGCCACTGAGGAGACACTAAGAGAGCCAATGGTGGAAGTTTGCTCAGTGCCAGAGGAGCCCTGAATTGCCCACGGCAGTTACAGCATAATGTGTAGGAGGCTGCACTTAAATACTGTTGCAAGAAGTTCAAAGAGCAAGAATCAGTGAGACAAGAACAGGTTGGAGAGTCTGCCAGAACTGGGACTAAATTCACAGATGCTTTCTTTATTAAAGCATATCATCTCAGCTGCATTTTAGCACTGCCTGATCAGGAGACCTCAAAATAGTCCACAATGGCAGCAGATATTAGGCCAACAGCCCATAGGTACTACAGGTTTTGTGTACTTCCTGTCTCATGCAGATCTGAGAAAGATGGGAGCATGAAGAGGTAAAACAGGCTTGACCACGTGCCCATGTGGGCATATCCCAAAGTGGCAGTTTCTTCTCCAAATTCCTCCTAAATCTCTATGAAACTGCTGGAACAAAGGGCAGGAGAGCTACAAAGCCAGGCTGCTCCACCAACAAGACTTCCTATGAGAGACTCATTAGATTCTGAGGGAAGTAACCTACTGAGAGTTCAGGTTTTTCGAGGCATCCCATATTGCAAGCACATTACCTGCAGTTAGGCTGTGCCACAGTACATGAACACAATAACTAGCTTATGTCTATACTGTTATTCAAACAGATCATGGACTCTTCTTTGACCCTAAAACCAAGGGGCATGTCACATATTAAACACCCTTCCACTCAAAAGTGATGTGGCCACATCCAGTGCTCCTGTTCCATGCCAGCACCTGAATTATGCATAAGCACTGCTGGGACAGAACATATTAACATAAGCCTAAATTTTTCCAGGAAAGACAACAACAACATTAGGTTTTAGGGAATATTAGGATTTAGGACACCACTTCAACCTGTGCTCCAAACTTTAGTTTTATGAGCACACAGGCAGCACCAAGGACCCAGTCAGACTGATCACAAAAGCAAGGAGCTTAGCATTTCATTACAGCAGATCTTTTAAGCAGACACGAGACAAGCAAATTCTTACAGAAGGATAAAATGGAAATGGATGCAGATGGAGAAAGCAGCTAAAGGGCACACCAGCAGCCTCAGAGATATTCAGTTCTGGAAGCAAAATTGGGATAGCAAACCTTGTTTTCAAATCCAGACATCACAGAAAGCTCAATGAGATTATAAATAATATCAGGCTTTTTACTTACTTTTCCTTCCTTATCACACGGAGTGTGGATCTGGAAAAAGTCTTTGTTTGTGCATGGAGGACGCTCTATACATGCACTGGATCCCTCTTCTAAAAAGAAAAATACTCTTATAGCAGGTGCTGTGGTTGGTAACTGATTCTTCAACAACTTTCTTATAAGATAACTGCAAGAAAGAAAACTGGAGACATTTTGACCATGAAAAAATGGATTTTGCTCATGTTGTTTCATGATCAGCAGCTAACCACAGCTGGGAAGACTTGAGATACCACATCATCCAACCACAAGAGAGGAAGGAATGGGCCAGGAGATTATTTGGGAATGAGGTTCCTAGAAACACAAGCCTGAAGGCAGTGATAAAGTCAGTAGAGGAACCACCGACCAGTAACACAAGTTACCACGAGAGGGCACAGCACACCTTCAGAAAGTGGGCTCCCTTAGAGATCGAAAAAGATCCCCATCCATTCATGTTAGCATTTGTTGCTTTGCCCAAGATTGTAGCCTGTTTTGTACACAAGTGTCCTCTGCAGCTTTTGGGAAGCTCCACATTAATTTCCATTCTTCAGCTCAACTGGACACTAAATTTCGTTGTTGGATAATTCTCACAGCTGTATACAGAAACACACCTTACATATTCACTCAATACCATTTGATTTATGTACCTGCATAATAGATTTCTTCTTTACACTTGGTGCACTCTTTAGCTCCTTTCTCAGAATAAGTATTTCTTGGACACTCTTGGCAGCCAGATGAACCAGGTTTGTCACTGTAAGTACCAGGCTTGCATGGGAAGCATTCAGATGTATATGCAACTCCTGTAAGGTAATTTGCAGGTAAAACAATAAAATACGGAGAGGTGTGCTCTACCAACTACTAACAACCTGTGTATCTGGGAAAACAAGCCATTACAGAGATTAAAAATCACAGGCTGTAAGCACTCTAAAAACTTTGGTTGTGCTGAATCTTGATATCAACCTTTGCTCAGTGCAAGTCTTGACCCATGTAAGAACCTTACAAAGAACTCCAAGCTTGATTACCCTTAGAGAAAGGCACCAAAGAGCAATTCCAGATTAAATGAATTATTTAAACAGTAATTTAACCATCATTGCTATGATAAAAGTGTCAGCCTATTTTTCACTATTGAGAGGCTCACCAATATGCATAGCCTTTTCTATAACAGAAAATATCTTTGCTCCTTCCCTCTCTTTTTTATGATAGAAAACCTCCTTGCTCCTTTCCTCTCTGCTTGCCAAGCTACTCTTCTCCAGTAGATGGCCTCATGTACCAACTAAATTCATTGTTCAGCCTTTTCCCTGATAGTGAAGTTTTCATGCTTCGTTTCTGTGCATTAAAATAAGAGGAAGGGGACAAGGGGGCTAAAAAAGCCACTTTGGTGTTAAGGGCACACAAGTAGCACTTATCAAGCACCATGACAAAAGAGTGAGATAATACCTAAAAGGCAAATATCTCTTACCTTCAATTGTGATGTTTTTCACCAGAACTGGTTTTACCACTTTGGACCCCATGAGAATCCCTGTTGTTCTCCAGTATAGTATATTACTACCTGATTTCAAGGTTACCTGCAACAATATGTACAACTGTTAGTTTGCATCCCCTCTCCAAGAAACATCTTATTTCTCTCTTCTGTTGCTCCATTTTTGTGCATCCAAGCAGCATCTCAAGCTTTTCCTAAGCTGCTTAGTGAGACAAGAAGTAATGGAGAGACAATTAGGCAGATGCTGTGGAAACATATTTGAAAAGTGCTAAAGTGGGTGTAATAAAAAAGCTGTTTGACGCTCCAGTTTTAGGGAAAAACACCAAGAGTGCTTCTGACTGTGTTGCAAATAGAACTGGGAAAAGTTCTACCATACTTACCACTACTCTACAGGTTGCTTTCTGCCAGCGCAAGTGTGGGCTTGAAGGCGCTATATCTTTGTATGACAATCCTCACCCAAGAAAAGGGATAAACTCTACCAGCACAAGGGTCTGAGATACTGAGTGCAGTGCACTCCTATCAGGACAACAGTTTTCACTCAGGATAAAGAGTCCAAAAACTCAGCAAAAGAAGACACAGCACATTGTATCTCCCACTCCCCAGGCAACTTCAATCCAGGGGAGAGCTAGGTTACCCAGGTAACAGCCAAAGTTGGACCACATGAACCAAACATCATGCTGTGTGGTATAGAGATGTTGAGATGTAACAGACCTAGCATGCTGAAAACAAAGGCTGCAGTGAATGGAATACTGTGACCAGAGAAGCTGGCAGGATTTGCAGCACAGACAAAACCTCAAGCCTCAAGGGGAGCCAGAACAGCCATCTCACCTGGCTCATGTCTATATTTCAGCCAGGCATTCAAGCCACCTTCACAGTCAGTGGAGGCATGTGCACGTTCTAGACAGTGAGCTCAAACAGCACCATCTCCCATTCAGATTCAGTCTATATCTTCTGGTTCACCTAAGCCAATGGCCTGGCCCCCGACCCACTCCTCAGTCTGTGTCACTCACCCCTTCTGATCCAGCTTTCTCACTTCCAAACATGACTCATGGGAGGCTTGCACCTGAGGTACCAGGCGCTGCCAACTAGAGCTGGCTCAGGAACACAGTTTATCCTCCAGGAAGATAAGCAGACAACAGAAAACAGAGCAGAGTGTTCTCCACGCCAATAAAAAGCCCTCTTGTTCTGGCATCACGTCATCTACAATGGGCCTTTGCTGTCATGGCTCTGGGAATTGGGCTATGAGGGTCTAGTGAAAATCAGGCATTAGTATGAGCTACTGAGTCTGCACGTGGTCTGTGCACTAAGCGAGCTCAGCTGGCTGGGCCTTAGGCCAAGGAAAAGGCTGCTGTTCCCAACGTGGGCACTCATGTTTGCTACAGGAGCCACCTCAGTGCTTCCAGCTTGCTTTTTAGCAGGGTAAGTTGGAAAGCACAAGCTGGCTGCATGCACTTAGGAACAAAAAGCCAGCCCTGCCTGGCTGTGCGTATGGCTGCATGGCAGGGTCTTATGAGCAAACAAATGTTGCAGAAGATTTCAATTACCATCATGTCAAGTGACCACGGCATGTGGATTTGCGTAAATCTGTTCAGCTTCATAAATACAGCACTTGATTAAGGGAAATCAATAGAAATTCTTGTATGTCTATCCTTTGCTTCGGGATCAGCACCGTAGAGATCATAGTGGCCTTGCCCACAGTAGCAGGCAAGTTGTGCTTCACATGTATTCACAGGATCTGATCCTTGCTTGTTCAAAATAAATTACAGTTATTGATAAATGAAAAAAATATATATTTACTTACAGAATGAGAGCCCCATTCCCCATTGTCTGTCAGCTTCACCCATTTGTCTGCTGTGGACTCCATCTCTTTGCACTGGTCATTCTGTATCTGTTAATTAAAAACACAAGATTAGCGACCACAGTCAGATATGTCTCTCAGTCAGCCTAATGATTGCTGGCTGGGAATGATAAGATTCAGCTTTGCTCCTGTTGCTACATATTTAGGACAGCAGCTGCATTATTTACAGGGGAAAAAAAGCTTTCAAAACTTGCTATCAGCCTCCACTGATGGCATTCCTGATGCAGATGAAAGAAAGGGCAGGAGAGCCATGCCCACTCACCATCTGGTCAGATTTGGATGCTGCTCATATTGTCTTGGCTGCTTCTCCCTTCTTCCAAGCCCTAAAAGTCCCAAGTTCTCTCAACTCTAGTGGCTGTGGGTCCCCAAATCCAGGCAGGATAACAACAGGGATTGGCATGCAGCCTCAAAGCTTTCCTCTCATTTCTTCTCACAGCTATCTTCTCTAAAAGGTACTAAGTGCCTTTTAGGCATGAGTTCAAATACTAAGCCTTTCTTCTAGCAGGGAGAAAGGCCATTTCAATGCTTTCAGCTGAAATTCAGTAGATCTGAGGCCAAGACTCTTCCTCAAAGTTACTCCACATCTTGCCTGAAGTAAGTCATATAACTCCATATCTTCACACTTAATTCTCATCTAGACCCATTGCACTGAAGCAAAATGGGGAGAAGCACCTAAATAGAAGGCAGAGATCCAATTATCTTACACAGTCTCAGCCTCAGCATCTTTGTGTCTGACTTCCTATATGGAAAATGGACATAGTACATTATCTTTTTACAAGAATCAAAGGGCTTTATTACGTAAAAAGGCCTGGAAAGGGAAGCACTGAGTATTTAACAAGAAGTATCCACACTTGCATTCCATATTGGAGGACATCTCCTTTTACCCTCAGACCAGAAGTGCAGGCACCTCGCTGCTCCCCATCTACTCATCACCCAGTTTGTATTTGTGCTTGGGACTGCCCTGATCCAGGTGCAGAACACTGCACTTGGCTTTGAGGTTTGCACAGGCCCACCTCTCAAGCCAGCCAGTCACTCTGGATGGCGTTCCTTCCCTACATTCCATCCCATCCCTTAAGGATGATAAAGGATGATCTGGATCTAGAATTCATGATCTTGTCATATTCATCTGACAACAGAATGCATATTTGTTACTTCCTCCCCATGAAAAAGGGCAGACTGGGGCAACTACACTGCACCACATAGCCCAGTGCTGTGAACCTCCTGGTTTCCCATACCCCAACCAGTCCATCCACATGGGAAGAGCAGGATGCCTTTCCCACACAGGTCCCACCAGATTATTTCAGTAATTTGGATCCAGCACGGTGGAAGCCCAGCCAGGTTGCTCCTATTTTAGAACTATGAAAAAGCTAGTTTTGCTGCTCTTTTCCGGATTGAAAAATACAAGGTTGGGTTCATCATAAAAAAGGTCTTACGAAAAATTCAAAGAAGATGTTGTTGTCAATATATTGATACTCAAAGAAGACAGAACCAGACTTCTTCAGGTGCACGGCGTAGATGAGAGAAACTGTACAATCATCCCGGTTTGACTCGATGTAATTCCCTCGTGGTGTCCATGAAGAACTGATAAGTACAAACAAAACAAGCCTCAGCTCAGATCATAGGCACCGAGGAGACTTTTCTTACAATACAATACAAAAATGTATTAACACAATAAAGAACCCCAAGTCCCACTGTAGCTAAATGTAGTGGATTTATAGCTTTATTACTGAGGAGTCTTTTATTTTTCACTTTAAAATAATATTTATCATTAAAACTGTGTATGGGGACAGGTATGCCACTGAAATTTAGGACCCAATCTGCACAGAAAAGGTTTGTTAGCAAGCAGTCCAACACACTTTCAGTCATGTTCAGAAACAGCCTTCTGCAGCAATTGTGGGTCTCTAAATAGGCTGTGAAAGTACCTTTTAGCCACATTTACTATACCATAGCTTTGGAGATTTCCAGCTACAAAAGAGCAAATCCCCAGGCTGGTCTTAGGCTCACGATTTGCTGATGAGTCCAAGGAGACCATAATTACAGCAAAAAAATGGCTAAAAATTTTCCTTCACAGTCTTGACATTACTGGGGCTGTTTGCCCTCTTGGAGAGCTTAGGTAAATCATTTAGCTGACTTTGTGCAGCTGAGAGGGACAAGGTAACCACAGCAGGACCCTGCAGTGTCTGCAGAATTCCCTACACCTATCCTTCCCACTGCATTGTGTGGTTTGGTATGGATTTTCACTTCAGATAGACAAATAATTTCCCTGTATGTTTATGGAGCTGAGCTTTCCAAATCTTCAGGACTCTAAATACCGTTCCCAAGAGAACACCTTGGAAGGGCCACACCACTTCACTAGTGGATCAACCGCTTACTACAGGATAAATGACATTTAAAGCACTCCCAAAATTCATGCAAGGCAAAATCCTCTTTCACACCAGCTGTGTCTACACCACACCTGCACCCAAGGTAGGACCCCTCTTCCAAATGCACACTAAGAGCTGAGAAAAGACCTGCAGCATGTGGGCCTTATTTTAAGCACAGGTTCATCATTGCTGCATAACCCAGGCACTCACAGAACTTCTTACTTGTTGCAGCTGTTGGCTTTATTCTCAGCTGAGCCCACTGCTGTGTCCATGAATGTCGCCACATTGGAAAATCCTGCTGGCAGCTCGTCCCACTCATCAAACTTGATCCCACTGCCCAGCGAATAGGTCCCCTCAGCACATTTGCTGCACACCTGGTTCTTCATCTCCAAGTATTCGCCAGAGGCACAGGAGAAAGCTAGGGAGACAACCATTACCAACATATTAACGGAAAAAAAAAATCCCAATTAATTTCCATTAGTTCTTTGCCACTTAATTAATTAAGAGTGAACTGATGGGAAGCAAATGAGAATGTCCAGATCTCAGGAACACAATGGGTGAATCCTCAACAAAGGCTACAGAATTCAGATGCTCTCCTGTGCCTACTTTTTCACCAGTATGGTGGCACTGAAACTAAATCTCCTTATGGCTCATGATTCACAGCTTGTCTCCACTGGCAAAACAAGATTTAGAAATGAAATCTCTAGCCACAAACTGTTCTCAAAAGCAATTTGTGAAAGTGAAGGCTTGTAATAGAGTTTTTCTCACTCTCATTCACTTACTTGCTACACTTTGAACTCAGTTAAAATTACTGGCACCTGAGAGACAGAGCAGACTCATATTACCCACCTTTACGGTAGCTAAGAAACACAGCATCTCATTGAGCATAACATGACACTAAAAATGTAGGCTGAGAGCTGAACACCTAATCCACAACTCTCTGCATTTCTCACGGACTGCAAAGAAACCCTTGAACATCCTGCCTGATCATAGAATCTTTAAGGATGGAAAAGAGCAGTAGAATCATCTAGCCCAACCAACCCATTACCACCAACCATGCCCACTAAACCGTGTCACTCAATGCAACATCTACCCCTTTCTTGAACACCTCCATGGGTAGGACTCCATCACGTCCCTGGGCAGCCTGTTCCAATGCCTCACCATTCTTTCTGAGAATATATCCAACCTGAACCACCCCTACTGCAACTTAAAGCCATTACCTTTCATCCTATAGATCAGTCAAGACCACCAAATAGCCCACATCTAAGAAATGAGGTTGACTGTGGTGCTATTAGGATGCTGAGAAAACATATACTTGTTACCAGGATAGCAAAGAGAGTAGTTAAACATATGTAACTAGGGAAGTATAATTTAGAAAGCATATTCACAAAGTGATAATCTCACTCTTTTCCAGCCCTGCACTGCATCACATCCTCTCTGAGACTGAATGCCCTGGATGGAAACCAAATGAGCACTTTCTGCAGCATTTATCTCTTGTGTTGCTGGGTTTATAAACTCAACTCTGCCAGTCTAGCCAAAGTGGGACTCAGAGCAAATCACAAAACTCAGCCCAAGAAATGCTGGGAACTCTTACTGAATATTTCATGTGTGCTACATTGTGCAGTGGCAGACATTCCATAAACTCACTTTACGAGACACAAAACTCACAGTCTGAGAAGCTGTCGGACTGCTAGCCGAAGTGGTGAAACTGGCCCAAAACAACTGACACCAGCTGAAGCTGCAGCATATGTGGTTTTATGGATGTGCTGACGTTTATCTAACTGCAGAAAAACTTGTTTGACTGTTAAGTACTCTGATAAAGATGTGGCTGCGTAACAGCAATTTCTACCCAAATCCAACCTCCAGCTCAGGCTCCTGTTTCTGAGCTGGTTCCCAATGCATTTCTTTGTGTAATTGCCCTTGACAGGCAACAGTGGAATGCAGATAAAAGGTCCATTTTGATTGAAAGCTCTGCCAAAGGGCCATTATCTCTTCTTGGTCATATTGACATGCTCTCAATCTCAACTAGTGAAAATCAAGTCAACAAACCTGTTCTCCTAACCCATCACTCATGAGTGACACACCAAGAAGGAAAGAGCCAGCAGAGCTGGTGCTGGGATGTATGCATTCTTCAGGCACCCAGAGAAAAGCAGCAAGCACTTTCCTACATGTCTGTCTGAAGTGAGACCACTGTCTGTACAGCTTTTTACATTTGCATTTGGTGTCACTGCTTTAGCACTGTTGATAAATCCTGCCTTGTTTTTCTCTTGAAGGTTCCAGAGAGAAACCATTAGGAAGGGAAATAAAAAAGCAAGCTCTTTTATGACATTCAGATCCTTGAACAGCTCCAGCATTTTTTAAAGAAAGTTCAATTGCAAGAAACTGAGTGCTGCATAACCACACATCCAGATTTGTGAATTTTGAATAAGAAGACAGTAATCAAGAAAATCTTGCTACCATGAAAAAGGTGCAGCAGGCAGCAGAGCCTCCTCAATTGTAGTGATGTTGATCAGAGATTATTACTTTAGCTGAATGAAGATCTTTTAACTCCTTGCAGCTTGATCATTTTAGAGAGAGTAAAAAAGTGTTCAAGAAATCAAACTGGCTGCTGCAGACTACACTGCCTATCCATGGCTCACCTCCCATGTGAGAGATGAACCTTTTTAGGTGGGAAATTACCTTCTTTATATTTTCTAAGCATCACATTTCAAAGGCTGCAGCGCTTCCTGTCAAAACACATACATCTGCAAGCAAACTAGCTCTGAGCATGCCAGCTGGTTGCCAGGTTCAATTTGGGGCTGAACGTGGTTAATAGCAACAAGAACCACTTTCGACATTGAAACAGATGCACCACTTGGTCCCATTCCAGGTGGTCAGTAGCAGGGGGGTGGGGAGGAAAGACTCCGTGGGCCAAGCACTGAGATGTTCTCTTCTACAGCTTGCACTTCCAGCAGGCAGGGAGACCAAGAGCTGTCTCAGCAACATCCTTTCAGGAGTCTATCTCAGCTGGAGGAGGGCACACTGTACCCTTGCCAAGAGGGATCCCAGAGACTAGATGTCACTCACAATGGCTTAAGTGAGTTGGAAATAACGGTGGAAACATTAAGCATCACAGTTTGTGTCAAGTGGTCCCATGAGTGCTCATATAGGAGCAGAAAGAACACCATACACAACTTTGTCAGGACTTATGAGGCTGCAAGTGACAGTGTCCCCGATCACATAATTACTGGTGAGAAGTTGTGGTGTCACCACTACAAGCAAGAGTCCAAACTGCTGTTCACAGAGGAGTGATATGTGAATTCCTCATCAAAGAAGTTCAAGATGCAGCCCTCAGCGGGTAAAGTGATGTGCACTGTCTTTTGGGATAGGAAAGGGGGAAAGGGGTGATCTTGCTGTATTTCCTGGAACTCAAACAAACCATCCACTCTGACCACTACATCACAACACTGACTAGGCTGGAGGCTCAAACTTCCACAGTCAGACCAGAGAAGAAGACAGTCTTTCTCTTGCAACACAATAAAACACCAGATCCCATATCAATTTGAAGACTATGGAGCACATTGCCAATCTTGTCTGGACTGTCATCTACATCCACTATATAGTCTGGATTTGGCACTTTCCGACTTCCATCTGTTCAAGCCAATGAAAGATGGACTGGGTAGGCAACATTTTCCTAGCAATTATGCAATCATAGCAGCCGTGTAACAGAGGGACACAACTGCTGGTGCAGATTATTATGAGCGTGACATGCAAGCTCTTTTTCATTGCTGATTAAAATGCCACTAATAGTTAGCTAATAGTGTGACTATGTTGAAAAATGTTTTGTGGCTGAGAATTTGCTCTATCAAATAGTGTTACGCTCTTTCTACCTGTTGTAGTTTCCAAAGAAAAAATTGAAGGCATTACTTTTAGAGCAACCTAACTGTTTTGAGTGTACCGTCTCACTTGTCATCCTCTCTTGCTTCAGAGATTAATCAAAATTAATAATCAAAATTAATTCAAAATTTTTTTCCACAATCAATTGATCAGTTTTGGACATCGCTGCCATAAAGCACATCCTTGCAACCCTCTCCAACTGCAAGCTGTCATGGAATCATAGAATCATAGAATCATAGGATCATAGAATCATAGAATGGCCTAGGTTGAAAAGGACCACAATGCTCAAAAGTTTGAACCCCCTGCTATGTGCAGGGTCGCCAACCAGCAGACCAGGCTGCCCAGAGCCACATCCAGCCTGGCCTGAATGCCTGCAGGGATGGGGCATCCACAGCCTCCTTGGGCAACCTGTTCCAGTGTGTCACCACCCTCTGGGTGAAATACTTCCCCCTAATATCTAACCTAAACCTCCCCTGTCTTAGTTTAAAACCATTCTCCCTTGTCCTATCACTGTCCACCCTTATAAACAGCCGTTCCCCCTCCTGTTTATGTGCTCCCTTCAAGTACTGGAAGGCCACAGTGAGGTCTCCCTGGAGCCTTCTCTTCTCCAAGCTAAACAAGCCCAGTTCCCTCAACCGTTCCTCACAGAAGAGGTGCTCCAGCCCTCTGATCATCTTAGTGCCCTCCTCTGGATCCTCTCCAAAAGCTCCACACCCTTCCTGAGCTGGGAGCCCCAGGCCTGGATGCAGTACTCCAGATGAGGCCTCAAAAGAGCTGAGTAGAGGGGGACAGTCACCTCCTGCTCCCTGATATTAATGCCTCCCTGTCCTATTAACCCTTTCAAATATCAGCTTGGGTGTAACACACCGACTGACAAAGCAATGCACATTGGAAAGAACATATTTGATCTTTTGCCTGTCCGTGAAAAAAAAAAAAAAGTGAAAAAGTTTTGTTGTGGGTTGTATAGGGAACCAGCCTCAGTCACAAAGGGTGTTGCAACATACTGTTAGGTAGACACATGCAGCTGCATACATCCATACACCTATGCAATAAAGCTGACACAAATTCACTTCATGAAAAATTAAAGAGAGCTACAGTGCTAATACCAAAACCATTGTGTAAGTCTGGGCAAACAGACCTCACTCCATTCTTTAAAAGGATTACAAGTCACCTGAAACAGGTGACTGTGTGGGTATAATAGACTTCAGCTTTCCAAAACAATTAACTAAGTTTGGCATGTCGTTCTGACAAAAAGAAAAAAAAAGGTAGCACCACACAATACCAGTAAAGCACAGCTTAAACGGATTAAGAAATGCGTGAGAAACTGATCTCAAACAGAGCTGTCAGTGGGAGATCACCGCCAAGCAGGGGAGATGAAGCAGTTCTGCCTGCCACGGCACTGAGTCACGTTTTTATCAGCAATCTGCAGAAAAGAAACTATTAAAATTGGCTTATGAGACTGAGCTGTAAGCCTGGAAGCAGCACAAGTGGGTCTGCTGGTGATCCCAAGCCAACTCCAAGTCAAGGAGCTCCAGCACTGCTTTCAAAAGGTAGAAATATGTCCCAGAGAGAAGAAATCTGAAGGCTGGAGTGGACCCACCATTTATCAGGAGCTTCCACTATGTGCAAAAAGGTGCTAATAAAGTCTGCAGGTAGATGGAGTTACAGGTGAAAGTAATGTGTAGAATGAAACCCGTGTATCAGAGGCAAGAAGGTTGTTCCAATACTAAATACAGTCCCGCTTTTGCATTTTTCATACATGGAAAAAAAGAAAAGAAAAAACAAACAAGCAAATAAAATTTTAAATGCTTTCAAAATTAGGGATAATGTGTTGCAGTGCATAATCTGAAGTAGTTAGTTTGTTTAGTTTATCACGAGATGATTGAAAGTCAATTTGATAAACATATAAATAACTCTAGAGGGAGAAGGCATAGAACCCCACCAGACTCTTTAATCAATGAGAGGACTGTATAAGGAGAGCTACCTTCTGGAAGCTGAAGTCAGACAAATTCAAACTGGAAATACCCTAGAATGCACATTTTTAATAGCAAGAGTAACTGATCACTCTAACAGTCTGTCATGGTATGTGATGGACCCTCTGTCTTTCAAGTACTTTATACCATAACCGGACATCATGAGGAAGAAAAATTCACACCAAATTATCTTCCACACCTTTGGCTTAACAGGATGTATTTGTATGACCTGCGAGGTCAAACTACTGAAACTAGTTAATCCCCCTCCTCTTAAGCTCTGTGAGTCAAGAGTGATGGTACTGTATCCCTCCTGGAATATGACATGAACATAGGAAATGCTGAGTTGGGAGCCCTGCCCCCTGCATAACTGCTTCCAAGGAGTGCATGCAATACATTATTTTTTCAGATCTGAAAGAACATTAGAATCATTTTGCAAACATGGAAACGATTCCCCAGAGGGCAAAAGAAACCACAAGCAGGCTTGCCTCACTTGCTCTTTGACTGCCAAGCTCCAGGGTCATGTTCTGCATTTTAGTACAGCTGCAGCCCTCCCAGTGATTTCAATGGACTAAGTCAAATTTGCTTGGCGTGTTTCTGTTCTAGTGAGCGATGCTAACAATTTCACATTGCTTAGTCTTCTGATGCTAGTCACTGAACAAAGCTGGACTAACAAGAGTAGATGCTCACATATATATTGCTCCTCCTGAGGTCTGAAACCTGCCTCTGTAGTGTTTTCTCATGTCAGTATCTCTCAGATACTGCTATGCTGTAAGAGGAATTGTGGGGATTTCAAGGTAAATCAAAGCTGTCTCAGTGGCCGATATTCTCCAACACCAAATCCACAACATAACTCAACTGCTTCCCTCCCCTATGCAGCCCTGTGTCCCTCTTCCCTCAGCAAGTTTGACCCCATACCACTCGGGCCCAGTAATTCCCTCTCCATTGGCCTTCTCAGCAGACTTCCCCTTCAGACATTTCTTAGTTGTGATACTTAAAATTATTGCAGCTATTCTGAGCGAGGGCATGTTTGCATGCTTTCCTTCCCCTGCCTCACAATACATTCCATTAAAAAACAAAAACAACATAGGACTGGATTTTACCTGATTATAACATTAGAAAGGCTAGCAGTGGAGCTGCAGAGAGTACCTAAATCAGTGAAAGTACACACAAAGATAACCTCAAACTCTGGCTTTCCAGCTCTCTCCCTCCATTTATTTGTTCTTCATTCAGAACCCAAACCCCCGGGCTTGAGGTGCAATGCTGTCACCTCCTGCAGCCAGAGCTCAGTTATCTTAGCGTCCCATAGGCAAAAGAAAAAACTGTAGGTGAGAAAAACAATATAAGGTTGGCAGCAGTTGTCCCTCCAAACAGCTGCTGGCTTCAACAGATGCATGCCACAAACCTAGAAGGGAAGACGTGACCAAAGGAAAGCAAACTGAGCCATCTGTTCAGTGCCACTTTAGGACACTGTAATCCACAATACATGGAACCAACACCCAACCACAGTACAGGAAGAGTAGAAAAAAAACAAAGGAAGAAACAACTCATTGCTTTATTATTAATGTTTCCTATAATCTCAGCCAGCTTCAGAATGTCTTCCGTGAATAATTTATATGAGGCTTCTCCAATAGACTGTGAATAATTGATGTTGGTTTTCTTCAGTCATTATATCCCAATGTTATCAGGAACCAGGCCGAATCTTTATTTAAAGAAAAACTCTGTCAAGCCTTCTTTGGGCTTGAAATGTGATCACACTGAAATCAGAGATACCCTGGAAAAGAGCAACTTCTGTGGAAGGGACGCTTCCTTTTCTTAAGTGTAAATATTTTTTCCTTTTATCCAAGAAATGACAAAATGAATCAGTGTTCTCTCCAGTTCTTCTCTTTGACAGGAACAATACCACTTTCCCGAGCTGGCTTGGCACATGGGAGTTTATTATCACTTTTATTTCATCGGATGGGTACTTAGAGCTGTGGTTTTGGAATTGGAATATTCAGCTAGTTCATGGAGTAGAACATTGAAGGGAGACAGTTATGCCCAGGAAGTTAGCAAACAGAGCTGCTGTTACTACAGTCACCCTTATGGCTCAGCACTGGAGAAGTTGGGGAACAGAGGAGGAAATGTACCTAGAGGTGAGTAACTCTCCATTCCCTACTGACTGATTCCACTGGGCCTATTTCAATTGCTCAAATTGATGGTTGGTGCAAATGACTTCTCACAACGTTTGAACTGTCTTCTGCAGTGGACTAGCAAACACAATCCAAGTATGAAAGGAAATTTATGTCTTTCTGGTGTAGCAACTGTAAACCAGATAGGAAACACTAAGAAATCTCAACAAATCCTAAACAGCTATATTTGAGCAATTGCATTGAACTTGAGGTATCCAGGGACTGGATTACAACTGGGCCTCAAATACTGACTCACATGAAAATGTCTACACTCAACTACCTCCATCCTATTCAGCTGATGTGTCAAAATTTTCAGTGTGATCACAGTCTCTCCCTCACACACCCAATCTGTTTGCCTCTCATACCTCAACCATAGCAAATCTTAAGGTCTTACTAGTTTCCTTCCATTTAAAATAGAAATCAGATTCAGTAGGTTATGTGTCTGTGTACACAAATAGAGCAAAGGAATCATCGGAAGACTCTAAGGCCAATCTTCCCCTTGGAAGCCTCAATACACACACCAACACACAGCTCTCAGTAATTCTTCCCTGGGAATTAAACTCTATGAGTTCAGTGCAAACTTTTAAAACATTTATCTAAAAGGATCTTTGAAAAGTCAACAATGTGACTTCTTCCCCAAAGACACTCTATTGCTCATGCACAGAGGAAATTAACTCATTAACAGTGATGCTTGAAAAGAAATGAAAATACACATCTGTTGGAGGCTTTCAGTAGCAGCTCTCAGGCTGCCATGCACGCCACTGCCAACTCAACATCTTCACTTCATGGCATTGTTGCATTAATTCCTTGCTGTTCATATCAGAGTTAGATGTAGAGCCAGAATCTGTACTGTCTTACTCTCTCATACATCTTTAACTGCTAGGTAGAACATAACAGGAAAAGGGACAAATCTAAAGCAAACAGAAAAATACCCAAATTCCCTCAATAATCATGCCCATAAATAATCCATATTTTTGGCTTTCAGGTTTGAGAGAGCAACCTTCCATATGCAAGGATGGACTCCTATATGTTGACAAGCAGCTTCATGAAGGCTGTTCAGCTGAGAGGGGAGAAGAGGTGAGAGTAAGTGATCTCAAAGATGGAGGAATGAGAGAATTTCTGAATACTTCCCTTGAACACTGCCTCAAAATAGCACTTTCCTACAGCTCAGGATACCCAACAACGTCTGTCACCACATATAAGTATCTAAGTGCATATGTCAGATCTAAATGACATGGTTAAACACCACCAGCCATTAATAGCTTGACCTCATTATTTCTTCCAAGGTGAATACCAAAAGCAGCAATATCTGAATGACATGAAAAATGAAGAAAAAAAAATTAGTGCATCAAGGTTGATGAAGGCGAGATCTAGTGCTTTGAAGCCATGAGAAAAAATGAGGATATATGCCTAGTCCTCAGAGCTATGCTGATGTCACCATATTTGCTCTTCACAGCTGAAAAAAGATATCCCAGTCATTTCAAATATCTTTAACGAGACCAAAAACTAATCCTCAATTACTATCAAATAAGCAAATAACCTCTCTGATGATTTGTGGGATATACACATTTGCTTCACGAGGTCATAACTCCAGATTTCCTCAAGCCTTTCAAAAAGTATGTATTATATTCATATATTAAGACAAAAAAAACTCTGTGGTGATAATTAATTTTTCGATTCCATAATAAATGATTTTGACATAACATAAATGCACTTTATTTGTTAACGGAAAAATAACAAATATCATTATTGACTTGAGGGTATCTGTACATACATTCACATCTATATGTGGTGAGGCATTGGCACTGTTGCCCAGAGAAGCTGTGGATGCCCCATCCCTGGAGGTATTCAAGGCCAGTTTGGATGGAGCCCTCAGAAACTTGATGTGACGCGAGGTGTCCTTGCTTATGGCAGGGAGGTGGAAGCAGATGATCTTTAAAATCCTTTCTAACACAATCCATTCAATTGTTCTATGATCTACATATACAATAATGTAAAAATTAGAGAAACTACTACAACTTCTTGTTGCTATTTTCAAGGCTTCATCAGCCAAATTTCAAAATTCTAGGTAAAAACCTGGAAGTACAAATTATGTACCATGAAGACTGTATACAATTTGCTTGAATACAAGCACAAGCTGACAATGAACAGATACAAACCAACACTTTACATCAGAAGGCTGTAACACAAGCACGCTGGTATTTCCAGATGTATCCAGTTCATATTATCCATCCACACAGATGTGTACGTGCATACATCATACATTATAAAATTCACAGATGCCCAATGATTTCAAGGGAATAAGGATCTGGCTCACTCCTTATTTGCTCAGGATACCAAATCTTAACAAAGATGGAAAGGATATCAAACTTTAAACATTTTTATGAAGTTTAAACTTCTACTACATTTCTATTGCAAGAGCAGAATGGTAAAATAAAAATTTCTGCAGATCTCAGTTGCCTTAAAGAGTTATAAAACTTGCAAGTCTTAAAAAGGTCACTTGCCCTAATTGTGTTTAAAGTACACTGTAATTAGCAGAAAGATCCATATCTCCTCCTGTGTTTCCTAGAAGCAAATTACACAAGTTTGAATAAACTCAACAAACAGCTCAGTAGCAATAAATCAGGACAAAATTTGCTCTTAGGCCCCAGTCAAAGTCCATTGTAATTAAGGATATTGTGTTTTCCAAAGTCAGTGGAGCTTTCCACATGATTACCATTCAGTGCACACTTACACACCTTGCCTTAAAATGGAAACACATTTCTGATTTCAAAAGTTTCTTTTCCCTTAGCAGTACCAAGTAAGGGTGGAATTTTCTAAGCCTTAATAACTGCATGGCATTGTATATGACTGAGTTCTTCCATATTATCAATAATTTCGTGCCACTTTTCATATGAAAGCATTGTAATGCATACGGCATTTGGATGCTGACTCTGACAGTGACCTTAACAACCCTTTTATCCCTTGAACACAGCAAATTCAACTCCTTTTGAAATTGTTCTTTTTATTGTTTTCGGCACATTTTCATTATTATGCACAAAGCACTGCTAAAATTAACAGGTATTTAGGAAATGACTTCTTTTTGTTTAGGCTGGGGGAAAAGAAAAACAAAGAACAACTCATCATTTTGTGCAGTAAGAGGGTTAATATTAAAAAGAATTTGAGGTCAAAATGTGAACCCTGTAAGCCCTTTTTGCTGATGAAAACAGCTCTGAAGAGTGAATCAGTGCACCAGTACACAGTAAGGGCACTGTCTGAACCAGATATTTGGGTTGTACTGGAGTGAAAGGAGACAAAGAGACATAGGGAAGGAGGCCAGGAGAAAAGGAAGGCTCTGAGTTCAGACAGTTAATTTGAGTGTAAACATGCAGCATACAGTCAGGCTGGCAGAAAAGCACAACTGTGACACACTGTAGCATAGAGTCAGTGGGAACACAATACCAAATTCTGCTCCTATCATCAGGCCCCAGAAGGTCCTTATTAAAAACTACATCAGCCCACACACCATAATGAACTACTTTCCGAGATACCAGCCTTATGGGTCTTCAGACTTAGCCCCAAAAGCAAACTCCTCCCATTGACTGTCACAAGGGTTTTCCATTTAGAAAGCCAAGTATACTGCTCTGATGGCAGTGATCTTTATCAGTTAAATTCTTTTGCTGCTATCAGATCCACAAGGAGATTAGAGTGAGAGCTCTGGTAATTAAAAATGAGCGAGACCAAATTAGTTAAGCACACTGCCAATCATCAAGAAGTACCGGATTCAGACTCCAAACCTCACTGACAGAAAAAGGCTCTCTGTCCTTCCACTTTCTTTTACAGAATCGAAAAGGTTGGAAAAGACCATTAAGATCATCTACTTCAACTGTCAGTCAAACACCAGCACGACCACTGAACCATGGAATCATCCGAAAGGCCCTCAATAAGGTGCTTGCAGAGGATACGTTAAGCATGAGGCAGAGATCCACGAAGAGCAGCTTCAGGAGTAACACATATTGCCTTCTAACCTAGACAAAACCTTCATTACACATTTCATCTGTATCTTTCCACAATTTCTTGCGACTGTGACAGGTTGTTGTCAGAAGTACGAGTCATCTCTGAACAAGCATGAGCATGGAGGGAACAAAGAGCAAAGCTCTGGGAGAGGTGGCCGAGCAGTCTAATGTGGTCATGCCTGGAGGTAACACGGTGTGCTGAATGTCAAAAAGTAGGCTGGTCCCAACATGGAATCTGAAAACAGCAATGACTGCAGCCTCACAGGGCAAGGAAGTCAGAAAGAAAGAGGGGAAGGTTTGCTGCCAGGCAGGAGTGAATTTTAGAAAGGTCATGTTGTCCCAGCACATTATTGCAAGTGAGATTCTGTCCTGCAGAGCTTCTCCTGCATCATCAATCTCATATCTGGGTCATGGCACAGCAGCACCACAAACACCTTGTGCACAAGGGTCCTTTCTCCTTTCTACCTGAGTGTAAAGATGAAGAGGAAAGGATGGCCAGAGAGGAAGGTGGGTTATTATGCTTCTCACAGCAAGAAAAAAAGGCCAAAAATCCTTCATCCAATACTGAGATCATAAAGCAGTCAAAATATAACAGTCCTTCCTACTCCAAAGCCTGTGACTAATTCTCAGAGGGCCCCATCTTCTCTGCAGCTAAGTGTCACTGATCGGTTTCTGAAAACCCAAAAAAAGTCTCAATCCTGACATGATTTGGTGACAACAGCCGCACCAGGATATGCTGGCAGGCACTCTGAGTGGGTCACCATCCACGGGTTAGCATACACTTCACAACGCAGCAGAGCTTGGAGACACCCAACCTAATTTTAAATGGGTTCATTTGAATGAAAAGCAGTAAAGCACAACATCCTGAAAATGAGAACATCCTGTGACAGCAGCTGAGCTCTGTGCCACAGTTAGATTGCTCCAGATACATATAACACCTGAGCTAATACGTTTTTAGCAATCTCAAAGAGTCTTTGCACTCCACTGGAGACCACAGTCTAGGCATATTTATGAAGATGATTGGAGATGTTTAACATATTGGTGTATCACCTTTCCGGTTCCTAGTTCAGGTACAATTTAAACAAAATGACTGCTGAGCATTTGGAAGCTAGACAGGTTTATGCAGTATTCCCCAAATTAACGACAGCTACTCCCCAAAATAACGACAGTCAATTCTGTTTCCAGGGAGCAGCAAAGATCAACAGAAGATATTCTTAAGTGGCGAGCATTTCCAAATAGAAGAAAACAACAGCAAACAAAACATCATGAAATCAGCAGCAACAGCAGATGTGTTCGAAAAAAAAACCACATTCCCATTCACATTCCTCTATATCCACTGTGTCATAACACCAGCAGGGACCACTGAGGGCTTTGCCAGCCTCAAGGAGACCAAAAAAAAAAAAAGGCCCTCAGAACTCATGCTACCATACAACTGCAATCCTTTCTTAAAGTAGTAGGATAGTTGGCTCAACTATATCTAAGGACTAATAGATTCTATATAGTTTCCTTCCCAGCTAACCGTGATAGGATAAGAATTAATGGCTTTAAGTTGCACCAGGGGAGGTTCAGGCTGGATATTAGGAAAAGCTTCTTCTCAGAAAGAGTGGTGAGGCATTGGTACAGGCTGCCCAGGGAGGTAGTGAAGTCACCATCCCTGGAGGTGTTCAGGAAATGGGTAGATGTGGCACTGAAGGACGTGATCTAGAGCAGTCACAGGCATAGGTTGACAGTTGGACTAGATAATCTTAGTGGTCTTTCCAACCCTGATGATTCTATGATTTCACGTCTTCTAAAGATAACGGATATCCAAAGCTGGACATGATCTTACCTGTGGTGATTATACTGCAGACCTTTGGACTGTAGGCTGAAGGAAAGATAAAGTATCTAAGGGGGCCCAGGATTCTACCAAAAGTCAGGAGAAGACCCAGTCAGGACACTCAGGCATAGGGGAGAATCTACAAGATGCATCAGAATCTGAAGGATGCAGAAAGGCCAGAAAGATTCATCTCAAAGGGCATGCCAAACTTACAGCATTTCTTGATATGCTCTGGGACAAAACACCTCTAGGCCTATGAGAAAAGGTTCAGACATCTTGCAATACAACCCATCAGGTTAGCCAAGCCAAATGGGAGGGATATTCCAAGTGTACTCTGACAGTAACTATCTGCTGCTGGTAGAACCATGTTTTCAGCCAGGAAGATTAGCTGCCCTTAAAGCAAAAGGTGAAAGTCTAGGAGATGTGAAATCTAAAATGACTTTTGCAATCAGGATATAGCCAGACATCTCCGGAAGCTATAATATACTACAAGGAAAAGAGGGGAAAAAAAACAAAAAAAAGAGCTACATTAATTCTGCTGCACTCCCAAAAGCCCTGAAAGCAGACAGCTCAGTTAAAAAAAAAAAAAAAAAAAATTCAACTATCCAATTGCTTCTCAAACCAGCTGAATTGCCATGAGACTTAAAAGCAACACTACAGGGAGGAAAAGCATCTACTGAGTTTTCCAGTGTACTGAACAGAATCCTGCATTTTGTATATTATATCACAGTCGATCAACATGGTAAAGACCTCCTCTGTCAAACAGGGAAAGATATAACAGCCAAAGATTCATCCATGATTATAAACCAGCTGAATTTTCTCTCGAGCTGATATAAGAGCAGCAACACACACAAATTAAAGAAGACAAAACAAAGTATACGAACCTTTTGTTGAAAGTTGTACCAGAAAGCTGTGAAGAATGTAATGCTTCTAGACCTTAAATCATTTATCAAAAGCTTTATGAAGAAATAGTGTATATCAGAAAAAATGAGCTATGCCCACATACTTCAGCATACACCAGAAGTGACTGTGCATCAAGAGGGATAACACTAACTGCTCCTTACTGCACAAAGTAAAATCAAAAAGTAAAAGGCTTGAAGTTCAGCAAGGGAAATTCAAAAGCAGAAAAAAAACCTGTAACTGGAGGGAAAACGAATGAACAAAATATATGAGTAAATATCTGGAGAGTCAGTGGGCATTTCATCATCAGAGGACCCTGGCAACAGCCCAGCCAAACATCAGCCACAAATTACAGTCGCAGGTATTACAGCTGTTTGGGCTGAAGGATGAATTATGGGATCCCCTGAAGTGCTACCTACTTCTGCAGTTCTGTAATTGAATAACACATCCCTTAGGTTTACAGAGATCCCACACTTAAAACCTCAGAAACAAAACCCAAGCACCAGGAATGACACATGCAACTTTTCAGCCGATGCTTGCAGGCAGTCAGAAATCTTACTGTGGTCAACAGTGCTACAAAAAACATTTATGTGCCCAATGCTGGAGCACACTGTGTAATGAAACAAGCAATAAACCATTACAGGAAGAGTCAGAAGTGAATAAAAAGTCATCTCTGCTACAGCAGAACTGAAAGGACACTGCCATCATTCTTCCCGTTTGTCAGACACAGTGATTTACAGCCCCTGTTAGAAATTACTGAGAAAATAAAGTTCTGCTAGGATTTGTTGTGAAGAGAATTGCTAGAGCAAGGATGTGAGATGGGAAAGGGCATTCAGCTTGGGAAGCTGCAAATAGCAAGGAATAGTTCACATGTACTTGCAGAGCAGCAGTTCATTTATGTACCCAGGTGCAAAGATGAAGTGTTTTAACCTATTGGAAAAGGAAGATAACCGAGTGATATGCAAACCCTCTGGCTTGTTATAAATAAACAGATAAAAATGCAAGAGCTTCACCATGAAAATAACACTGGAAAATAGGACATTTACCATTACTTGCATTTAGCTTATTGTCAGTTAAATAATGCAGGTGATGAGAACATGGACACTACGCAAATGCAATTTGGCCACTGTTGGTCACCATTTTGGCTGCTATTACAAATAAACAGGAGAGCTCCAGCAGTTAAAACTATCGCAGCCTCGAGACAAGCAACAACAACTCTTCAATGGATGTTGTGGTTTTTCTGTAAATTAGCATACAGGGGTACCTGTGGCAGGTATTCATGAGGGTAAAACTGCACTGCAAGGACAGTCCCTGCTCTACAGCTCCAAGATACAAGGGGAAGGGTTGGAAGGGCATACAGGGTGGCCTAGAAGGGAAGGACTAACTCATGACACTGGTGACAGAGTTAAGTAGAATTATGAGTTAAAAGCTCTTCTAAAGGGCTTTGTTGGCATCACTGCCGTGTAAGGTAACCAGCACAAACAGACAAGAGATCTGTAATATGGAAAGTGCCAACATACTGCATTCCTTCCCTTTCACGGGGTCAGGTAGTCCAGAGCACTCTGCCGACGGATTCGGGACAGCCACCCTCCATCTGGAACCACTGCTGTCACACTCCGTGTACTCAAAGTGGTAATCTGTCTGCAAGCAATTACAAAGAGTTTCAGTTTCATCATAGCATTTGCATATTAAGATCATTAATCAAGACTGTGATTAGCAAATTCGGTTATAATTAAACCAGAAAGGAAGTAGCTGCCACATGAAGAACTATTACCGCTTTGATGATCACTGTGGATCATTGCAGAGCAAGCACAAAGCACGAGTGCAAGAGCAGAAGGTGGGATTTGCAAAAGAAAGGGGGCACAAATTCCAATACAGTTTTGTTTCCTAGCAGGATTGGTTCCAGTCCTCTGTCTCTGACCTACAGCAGTCACACAGGCTTCCTCCTTGGTCAATTTAGGCTAAGGGGAAGTCTGTGCTGGCTCTGGCTCAGGTTAGTGCATCCCTGCAAATATTTTGCTGGCTCACAAAGAGAGTACTTTTAATTCTCTCCAACAATGGAATTAATATTTCTCCTACTGCTAACCATAGCTCTCCATTTGGATGTTAATAAAGTCCTAGCTAAAAATCATTAAGGCCTTTGCTATTTTGCATGGAATGGTAAGTAACATTTTGATTGCACTGGAATTAATATCCTCATGGTTCAAAAAACGTCTTTATGGCTCAACTTGTGGTTTAGAAGCCCAACTAACAGAACACTGGAAAGAAAAACTACTTGTCTTAGAAATACAGCAAACTGTAAGAAGATTCTACCTAATCCACAGCTATACATGAAATATAACACATTCTCAATACCCCTAATATACTCAATTAAATTTGTGTTTTCCCCTCTTCACCTCATTACACAATCTTCAAAGAACAAAAAAAAAGTCATTAATTACTGTCATGTTGAAATCCACCTATAAAGCAACCAGAATATAAATAACAAATCTGTAGCAGATCCATCCCATCATTCATATCACATGAGATAAAAATTATCTATTATCTACTCAAGACTGGAAGAAAGCAAAGCAAAGAACACTGAAACCCTCTGAAGCTGACTCACGTGCAGAACTTTTTATTTCTATTTTGTATCAGGACAAATGATTGAAATTATAGAGAGCAGATTGGTGTCAACAATTCAGGTTGCTCTCACACCCACCCTCTCAAAATACACTTGAGAGATGTGCCCCAGCATGAAACCCTTTTGCAGGCAGGAAGGGGACAGAGGGGTCCTCAAAAGTAGAAGTTTTGTTCTCTCCTTCTGCATTTGGGTAGAAGACTCAAGTCTCCATCTCCCCTTTTTCTTCTGTAAATCTTTCCAGCTTTAACCAGCCAGATGAAGTTTCCAGGAGAGATGGATCCAATAGGTGTCCTTCCCCCTGGATGCCCTAACCCTGTGTGTGGGTAGCCATGTCAACAGAGGAGTTTCAAGGTTCACAAGGGGGTTATGCAGCATGGCCTTGCTCTTGAACAGGCTTTTTCCATTGTCTTTGTCCATACTATGCTCAGTTCCTTCGTGGAAGAGATGGATTTATTTTTTTTAATTTCTTCTCTACCTGACTTTCAATTCTACTGTACAACTGAAAAGCATGGCATGGAATTTGTCACTTTTTCTGTTATTTGCTTGTAAAGAAGAATCTACAGATGGGTTTTTGCACATGGTCACACATATACACCCCCAAGCTCTGCTAGACACATCACCAACATCCTCTCCCCTGTAACACAGTTCTACCAAGGAACAAACACAGTTCTTGGTAGCTGTATTGCAGACATCCACTGCAGCTCACAGCTTCATCTGCACCATTGGCCAGCTAGTAGGCTGGGTTACTTGTAGAAGGTGAATATACCTGCATAGAGCTCAGGTTCAACCAAATAATCCAGCATCATGAGATGCTTTAGCTTCCATCCTCGGCACCCAGGGTAGCTCAGATACATCCCTACAAGCTGGAAGCACACCTCAGCTATAGGGGAAACATCTCCAAAGCCAATGTGACATAGGTGAGGGCTGGAAATCTCCCATTAGCAATGGCTTACCAGGCTCAGAGTTTCTAATCTGCCTCAGCAATCTGAGCTTCCAAATATAGCAGGTTGATAAAGGAGGCCGCCCAGCACCATGGGGTGCTTACAGCTCCTTTGCATCCCTCTGAAAATCACAGCTCTGCTATGCTGTGATTTCTTCTCCTCTCTAATTGAGAAATTTCTTCCCACCAGTTCTCTGAAAATCATTTCACAGCAAAGCCATTGCCAGATGTTATCTGCTGCCACCTATTATTCTGTTTTTGCTTTCAATGTTTTTTTTTTTCCCCCACTATCACCCAGACATAGAGCATCTTTAAGTTTGGCCACTGTTCTGTTTTAATTCTAACAAGTCTGACTGCTTTATTACTTTTCTGGGCTTGCCCTTAATGATTTAACTTGTCCCTCCTCCAGTTCAGCTGTTTTTTTTCTGATAACATTTCTGGTTTATTGCTCAGAATTCCTGGGATGTGAGAAATAGGCTTGAATTTCAGGCCGAAAGAATTCGTTTCCGTAGGAAAATCTCTCTCTGAACACTCCATACAGGCTTAAGGTAAAAATAAATAAATTAATAAATACACCATAATTTTTAAAAAAGGATAATTTTCTAAATGGAAAATTGATGCTCTTCCAAGAAGCCACTCAGAATCAATTTGTAGTCCTGAGCATTAAATTTCAAATAAAAGGTTAATAGCAACCTGAAAAATGTCTCCAAATCAGACAGGAACATTTATTTCACTCTGTGCTGAATTTCGCCTCATTGTTTTTGGAGAATCAGTGAAATCACATGTGCACTACTGCACACCAAGCTGTAAGAAAAAGCCCTCTGACGTACGTACGCTCCCTCTGAAGGACACTGCACCCAAAATAGATGCCCTTGTGAATGCACACGACGTCAAAGGGGTGATGCACTGACCACAGCTCTTCCAAGGGGAGAAAAAACAGCAGAATTGGTCCAATGAGCTATGTCCATAACCCATGCTTCTCCCATGCTCCTCCCATGCTTCCCATGCAAAAGTCCTGCAGCCAGGGCACCCACACCCCTTACTTTGCAGGTTTAGCTCCAAGGCTCTCTTCCGGCCACCAGCTTCCAGGAGCTCTCTGAGTGACACATCAATGCAGTACCTCTCTGTGTGCCACCCCACATCACTGCCCCCCATGTTGTACAATGCTGAGCTTAACTTGGTGAGGGGCACCTGGGACCTGGTGTATGCATCTTAGATGTCTCCAGCGCACACCTCCACATGTGGGCTTGTCACCTCACAGTCCTTTATGACAGCTGACAGATTCCTCTGTTCTAAAAGCAAAAGTCTATTTCAAAGTATTTTCGAGACTCTAGAAGTACTGGTTTCCTCTCCATGGACTGAGTCTGCTCTCATGGGGACTGAGGTCCTACCTGCAGTACCACACTGGGGACCCAGCACAAGAAAGATGAGGAGCTGTTGGAGGGGGTACAGAAAAGGCCATGAAGATTATTCAAAGGGTGGTGAGGCACTGGCACTGCTGTCCAGAGAAGCTGTGGATGCCACATCCCTGGAGGTGCTCAAGGACAGGCTGGATGGGACCCTGGGCAGTCTAAGCTGGTAGGGGATAATCAGCCCACAGCAGGGGTTGGAGCTGGATGAGCTTTGAGGTCCCTTCCAACCGGAGCCTTCTGCAGAATGAGCAGAAACACTCATTTCAATGCATCTCCTATTTTTCTGCACCAATTTTCTAATTCCATCCTTTCAACTACGCAGGAGCTGTCCTGTAGCCTTTTCCACTTAACCAAAATTGAAGCACAAAGAGGGCACAGACCCTTCTAAGCAGTTCCTGATGCACCAAACATTTGATCTGGGTACAAAGAGTGGATGAAGACCAGGAGCTGTTATGAAATAACAGCAAAAGTCTCTTGTAATGTAACAGCTTGCTCTGCTCATGTTGCTTTACAAACACAGACATCAATAAGCCAAGGAAAAAAAAAAAGACTGAAAAAAAGCCTTCTACAATGCCTGCCATAATATTGCCAAGTAAGTGAACAACTGTTCTCAGGTCTATCATTTATTCCTTCCTTCCCTGAACTTGCAGTGCTTGTTCCACTGATACGTTTCCTTAAACCGATTAACTGCACACAATGCTATTAAAAGATATTGTTTGCCAAAAGGAGCACCCATAATCTTTACAGACCCATGTGCTATCTATATTTGTATGTGCAATAAGGATTAACTGTGCTTTTTTTTTTTTTTTTTTTTTTTTTTAAAGGGGGAAAAAAAGCAACATCATGCAAATAAAAGCCTCTTTAGCAACAGAATGAAGTCAGGAGAAGGGAGTACACTAGAACATGATATCCCAAAAGACACAGAAACATGGCACTTGTAGTTCCCAAGCTATGCTTCCCCACATCTAGCCTCCATAATGTCACCACCACCACCATTCAAGGATAAAACCTTCAACACATTGAGACTACTCCAGTGTTCAAAGGGTTGCCCATCAGTCACCTTTCCTAATTCAGGTTTTGAAAGAGGAGATGCAAGTTTCTTATTAGTTTCAGGCATCGAGCCCATCCTCCTCTTTTACTGCAGTCATTATTTCTAAGTATATCCTCTGGCAGTAATGAATATTCCCACCTTCCCCCATGCTCCTACCATCCCGAGCCCATCAGTGAGCAGCACACATCAGCAGGGTTCTGGTTTACCTCATTCAGACTTAATGTCCAGCTCTAAGCTTCTCCTTCCTTAATCTCTTTTGAAATTACTTATATTGGTGTTTTTCAGCTGAAAGCTTGAGTTGGGCTTTAATTATTTCCTCCTTTATTCCTAAATCCCAAAATTCCTAGTCATTTCTGTGTGTTCTGCTGCACTTCTCTTTCCACAGTCCCAATTTATTTGTGGCTTTTTTGGCAGGGAGTAGCCCAGCTCTAATTGCATTACTTAGAACCCCACAAGGCAGCTGTGGAGATTCAGACTTTCTGAAAATCAGGTTATTTGCATCTTGAGCCTAATTGAAGAACCAGGTTTCTACAAACAGAAGCTTAGGTTGAAATCCTGCCAAAGCCATCTGCAAATTAAAGATGAACTGAAGAGATTTACTGAATAAAAGCCAAAATTCAGCAAAAATATATCATCAATATTTGTGAGCAATCAGAATAAATGATATATTAGGTAAATTTTTATTTAATTTGTTTAAACACCATTTCTAGGATTCCAGCCCAAAACCGTTAACACAAATGGCTAGTCCTAGGCCAGTGAGTATAGTGACGTGTTATCTATATTTACAGATAGACAGACCTCTGCAGAACAGCAGGGTACATTCAAAGAACCACGAGCAGCTCTGTCAGCAGAACAGGGACAACTCTTACCAATGTTTAGAAACAAACAGCTGATAGGAAAATGTTTGGATGAATACTTTGTCCTAGATGAAATGAGAAATGCACTGAGCTCTCACACCAACCAGGACAAAGGAATTGCCTTGCTCTTGGCCAAGATACTGCACCATGGAGTGATGGTCACCAGGCAGACGTGGTGCTTCCTACGCATTTCTGATGTCTGGATCTGGAGAATCACAGATTCACAGTCTGCCCCTAATTGGAAGGAACTCATAAGGATCATCAAATCCAACTTCTGCCTCCACACAAGACTACCCAAAATTAACGAATCTGAGAGTGTTGTACAAGCACTTGTTGAATTCCAGTGAGCTTCATGCCATGACCACCGCCCATGGAAGCTTGTGCCAGGGTCCAACCACGCTCCCTGTGAAACTCAGCTAGATTTGGAGGAGTTAATTGCCCAGCTTAGACACATATGTTTCCACAAAGCTTCTGAAGCCAGGTGAGAGGAGTTCTTCCTGAGATACTTATTGACTCAGCTGTTACATGTTGGATCACCATTTCAGTTTTGGATGCACTGGTGCAGCCTTTGGCCAACCTTTAGTCCAAGAGACATCCACTCCTTCACTGAGCTTCCTAGAAACACTTGCCATAGAAATAGTGTGATTTTACTACTGCAGAGCTTTAAACAAGAGACAGTAAGGCTTGAAGGGTATTTTAAAAGCTGTTTAGTCCATCTTTTTATCATATCTAAACCATTCCTGATAGAAGTTTGCCTAACCTGACAGAGAACCTCCAGTGGTGGATGATTAGGAACCTCCCAGAATAAAGCTCCCAGTTACCATTCAGATAAAATGGTGCTAATGTGCATGGGTCATTCATCAAGCAGCTATTCAGTTATCATCATCCAAGAGGTTGAACACAAAAGTGAGGAGACAGATATGAAAGCAAAGGATTTATTTGCTGAAAAGCACACACCTGAAGGTAGGCAGCACCATCTCAACACATGAACAGACTCAGCGAGCATGGCTGGCACTGAAGACTGGCTGTGCTCCTCCTTGAAGCTCCATCTACTACATTCTGTACATGGTTTGTTGAGGACAGTGCACATCCATATAACACAGTGCCATTTCTTCAGCCTTTGCCAAATCCTTTTCAGTATCAGCCCAGTAATGACTAAGGAAGTTTTTATTATCATTATCTTATTTATCCTTTCAGTGATCATTTGCAGCATGTAAAGGTCAGGTCAGCCAGCAGCCCTTTGACTGGAAAACATTATTTTCCCTTTAAACAAGACTTCACAAGCAAGCTGTGTAGCGCCTGTCCAGCCATTTTGCATGCATCTGGGATTGCTTGTTTTTGAATCCTAGAGATACAAGCGGTTCTTAGTAAAAGAGTGGCTCTTTGATCCAAGCTTCATCTGTTGCCCAGCTAAGTCAATAAAAGGTATCCACTGACTCTAAAGGACAACAGGATGAGTCACAGTCGATCAGTTCATGTACTCACAACACGAACTATTACATAGCAGACAACAAGCATTGCCATCTTTGCAAATAAAACTCTAGAAAAAGAAAAACATTTGCTACCTTTTAAGATCATCTCACTGCATTTCATGGGTGGTGATACCAAACACAGACTTCTACAGTATGGTGGAAAATCACCCTAGAAAAGGTTATCTTCAGCCAGATAAAATGTATGTGTGAAAGATACTCCAGTGATAGCTTATTGACAGTAACAGGGATATAGCAGTTTTTCTCTCTCGACACTCCTGCCTGGTGCCAGCACTACCATTTGTGCTTAGGAAAAACATTATCCATCAGAAAATCACTCTTTTTCAAGTTTTCAGCCAGAGTAAGTTCCCTCAACCCATTCCCTCAACAGGATGGGGTGATACACCCTGTGGTAAAGAACACAGTCCCCTTCGTACAAGATGCAAAGAGAAGGAAGGGAATTGCAATTTCTGGTTGTGAGCAGTCTAAGAATGTGCAAGAAGAGAACAAAGAGCAGCAGAAGAAATATGTCACAGACACGTAAGTGTGTGTCATCTGTGACTCCTTCATTCTTTCCAACATGAAACCTCATTTCCTCACACATCTTCTGTGAGACATGGCTACCCCGCCATCTGGTGCTACATATGACTGAAGATCCTATTGCTAAGGCAGCAAAACCCTAAATATTAAAGCTTCAGGGTGTATAGGAATTCTGGTTTCAGTCTCTCACAGACACAGAACAGTTTAATAAATATGGAAATTAAAATAGTCTTTGGGGGTACTTATCTCCACAGCCAGTCAAAAGAATTTCCAAATTGATATTCTGGTTCATAGCAACAAAACCATACAAATCTTCATCAAAGAGAGCCTTGTTCGTGCCAATTGGGTGATAAAACTAGCAGCTTAAAGAATAATCTCATATTTTGACTGCATTTTTTGTGAAATTCACTCTTCCTTAATTATTTTCCCTCCTTCTTTATGTAAAGCAACTCTCAGGAAAGCCTTTTCCAAGAATTCAGACATGATGATATGTGCTTGCATGACATCTTAAGACCTAAAATATTTGTTTCCTAATGGAGAAAGTACGAGTTAAACTCCCACACCGTATTCCATTGCCTCCCTGTATCTTGACTTGGATCATTCAGAGGTGCAGGAGTAAAGATTGTAGGCACATCCCAGATGAAGAACATGAGATGAGGGTAGTAAGCAATACCCTCGAGGAACAGTAGGATTTATAAGCCCTAGCACAGAACAGGATTACAGATCTTTTATAAGGCATACACTGGTTACTTTGGACCAAAGGTCTGAGTTCTCTATATCAACTACTGGCTTGCTGTGGAGTCACAGAGAAATTACCTCACTTACCTACCCCACAAGTCTAACCTCATTTTGCACATTTGCAGATGATACACTTCTCTACAGATCACTCTGGGAGCCAGACTACAATTTTGAGTGCCTTCCCTAAAGTCAATTTATGAAACAAGTCAGGAGTAGCATCCAAGGGCTGAGTTCTTGAGCAGGTAATACTTTTTACTCTACAATTTAAGAGCAAAATCACAACACATCTGAATTAGCTAATACAATGCCACTGCATTTTACCCACTGTTGGCATAGCTTCAGAAGAGTGAAAGGCTTGAAATATTTATTCTCTTAATATTAAATGCTCTATAACAGTTCAGCTACAAGAGCCTTCAACAGGACATCTCTGTCAAATTGTATCTTGTGAAACAAGTAGGCTAATAACCGTGGGTGATGCCACATATGAGACTTGCCAAACACCCAACAGAAAGAGGGCAAAAACTGTCAAACAGTATAGCATAGAAAACAGGAGAAGCTTCCTGCTCTGTTTCTTCACCAACACATCTCTGTCCCAGTCTGACACCAGAAGTCACATCTGTAGACTGAGGGACTTTCCTTGCAGCCATTCACTTTTGGACTCCACTGCCTTGGACTATGAAAAATAGTGCTGATTAACACTTGTGGAATACTCTGGTTTTACAATGGGGTGCCAGTCATAGAACCACAGAATCACAGAATAACCTGGGAGTGATCTCAAAGATCATCTAGTACCAACCACCTGGCATGGGCAGGGTTGCCAACCACTAGATCAGGCAGCAGATCACGTTGCCCAGGGTCCCATGCAATCTAGCCTTGAACACCTCCAGGAATGGGGCATCCACAACTTCTCTGGGTAGCCTGTATCAGTAAATTAAGAGTAGATCAAAGATCAAGAAAAAAAATGAACCCAGCTCTCAGTGGTGATGATTTGATAGTTCCCTGACTTTAATGATTCTATGACTCTCAGGTGACACCTGTTGATGCAGGACCAGATCAAGTTCCACTTTCTCATCAGAAAACTTTTTGTAATATCCAACTCCACAAGTCCATACAATGTCACTGAACTTTTTAGTCAGAAGCTAACTGTCTCAAGGGTAACACAACATTCTCAGGTCATAAATAAATTTAAATGATGGTACAAAACTGCCTGGAATGTTTCCAACAGCAAGGGTAGATGAGAGAAGAGAGAAACGTGTTCAATACTCAGAGCTTCTGCTGGGAGGAAAATCTGCTAGACATGAACAATTAATTCATTGCAATAAAGAGCACTGTAACCTGCTATCGATCATTTTTGTCCTAGGCTTTGCATTAGATAGATTTCTAATATATGCATGTGCCAAGGGACTGGAAGGAATATTACTCAGCGAGTCTTTTAATTGGCTTTTTTGACTACAAACCATGAGGTTATTTTGTGAACAAGTTGGGGACATGTTAACGATCAGATGACATTACGTTTATGACATTAGGCAGGGCCTCCAAGGTGCACTAAGTACAAACAGATAAATAAACAGTTACCTTTAACTTGTGTGTGGGCACATACATCCCTATATGGACATTTTCATTGGCACACACAAAACTAACATGAAGGTAATTCTGTGAGCAAACAACTTTTGCATTCCATCTCTCCCTAGCCAATAAAATTGAGTAGAGCTCCACCACATCCAATAGAGCTCCATTGATTTCTGCCAGAGGAGACTAAAGCTCCTTGCTCATCTCCAAACAGAAAGAGGTCGTTAAAGATAACACACAGGTCTTGGGTGAAACAGGCTACATCTCACAATAGGATTCCCTGAACGTACAGTCAGAACTGCAAGGTTTTGTCTCTGTTTTCTAATCCTTGCAGCAATACCATCTAATTAGACGCTGAAGAATTAGCTTTTCTCTTCCACCTGTGTGCTGTTGACTAATTGCATTCAGAAAGCAACTCCAAGCAGGCCAGTAAATCCTACCACGGACCAGCATGAGGAGACACTTGAATAACCAGACAGGATGGGATTGCTCCCACAGGGACATGGATGGCGAGGACAGCAGAGCATGGACTCATTTACCTATCTTGGAATAAAAAGAAAAGCTCTAAAGCAGAAATTGCTCCTTCCACAATGAGAAGTGGAGTAAGAAAGAGCTTACTCCAGTTGGTACCACAGCACAAATGCTGCTCCTGTAAGGTTGGTTATCATGGTTCCTAAAATCATGGTTCCTAAAAGTTTGTGGCACGTCACATCAAGACAATGCCCACAAGTGCTCCAACTGAGGGCTACAACAAAATTCTGCCTTCTTCGCTTGCTCACAGCAAAGTGCATAGCTGGATTTCCTCCCAGCACCTGACAAACACATTTCCCTTATCCCTTCCTTCCCCAGATGATTCTATGCTGTGTTACATATTATGGAAGTGCTGGGGCTCCAGGAGGAAATATAACATTAAATATAAACATAAGCATAACAACCAAATCCATCTGTTCTCTCTGTTGTCAGCAACTCTCTTGATTACAATTTTTTTCTCCCCATCCTACACTAACCTATCTTCCTATTTTCCACCTGTAGCCTCTGTCAGAGCTGTCTCTGTGGCACTCCAATATATAGCACAAAAAAATAAGATAAATATAAACACAAATTTGTTGGACTCCCATTACTTTTGCCAAGGGATTACAAACAGCAAGGAAATAGCTATCCAAGCATTTAAGGTCTGCAGGGCTGGGTGTGGAGCATCCTGATGGACACTGAGGTGAGAACACATCACTGCGGCACCCTGAGTACCTCAGTTTGTGCTCAACAAGGTTAAAAGCACGCTTTTGAGTTAAGTGTGTGCTGCCGTGAACTCAGGTGTTTGCCAGCAGAACAATACCTTACCCTGTCCCAAGACAAAATCAGGTATTTGAAGAGCTGAAAGGGACACAGGTGCTCCAGAAACATAACTCAGAGCAAGGCAGAAAGGCATTTAGACCTGCAAGTGAAACTGGGAGCCAAGGACAGAAGGAGCAACCAAAATCTCATCCTCTTCCTTTAAGGTCAGTAACCTAAAGCTCCAGCTAAAACAGCTGCAGTAACACTTAAATATGTAATTGTTTTGCCCCTCTCGTTATTTATTTATTTTTTAAAATATTTACACTAAAAACTCCCAGGGGAGGTCACAAAAGATTTGGACAGAGATTTCAGCAAGCAGAGCAGGAAGAACAACATTACAAGCACTTGCCTGAGCTGGTAGTGACTTTCTTCCCCCCTCCTCCATACCCAAGATACCAGCCACTTCCCAACCCTGTGTCCCTGACACCCAGACCAGCCTCATGCCCCAGCATGGTAAAGGTCACAGCCTCCCCACCGTGCCCCTTGCTGTGACCACCTCTGTGGGGTGATCCAGCAGCTGGATCTGCCACCACACAGCAACAATAGCGAAGGAAAACTGCTTGCTCCCCCAGTTCCTCCCCAGGTAGCACTGAGGAAGAGCTGAAATCCAGCCCTTGGCAAATAAAGTTCAGTCAGTCAAGGCTCTAAATAGAAACAAGACTGCATGGACCGTTGCAGTAAAACACATGCCTGACTTCATGCAGAGCTAAAATAGTCATATTTGGTCCTGAAATTGCAGAATTTTCATCTGATTCCCTCTAAGTTCTTGAAGCATTTTCAATGCATAAGAAGGTAAATTAACACTACTTACTCTAAATCAAAGCCATAAAACTTCTTGCTTTGTAAGAATTTACAAGGTTGAAGGTTTGGTCTTGGACCAGGTCACTGATGATGGATGCTTAGACTCAATGCCTTCACTGTCACAGGGAACAGCTGTGGAAGGAACTGCAGAGCCAACACCTCAACACCGAAATATACAAGAACCAGCCCAAAAAAGAACCACAGAATCAGAGAATCATTAAGGTTGGAGAAGACTACTATGGTCACCTTGTCCAACCATCAACCCATCCCCACCATGCCCACTGACCATGGCTCTCAGTGCCTTATCTCACAAGTTAAGATAAACAGTCGAGCTCTTAACCAGCTCACAGCACATATATTGATGTTCCTCTAGGCTGCTGCAATTTCCCATCCTACTCTAATCCTTGACATCAATACCTGCCTTTTACTGCTCTTCTCAGTTTCTAGATCTCAAATTTTAAGTGAAAAATTATGAAAAATCTTTTAATTCAGTATTTCGTGTGCATGTTTCCTTATGATAGAGAATATCAAAGCACACCTTGGCACTGGCACAGGCTGCCCAGAGAAGCTGTGTGCTCAAGGCCAGGTTGGATGGGGCCCTGAGCAGCCTGATCTGGGTGGGCAGCGACCAGCCCCAGAGTTGTAAATGGATGGGCTTTAAGGCTCCTTTCAATCCAAGCCATACTATGGTTCTAAGATTCTAAGACATCTCATTCTAAGATACTCTCATAGCACATTCCTGGGGAAAGGGAGTGTTGTTATTCCTAATTTAATGCCACACACAGAAGCTCAGGCCCAGGACTTTAAGACTCATATTTTAAAAGGTACTTAAAAGCTTTGCTCCTTACCCAGGCAACAACTGTCACTGCAGCTTGGCTCCTCACCTGCTTTCAGGTATGCCCCAAGTAAGGTGGCACAAAAGGAAATTGAATGCAAGGCTCCTGAGGATCTAAATACTGAGTTAGTCCCTTCCTCAAGACCATTCTAAATCTGCGGAGAGGAAGAGGGGTGCTTCCCCAGCAGAAGAAAATCTCATGGAACAGTCCCTGCTATAGCAATTCTACCAGCACTTTAGCAGTGCTCCAAGGAGTAAACTCTGAGCATTTAGCTCCATTTTTGCAGCTCTGTGAAGCTTTCCTGATAAACAATCTGTCTTCTCACTGAGGCAAACTCATCACATAAAACCAGGGACATGATCTTATCCAACCAATTAGGAATATGGTGCTGCTCAACGTGCTTGCATTATGCTGACGGATTTCCTCCCTTAGAAGGCAGCAGAGGTTGCTGGACGGCAACTTGGCATGCAGATCAGCGTCCCAGGCCACTGCAGCATCTATCTCATGTCACCTGGTGTGATGAAGCCAGCGCAAGGTTAATGTAAGCTGGATGTGGGAGGAAAAACATACACCAAAAGGCAGCATGCACAGAAAGTAACTGATTTCCACACACTCTGCATTTCTCTGACTAATGCTGACCTCAGTTTCCATATCATTTTCCCACCACCAAACACAGGGCACTTCACAAGCACTGGAGTCATACAAGACTCAGCACTCAAGGAAGGAAAGTGGGAATGAAGCACTGTTCTATGGGCATCAGATGTTTCTCAGATGGCAACCAAATGCATTCTTATTTGGCTTTGAAAAACAGAATTAAGCACAGGCAGAGCATACTCATGTTTGCATCTTTTTTTTAAACACAATCTGTACCTACTTCAACAGTATAAAATCTACCCTGATCTGGGAGTCTGAAATATTGCTGTCTTCATTTAAATGAGACTAAATATCTCTTCTCACAGTCCACAGTGAGAGGCAAGGCTTCCTGAGGACAGTACATGTCCCTTCAGATTGGTCTCTGCCATGCTAAGTTTTGTAAGGTGAAACCACTCTGAGTGTCATTCACTATGAAGACTGGAAAGAGAGACAGAAACAGGAAAGAAGGGAGGAGATGGAGGATTGTGAACATTGCTGTTTTTTTTCTGTTGAAAAGCAAAGGATAATATTTCATTCTGAAATATAAATTCAACAGGAGATGGTTTGTTTTCCAGCTAAAAATGTGCTTGCCAAAATGCATCAGAAAACATTCCTTTTGATGTGGAAGACACCCAATAAAGAGAGAACCTCCTGTAGTTTCCTGGGAGATGCCAAGGAGGGCAGCCCCAGCCCAGGCAAGTCACTGAAGGGTACCCCATGCTTCCCAGCCTGCCACCTTCCATATGCCTTTCTTTGTGCAATGCCCTGTTCTACCTGTCCATGATCGTCAAACACCAAACATCTGACTGCTCAGTGCTTGGCATGCCCTGCCGTAACTCAGCATTCACAATGAATTGCTGTAATTAGCCTGCTACAGCAAAGCAATAACCAACCATGCACCACAAGGCACAGAGGAAGATAATTATGAATCCACTGCTGCTGGCTGAGTATTTTCATATAATTACAGAATCACCAAATCATCGAGGTTACAAAAGGCCTTCAGCATCAAGTCCAACCATCAACTTGTCCTACTTCATCCAATCACTAAACCACATCCCTCAGTGCCATGTCCTCACATCTCTTAAATACCTCTAGAGACTCTGATGGAGACAGCCTGCATCATGCTGCAGTCATGCTTGACCATGCTCTCCTTGAAGAAATTTTTCCTGATATCCAATCTATACGTCTAAACTGAAGACACTTTTTGAGAGTTTTTTTTTGGCAAAAATACACAAGTACAGAGTAAAAGAAAAAAATCATATGCCAGCAAGTTACCTTGAAGGGAGGGATGTTGCTTCCCTTTTCAAAACAGTATTTTCCCTCTCCTGCATTGTTCTTTCGTATGAGAGATGCTTGAGCGAAACAAACTGCTGCAGCCAAGTTTCATATCCCAAGAAAATTGTTGCTTCTGATGGAAAACACCAGCAAGCAGTGAGCTACAGCTGCTCTGTCAGGAGGCATTACAATGAAGGATTACAAGCACAGGCCATCTGCCTCAGCTTGGGGCTTTGGTTTGCTTTTTTTTAATTTTTTTTTTAAACTGTTTGATGCTGCAGTAAAGCACAATGAAATTAAAGGCAGGAACAGCCAATCCCTTCAGGGCTTAGCTGAGATGCCAGGAAGTATGGCCATCCCAATGACAAGACAGGGAGCTTGAAATTTAAAAAAAAAAAAAAAAAAAAAAGATCTGACCAGGTGATTTATGAACAGTGATTCAGCACAACACAAACTGCATGGCCGATAGGATCCCAATAAAAAAGCATCAACGCTGTCAAACAGAAAGGAGGGCTAAATCAATAGCCGTGATTTGCACCACATTAATTCCAAATCCCTTCTGCCCTTCACATACGGTGTGGTGATTCACAGAGACAGCCTTAAAGAAATAAGTGCCTCTGTGTTATTATGCAGCAAAACGTTAGGAGCTTGGGGGTCATCGAGGCAGACAGATGATTGCATTAAGCCATTTAATTGACCCTTGCAGACAAAAATGCACATGAGGAATGGCGCTGCACTCACATACTCTGCGTACTTTTAAGGAAAAAAAAAACAATGTAAATAATGCTGCCAATTGCAAATTCTTTTTCTTTTTTCTCCCCAAAAACAGGCTACTCATATTGTAAATGTTAGGTGATGACCAACAGAAGAAGAAAGCTTTTTTTTTTCCAAGTGTTTCCTCACCCATGGGGAACTCAGCAAAAGGCCCTACCTTTGGGTCAGCAGGGAGAAACCCACAGCCTACAAGACACAGTCAAGAGCACAGCTGATTAAGAATCACAGAATAACAGAATCATCTTAGTTGGAAAAGACCTTTACAGAATCATCAACCTGTCCTACAGAGTCCCATCACTAAGCCATGTTTCTTAGTGCCACATCTCTCAAATACCTCCAGGGATGAGGACTCCACCACCTTTCTGGGCAGCCCATTTCAATGCTCAAACTTCATCTCCATGAAGAAATGCTGACTAATATCAGACCTAAACCTCCTCTAGCACAATTTAAGATCATTTCTTTGCAACTGATGACTTATCACCTGAGAAAAGACATTTATGCCCTCCTTGCCGCAACCTCCCCTCAGGTGGTTGTGGCTATTTAGGGTATGCCCACTCCTAGATGCTTCACAAGCCTTGGTCCTGTAGCTGCAGTAGGGCTCCTCGAGGGGGAAATCATCTAAAGACAACTCATGTAGTAAGAAGGTGAATCTGCAGCTGTTCAACAAACAAGCAAGTAGTGCACTTAGGAAAAGCAGACAAAACTCGTCTATCGTGTGTTATGCATCGATGTAGTTGCAGGATGGTGTGAATGCATGGAAGAAGGTACACAGGACCTTGGGAAGGCGAACTGCGAGGCTGCAGGTACATCTGAAGGGGAAAAAGTTGCCTACACAGCTGTACTTGGGGTCACAAAGTGGACTGTGAATCTGTACAGGCTCTCTAAGGAAGGCGTGATGGCACTTCTGCACCCACAATTGGAGCATTTGCCTTGTAATTGCCTGTGTTTGGAGCTCATGTTCTCATGTTCTTAATACAACCCTAACTGGGTGGCTCAGGGAGGAAAATGTCTGATCTAATTGGAAAATCTGAAAAGTACAAAGATTTCCTGGTACTTGCATGCAAGGTAAATTTGTCCTTTTACCGAGCAGGATCTCACATATAATTCTTCTTGCTACAAATAGTCTCATCATTCAATATTGCAATTCACAGAACCTCAATCCTTTCATCCTTAGGGGAAAAAAGAAAAAGAAAAAAAAAAAAAAGAGCTCTTTGTAAGTATGTTCAGTCACACTTAACTAACCTTCCCCTGCAGTCCCAACAAATCAGAGTGGAAATTATCACGAGCCCAAACAGCTAAAACCACATTCTTTATGAAAAGAATTTTAAGCAGCAAAAAGAGGGAGAGACAGATTTATTGGCATATCAAACAGTGCTAAAAGCCAGGGAGCTCCCAGCAGTTCTCAGCTATCGGTGCTCAGGTTGGGTGTAGGTGCAGGAAGATGGGGGCAGGTGGGTCAGTTTTCTCTAAATCTTAAATCTTCCTTAATCTCTACTCCATGATCAAGGAGTCTCTGAAGATTTACGCAGCCAGGAAAGCAAAAAGAAGAAGAAAAACAAAAGAAAAAAAAGAAGTGTTTCTTCAGGCCAATAGGCACCGTCACTGAATTAGGCCCGCCTAATGCTCAGCTGAAATCTTCAGCCTCAGGCAATAATTTCATTTTAAATAGTTTATACTCAGCACAACCACAGTACATTTGTAAGCTTAATGCTAAGATGCCAGAGAGAAAAAGGTAAAAAATAAATTATTTCAGGAACAGAAGGAAAACTGTAAGAAAAACAACCCTTTTTAACCTCAAGAGGGGAAGCACTTTGCGCTATTTACCAGAGACCGTTACCACCTCTCAGAGAACATCTTAGTCAGCAAATACAGCCAGGATGCACAAAACCACTTCTGCACTGCTCCCAGAATGGGGAAGAATGTGAGAATGGCAGAATGGGAGCTGCACCACTGCTGCGATGCTCCAGAGCACAGCATGGGCATGGCTCTTACCCAGGAGGACCTCGTCTGATGCTGGACCATGGCACAAGCTCTGGCCTCTCAGAAGGTTGGATGTATGGAGAGGAACCAGCTAGCAGCTTCTGTGTGAAAATTACTACTTGGAAAAGCATCAGTTTGCTGAGATCTTTTGTGGGAAATTACCACATTTTGGTAAACTTTTCAAACTGCAGCAATTTAGAAAAATCAGTGTTGTCCCCGTTTCTTCCTTATTTTATATATAGGTCATCTACATTTCACTCACATGGTGCAGAATATTTAAAATCCAAGTAGGTAAACTTTCAACATTTAATCATTTCCAGATTTTTCACTTTTATTTCAAAAATGGAACTCGCTTTAATAATGAACTGGGCTGTGCTCCTTCTGAGCTTTCAGTGCTTTTACTGGCTGGCTCCAGAAACGATCAGCTTTTAACTGACTCAGAAAAGGGCCACCATCCAAATCCACTAAGTCAGTACACTTCAACCAATATCAAGCAGACCAACCATAAGTAAATTTGAACTCAAACCACACTAAACTCTCTAAAAGAAGAGACATTTAGATTAGAGGTCAGGAGAAATTTTTCACTGGGAGAGTGGTGAGGCACTGGCACAGCTGCCCAGAAAGGTTGTGGATGCCCCATCCTGGAGGTGCTCAATGCCAGGTTGGATGCGGCCCTGGGCAACCTGAGCTGGTGGGGGGCAACCAGCCCGCAGCAGAGGTTTGGAACCAGATGATCTTTGAGGTCCGTTCCAACCCAAGCCATTTGATGGTTTCTATGGTGTTAGAGAGCTGCACTCCTTCAAAGATGAAGATCTGGGATCCGACCCAACGTCATTCCTGCCAGTGGGGATTTGGCACTTCTATAAATTAGCCTAGAAACACTGTAATGTGATCCCTCAACAGAGAAGCAGTTTGCAAAACCTGTGTTATCTGCACTCATGTGGCTGGAAGAGTCCTCTGCTTTGCTGAAGAAGCAACTCCTGCTTTGCTATTTTCTGTCTGACTGCATTTGCCACATCAGTGTTTCTGGATTCACAAGAAAGCCGAAGTGAGCAGAGGAAAGCTGACAGCAGTAACCCTCACCCTGTGAGGGTGTACTTCTAGCACAGGCATTGCCACAAAGAAATTAAATGGGAGAAGGAAAAAAATTCTTCCTAGAAAGTAGTGGTCCAGCAGGGAAATGGTGGAGTCCCCTGGCTGACATAGCAAGCTACAAGTTCAACGTCATATGTGCAGTTACTGCAAGAGAAGGTTGATCCTTCCCCTGGTTTCACCCGATTGGCACCTGGTCATGTTGACGAGCATCTCTTCCACCACATCTTGCTACCCAGGTATGCCTGCAGTGGTGTCTGACACAGTCCCCTGATAACGGGCATGGCTAGTGGATCACCTCAGCATGGGGAAAGGACACAGCTGCTGCTAGGTCTGTACACTGAGAAATCAGCAGCCCTGCCGCACCACAGCCTCCCATCCTGCCCAAAGCCTGCAGCAGCCTTCTTGCCAGTAAAACACAGACCAAAGACCTTGTGTACAGGGCACGAGTAAGAGAAGAAACAGAATCATTGTAATGTCTGGGATGTAGGTGTCCACTCCGCAGGGAGGTGCAAGAAAATGGACCAGTAGGACCCACTTGTCCCCACCTCATCCTCACGAAAGAAAACCCTCCAGGGCAGAAATGATTTCCAAGGGACATCACACAACAGGAACCACAACCAAAGGGCAAGAGAGGTGATGGGGAGAAACTGCTCTGTCCCCATTCACAGCTCCTGAAACACCCTGGTGAAAAGGTTTAATAGCAGTAATCATCAGTGATTTCACGGTATTTGTATGCTATCCCAATCACTGAAAATGTCAGGCCTATCAGGCACCCTACTCCTATGTTTAGCTGGAAACACACAAAATGACCAGATACATAAGGAAACACTGAAGACAAGGTTTATTACAGCTTTGAACTGTTCATACATTCTCCTGTTTCTAATCCATGTTAGTCCTAGAGCATCTTATGTCACAGTTGCAAAGCCAGCTATAAAAAGAGCAGCTCTGCGTTTCCAGTGTGAAGATGCTGTGACAGCTACAGAAATAAGAGCAGGGGCTGTAAGTGAGAGATGGAGGCAGGGGGAGCACTTGGAACAAGCCCAGAAAACCTTGCAATCAGTCAAAAAAAAATCCCTCTTCAAAACACTGTGAATCCATCCTCCTTCTGTATAAGTTGAGGATGATTTGCATTTCATACTTCAATAAACCCTAAAAAATATTTGCTGCAGAGTTTGAAATTGTCCTGGAGTTCATCTGAGGAGAGCTTTCTCATTTCCTGTCAACTTCAAGGACAACTTCAATGCTTTTCAGGATTGTCACACTGTAGTTTGTAAATATCTATGAATTATCAGGCTCCTACAAATTGGCTTCACATGTGTTTTCTTATCAGCTTCCTGTTAGTAGCAAGAGTTTCCTTCCTTGGATTTCCCTAATGTGACCTTTTTCTTTAATTCCCTGATATGATTTAATATGCAAATGTTAATTCTGATAGTTCAGCTGAGTTTACTGATGTCATGTAAAAGTTAAAGAGACAGAAAATTACAAACTCCATAGAATTCCCTATTTATGGCACATCAGAACTGAGGTCTTATTTTGACTGGTGGAAGTGTTCTCCAGAACAAGAACCCATTGTTTTCCAAAATGAGGAACATACCCACACACACATATAAATATGCAGATATATAAAACACATTTGTACATTAACAACTGCAAGGCTCTGAGAAAGCACAGGGAGCTTGCAGTATATTCCACAGTTTGTGTACAGACGTAAGGGTTTCATCACAAATCCAGAAACAACTTGTCATTTAAATTGTTGGTATTTTCACCATGTTATCCTTCCAACAGAACATAATTCAGAAAAATATTGGCTACTTTCTCTGTCTGCATTGCCTGTTTTCTTGTTCTTTAAACAAACAACTTGTTCTATTTTGATAGCTCCTATCTGCAGTAGCAGACTGTGAAATGACCCTTGGTGCATTTACACCAAGACTAAATTTCAGCTCCAAAGAACAAGCAGTGGAAAACGTTAAATCAGAAATATTTCTGTAAACTCCCTTGATTAATTAAATTAATTGAAATTTCTTTGGACCAAAGTCACTTTGCTACATTGTTACAGAACTTATCACAATGGCTTTTCTTTTCCTAAGCATGTGTTCTTCAAAGAAAGCCACTGTCAGTCAACTTCATAATTAAAATGCAATTTAATTTACACCACAAAAATCGACAGAATTTCTTTACAGTTTGGTCAGATGACTCAACTTTAAGAAAAGAGGGGAAAAATCCAGATGTAGGCGTATGAATGCAGAAATCTCCCCCAGTTTCCCTCAGGATCGATTCTCAAGGTTAATTGGTCTTTTATGTACAAAGGACTTGCAGAGGAGCTGGCTTTTTATCTCTGTGAAATTAAAGTCATGAAATAATTTCTAGACCCAGCTGTGCTATAGCAGGGGAGAAAACACGAGGCCAGGAGACAAAGGAGATAAACAGAAGGATTGTAAGGAGAGGGAAAAAAGAACTAAGATGCAGGCAGAAGGCAAAGTCCTCACTGTCAAAGTGAAGATAAGGGGTTGTTGAAACTGCACAAAACACATTATAAAGGAGAAATATCAGCTATCATGTTCTATATTCTATAGAAAACTAGACAGAGATATTACTGCAGCATGGTTATGCAAAGTCAACAGCACAGCCCACATTTCTGGTTGGCCTCATCCTACACTACTGAATTTTACATTGATTCATGATTTTTCCTTCAACAAGACTTTTTTTTTTTTTAAGCTTTTCTCACTGCTCTTAGGCTGTGGACAAAAGCAGCAGGAAGAACCGTCTCCACAGTCACTCATTTGCCTACAAGCACAACATCCTCACAGGACCTCAAATGAGTTTGCCCGGCAAATTTAATGATCCAGACACCCAAGCACCTCCTATAATTGGCTCTTCATCTCATCTATTGTGATAGGCAGGCTCATTAAAGACTGCAGAGCTTCAGACATGAGCTGTAAGTCAGGAAGGGACAAATTCTCCAGCTCTCAGGCTGCCTTAGCAACAGGCTGCCAGGAGAGCTGAGTCTACAGGGAGACCTCATCCCCTGGAGCTCCCATGGCACCTACATGTGCCTTGATAGAGCAACATGGAAAAGACTTGGAAGTTGTTTTAGTACATCATTTTAGTAGCAGAACCTGCATTTGCAAAGCAGCCATTCGGGATCACCCCCTACATCTCCAGTAGGTCACACTATTGAAAGTGAGACATCCTTGCCTTGTGCTGTCAGTAGTGAAGGCTTTAACTCATAAACACCAGAAGAAAACAGATGTTGTGCTTTCCTTCTCCATTACAAACAGCTGCAACCTTATTTTAAATTCACTCGGGGTTTAATATTTGAATTGAGTTGAAATTCCAGATTTCCAGCTTTCTGCTTTCCACTGAGCTGGCCTTTTGGATTATTTTTACTACAGGTACTTGAATTATTCATTGGAGGTCATTTATTTTTTTTCTGGTTAATATAATCACCGCTTCTCTAAGAAGTCATTAGAAAGTAACTTCTTACTATTGGTTGACATCAGCTGGCATTAAAAAAACCAAGTCATTTTGGAGAGCTTTCTCACATTCAGTTACTCAGTAGAGCATTCCAGTACATTTAGACTAAAAATATATTCTTCCAGTATATACAATATTATTCCAGCTCAGTCTCTGAACGAAGCATCTATCTTCTTCTACCATTTCATCTGGTTGTTGTTTGAATACACCTGAAATCCTAAACCAAAAAATGGAGCAAACGCTGAGGATGTAAAAATAATTCAGTGGATGCTGCCACTAAGCCCCCCATGCATCCCTCAAATACCGCCATGCTATGACTTATTCCTTTTTCCTCATTGTTTCCTACACCTATCAGTTTAGAACCATACACAGTTTCTCAGGATAGCCTAAACTTAGCCTTACCAATAGAAATATTAAATAGAAATGGCTTTTTGCTCCGTTCCCCTGCTATGAATCTCTGCCTGGATGCGTCACTGCTTTGTTTATAGCTCCTCAGCCACTTATCAATCCATGAGATGGGATTCAAAACACAGGCTCAATTTCTTTTATGAGCAGGTTTCAATGCAATGCAATACAAAGTGCTTCATCACATGCCAGACGTAAATAATGGGAGCTGTAGTCACTCACATCTCCTGATTTGTCTCTATCAGAAAAAGCAATGAAATTTATCTGACATCATTTGTTCCAGTGAAATCCATGCTTTCACTATTAACTAGATAACGATTTTCTCTCCCCCATTATTTGTTACACTGTTTTAGTCAGGATTATGAGCCAGTGATAGCCAAAGCTGTCTCTTTCTCTTGAAAAAAACAGTCAAGCATTTTTTTCCTATTTCTCAGAAAATCCTTGACTCATTATTGTACCAAACTCTTTATATGCCTCAATTAAATATTTGTTTTCTAGACTCAAATCATCCTTCCAATTATTTTACAAGCTCTAGACCACACTCTAACTATATTCCATAAAGGTATTTCACAGGTTAGTATCTCCCCATCATAAAAAAGTTAAGACACTATCAGTAATGGAATTAGTATAAAGTAAACATTATTTTTTTCTCAGAGCCTGTAAAATCTCGCTCAATTTCCTGGATATATTTTGGCCAACATCCCTGCCCAGCATGGCTGTTTTATATAATAAAACTCCTCCTTTTGTTCGCTGGCTTTCTACATTAGTCAGAGATGCCTCTTTATATCTTCATCTGGTTGTTTACCTTTTCCAACATGGATATTTTTAACATCACACTTCTGTTAATACCATTACTCTCATTATTTATTTCTTATTCAGAAGAGCTCTGCATAGCTGGTCCATGATATTTTACAAAAAATAAAAAATAAAAACCTTCCATCCTTTCTCTACTACTCAAATTTTCTAGCTGCTCTCCAGCTTCCCAGTAAAATCACAGGTGTCTGCAAGGGAATCCCCAGTGTAGCCCCACAGCCAGCTGAGTGTGTCCCATCACACAGACCCAGCTGTGCAGAGCTCACATGAAGGTTCCATGCACAGCCATCAGCATTGCAGGCTCTGAAATCCAGTTTTCCTATGGTCAATCTTTATTTTTCTTTAAGAATTTCTAAGTCTTGCTGTAAACACAGCTTGTAGGAAAGCATCCTATCAGCGCTATTAACTGCATGCTGCAATGCCCCATACTAAAATATCTAGTGAATTGGATCACTACAAAAAAAGCTCTGTATGACAAAGGCAGCACAACTGTGCCTGCAGACTCATTTCCAGCCATTCCCACCCTACATCCAACAAAGCAAAATGCACTGCAACTCAAAGAAAATTCACGTTTAGATGTCTGGTAAATTCGGAACCATTACAATCACCTGGATGGCTTGTTTTGCCCTGCTCCTCCTTAGTAGCTTCTCTATATCCCAATCTGTATTCATTTTTTTAACCCGACAGATGTGCTACAACTACTGGAACCAGCAGAGTAAGGCTGCCATATCCATCAAGGACCCGCTCACTGGCTGACAAATGAAGAGTGCAAAGATTATTATCCACGGCAAGAACGCACACAGCTCTTCAGCTAATGGAGACTTCTTCCATCTGATCACTGCCATCTAATCTCATCCAAATAAAACTATAAAGGGAATTTTGACTGAAACAATTCCTTGAGTCATGCTTCCTAAAATGATTAAGCTACTGAGCGTGATGATTGCTGTCTATTCGGTGAATTTGAAGCTGTGTCTTTTTCTTCAAAGCAGCAACCTTCCTTTAGCAACACACTTCATTAAGAATGTATGGAGCCAGGCTTACTGACTAATGGACCCTCCTCAAGCAAGTCATTCCAGTGACTTCAGTGAAATTGCCCTTGTGAGCCAGAGGTGCTGAAAAACACCATTTCTCATTAACTGATGCTTTCAAACATATTAATCTTACTATAGATTCTCCTGTTTTAAAACTGTTAAAAGATTTACTGATGGTGAAACTGGGCTATCTAGCAAAGATTGACAGCCTGTGAATTCCCCTTGGACACATCAAAGAATGGAAAGCAGGTGGTAAGGCCTGCCTACAGCACAGGTGGGTGTGAGCTTCCCCAAGTGATAATGCCACCAGGTGATATTTAACACTAAAAGCACAACCCTCGTGGCACTGCTTTGCTCCTTCTGTTGTGGAACCCCTGACAGGACCGTCCCCAGCATCTCCCCTCCCAGATCCCTGCTGCCTGGAGAAAGGGAACAGGCACCAATTCCCAATAGACACTTGCACTTCCCTTGAATCAAAATGTATTTTTCTTGATGACTGCAGGACTGGCAAGACCAGTCCTTACCCAATCCGTGCTTCCCTCCTTGACTTCTACTAGAGATGACCAATGTATTTTCCACACACCCTTACTTTTCTTGCAGTTCCATTCAAGAAGATGCAGGAAGAACATGCTCAACCCCACACGAATTCAGAAATTGGCTGCTGAGAATTAATAACAGACAGCAACAGCAAACTGGGACATGACCAGATGTGAAATGTGACAAAACAAGGAACTGCAAAGCATAGGCAGGATATAGCATAGAGGCTATAACTTATGTAGTCTTCCTACACATACATAAATCCACACAACTGAAGTACTTCATAATGGACAGGTATGATACTGTACTGCATAAAAAGGATGCTCTTTAATTACCAGCAAGTGATCATGTGGATTCACCAAATATAATGTAGCTTTTTTGCAATTTTTTCTTATGAAACTCCTCGAAACCATTACCAAGGTTTGTTGCAGAACACTAGTTTTAGCATTATTTTCCCTAATTAAAATGTATTAACATTTCCTAAGCACACATTACCCTTTAAGTACAAAAGCCATATCTATTCCCAGAAAAGATCATTTTACCTTGACATTTCTAATTAAATGAAAAACATTGCTCCTAGATAAATAATAGATGAGTGTACATATGTTCCTTCCTGCATGGCAGAAGAGGAGAGGGAATTACAAGAATGCATGAATTACATACATACAATGTATGTATGTGTTGGACAGACCTGTCCAACACACACTGGGTACCATAACAACTACAGACTCAACAAGCTCATACTCTATCAAAAATCCCATCTAATCCATCACAGGTGTTTATTTTCCATCCTAAGGAGTCCTGCAGTGAGTAAATATGACCAAAATGTAAATATAAGAACACACTGTTGCTCTTCGAGCTGAAGCTGGCTGTAGTGGTCACCTTAGATTGCACATCAGCTGATGTTTTTCCCTGGACATCTGAAAGTACTGTGAGTATTCAGCGATATTCCCATCATGTCATCAGCTTGATTGTTCACAATGGTGTAGAAGGGTGAGTCAGTGCTGTGGCTCCATATTGAATGTCTGGAGGGGCTAAAGAGAACTGACTTATAAACTTCCTGAGTTTCACTCCCTTGGAGTGCACAATGCAGACTTTACAGTTGGGCTTTGCATTAGGAAAAGACACATTCGTTAGTGTTTAGAGCAAGCCTGGGAATAGGGCTTACAGCTTCTGACCCTCATTCTGCCACCAGCTTTAGCTGTTGTGTGGCTTTGAGAGAATCCCTGGGCCACTTAAATCTCTGCACATTTAAGAACTTAAAAACATGCTTTTTTTCCTGGAGATGACCCCAAAGTTCTCAAATCATGACAACAGCTCTTAGCTGGCAACAAATCCCACAGGCAAGCACCGACCCACTGGCATCAACAGCAGTTAGATTAAAGGAGAAAAATGACACAATACGCCTCTTATGGAAAATTAATGCAGAGGAGCCTTGCTCCAAAGAAATGTTAGTGATAAACTGCTAACACAAAGCAGTGTTATTTAACATCATTTCATGTAGCGTTAATGATTGGAAGGTTGTTAAAGCAGCAAATTAGGATTAGTCACAAAAGGGCATAATTAAAATTTCACTATGGATTCATCTTAGTATCCAAAGCACTTCTTATCTGAATTCTTGTTAAGATTGTGGAGTTCAACACTCCTATCAGCAATTCCGGCTCCTATTTAACTTACTCAGATAGGGTTTATACTGGACTTTGTGCAAGTCCCTCCTCTTTCAGCAGCCTGCATGGGGGAAGGGAACACCTATGCACTGTCCTATCTCAAAGACCTAGAGATTGACTGAAAAGGCAATAGAACAAGCCATCATTAAGTCTCCAGTTCCAGTAGTGCACTGCTTAATCCTACAGGAAAAATAACAACATACAATCAGCAATTTCCCCTGTCATTTTTATTACCGTGGATGCTTTTCCAATAACAAGTGAGGACCAGACTTTACCTTTTGTTAACTCCCTTGGCTACTCTGGGGAAATAAAAGGCAAATACTGCATGACCTTGCATAGAAGACAGAGACTCTTTACTGAAAATGTCAACTTTCCCCTTTTTAAGGATTGGAGGAAGAACTAATATCAGATCATGACAGCAAAGGAAAATTACAGCTTTGACACAGAAATTGCCCAAACTTGGGAAAACAACATTTTAGAGGTGAAATACTAGAGAAGAAACCATGAGATCATACTAACTTGAAATGAAGAACCTCAAGACTGTCAGCATCTCTTTAAAAGCCCGCCTAATTAATCCTTTAATGAGGACCCGTAAGGTACAAAGTTGTCATCTCTCCCTTTAGCTGCAAGGCTGAGGGAACACTAGTTTTGTCCCCAAGTTTTGGAAAGGTCCAACACCAGTGGGACAAAACTGCTTCTCTGTGGCTCAAAAATTCCATTCCATCCAAACTCCCTCACTCACTCCTTTCTAATCCTTCTTCCATCAGCAGAATGACTAGGAAGTCTCATCCCTGCATCACTGATGGTTAGCCAACACAGCTCTCATGCTTTTGAGCAACAAGGAGAGGGGCTGGCAGCAAAGAGGAAACATCCTTCCCAGCCAGCACAGGTGCAAGCCCAAGCTTTTCAGTCCTTCCTTAAGTAACTAGTCCTTGAAATCCAACAGCATTCATTGGATAAATACAAAGAAACTTTATGAGCATAGAGTAACAGTTTATTTACATAATTAAATCAAAATTACATATATATATATAATTTAGCTTACATTATAAGTGTATACAACTTGTGGAAAGGGAGAAACAGCCCATCCAACAGCCAGCCAGTCTCTGGGATGAGGGAGCAGTTCAAATGCTGCAGTGGGCTCCACTGCCCATCTCTTCCCTCACTTCCTTATAGCTCCTCATTCAGACGAACCTTGATGTAGCCAGTTCTCATAAGTCAGGGTTTTGCCACACAATTATTGTTCTCCCCAGTCCCTGATCTACTTGTAATATTTCACTAACTTGTGTCAACCTGAGATGCATCAATTCACCTTTCTGGATTCCCAGCACTAACCTCATGTATTTGATACACTCTCAACCAGCTATAGTGCTTAAGTCACTCAGGGTCTTGCTCATCCTGATCCAGATGGCCTTTCAGCCTAAACAGCATACTAGATTTGATTGTGAGGCCAGATTTTACAATTTCTGACCTTCAGCAACAACTGCTTTGGAAGGAGTCAGCTACTTTGACATGAGCATCTTCTTTAGCGCAAGGAAGCTGGTGTAATCATTCTGTGACAGCTCTCCCACAAAACCCTTTAAAACATTTTATTCTTTGTAAAAAGGCACTGAATGCAGTAGTCAGACTTGCAATAGACTTGTCAGCACTACATTGGCTTAGTACAGGGCAGCAGTATGTCCTCTTCTGCCTCTACAAACTGTAACACAGCCTTTCATCCCGATAAGGCTCTACAAATATTGAACGTGCCCAAAGGAGAGTTCAGAATCTTCCCCCTTGAAAATTAACCTCAGTGAAAATGATTTCATTGTTCCAAGTCCTTCTGACACTTATGCATCTCCAAAGCACAGCTCAGATGGATGAATCCCACTCCATTTCACACACAGAAAGAAGCCCGGCAACTTCAATTTCACAAAATGAATAAAACAAAAAGCAAGCACTGCCTGCGTATGTTAACTCAGTTTGGGGTTCTCTTTAGCAGAAAACCTGATCTGAGTAAATGGAAGGGGTCAACTCTTTCAAACCCTACTCTGAAAGCTTATTTCACACCCTAATTACTTCTTGAAACTGTGGTGTTTCATCTTCAAGCGTCTCTGCACCAGTGTGTGCCCATTGCTTTAGTTTCCCTCATGAAACCTAGGTTTCCTGCACTATCTGTACCAGAGAGTTAAGGCCTAACACAGAAGTCACAGTTTAAATCGAGACCAATGCCAACAGAAAGGTGGAGAATGTCAAGCTCTCTTGGCAATCAGGAGGGCATTCCCAATGATCCCAGAAATTCAGGATTTCAGCTGTGGATTTTTTCCCCTCTCTTTGGTATCAAAACCTATAAACGTCCCTGTAAATCTCTACATTATTCAAAAAGATTTAAGAGAAGGCTGATGAATAAATCTTTTTTTTTTTCTTAGTAAGCTCTTAAATCTTCTGAAAACAATATGGTGGTAAAGAATGTTTACAGATCTTCATTGTCCTTATGTTATTGAGTCATTCAGTCTTTGTCATCTAGTAGGAATATTTGGATAGATTTGATCCAGTTCCATAAAGTGAATATTTTTCCATTAACTGTAATGAGCTTCCTATGAGCTGTAATTTTTCTCTTATACTTGCAGCCAGTACACAGTTTATAATAGAATGGCTTTATAGAATCATATAGAATCATAGAATTACCAAGGTTGGAAAAGACCTACAAGATCACCCAGTCCAACCACCCTCCTATCACCAATAGTTCTCACTCAACCATGTCCCTCAACAGGTCTAAATGTTCCTTGAACACCTCCAGGGTTGGTTACTCCACCACCTCCCTGGGCATTGCTACCAAACAATACATAACAACTGTTATACACTACTTGCAACAAGAAAAAGAAAATTTAAGGGTTATCCATGAAGAGGTTTTGTTATAAGAGAGTCTCACTACAAGTGTTTTAATGCAAATGTAGTAATATTTTAAGTTCAACAAACACACACATCTTTCTAATTAGTTGAATTTCTTCAGTGACCATTTCACTGCTTGTAAATCTGGATCAGCTCTTGCGTGAGTCACAAGAACCCAGTGTTTCCAAACCAGCCTTCGCAGTGACAGTGAAGTGACAGTATTTTCTTTTCTTCTCTTTTCCAAAGCAGAAAGCCCTATTCCAATGTTTAATAAAAGTATTTCAAAAAGCACACATTTTCACTTGCTCTTGTTTTTGCCAGGACATTTTCAGGCAACTGCAGGTCTGTGATGGAGAACAAGGACATAGTGATACAGGGCACACTTGTGCCTCAAGGCAAAAAGACCAATCCCTTAAAAACCTTGTCAAAATAGAATCTCAGAACTTGCAATATGGAAGTCAACAGAAAATTCCAACTAGTCTGAAAGATAAAGCATTATCGTTCACCCACTCTCTTAAATTTCTAGGTTCAAAAACCAACCAACCAAACAAAATTCTCATGTTTTATTGTTCAAATGTTGCTACTGAACAAAAACAGCACAAAGTAAACAGTCAGCCCTGCAGAAGGAATGATGACATATCAACTCCATGCGCCACATTTGCAAGGCGTCTCCAAATCCCACTTAAGCCAATAGCTGCTTTGTTGTCCATGCTGTCTACTGAAGGCACCTCACCCAGCTGATGATACACAGCTGTCTTCTCTGATAGCAAGGAAGGCTTTGGTTAGCTCAGAGACTGCCTGTGTGCTGTGGTGTCACCAGGACAATCAGTGTCCAGCTGCCCATCAGCTGCTCTGTACTGAGCACCTTCCAGATACACCAGCAGAGATCTACTGTCACAAAGCATCTCCCACACAAAAAACAGCTTTAGTTTTCAGGAAAATACATTTTCTTGCCTATTAAACACAAACATCACCTACATGGTATGTCTTATACAAACACTGTGTGCATATGGATACCAGATAAAGCCACCTACATGATCTCAGTGCAGCTTACTGAAATCCACATACGCTGGCACGGTATAACAAAGCAAAGCATTCTCCAAGAGCAAGATTTGTTTCTCTGCAAATACAGTTAGGCTGTTCATAAAGAGCTGTGGAGTTACTGCAGCTGAGAAGGTCGACAGTAACAAAGTTAATCACAGTTCTAATTATAACTTTTAATATGCTGGATTTTATTCATTCCTCCTCCTTTCCAACCTTGATGTTTTATATCCAGCTATTCAAGATTTAAGACTTGTAAGTGAAAAGAAAAGCTACTACATATTTTTTAATTTTTTAAGCACAGATATATGTTGCTGATTGTTGCTTATTCAGAAGGCAATTTGCATATAAAGAGTACAGGTTGCAACTATTTAACAGCCCACAAGCAAATCAGGCTGTTAGCTAAGGTACCTACAGTATCACAACTAATGTTTTAAAATCACAGGGAAACTTGTTGAGCTTTTGTTTGTGAAGGAACAAAGGCCAGCTGGAGGCTGAAGATCTGAGACAAAACAAGATGTGTCAACTGCTTCAAGACAACTGAGCACATTTTGGCCCCAGCATTCAGGGAAACTTTCTGAGAAGGATCTCAGTTCTACACATCTACAAGCTTTCCCCATGCTGTACCCAGTGACAGCAGTTCCTCAACCACCAGCCAAGTGGACACATCCCATCATGTCTTCTCACACCCTTTCTTTATCACATATAAGGAAAGACAGTAATCTTGGGCCCAATTTTGATCTTCTCAACATAAAGGACACAGCAAAATCTTTACCGTGCGCAGAACTGAAAGGGTGCAGTCAACAAACTAGAAATAAATTGGATACGAAACAGCTGAGTAGGATAAATTGTTACCTCAAATGAAGATCTGAGCTGATAATTTCAATAGGAAAAAATATCCCTATGCATATGAGGAAAGCAAGACAGAGCAAATTGTAAACATTGCAGCATATTTACCTACAAGGCTCCTCCAAACTAAGAGAAACACTTAGGACAACATAAGTGGCTTTGGGCATGTGCAAGCACATCATAGAACCTGCGCATCTCCTTCCTTCTGGTCACTGCATCACTGAGCCAAGTTCAACTTCTACAGTTACTGCACAATGGGGAAAACAAATCTTCAAGGACTGAGTTCACCAGCTAACGCCAAACCACCCATCCCATTCTGACAGGTTCATGTGGAGCAGTAATCCAATTTTACAAGTTGTCCACTCTCATCCAGTGAGGACCTGAACTATGGCCAGATTTCATCATCTGAGGAATCAGTGGATCCCGTTTCACTGCATCTCCTCTCCAGCAACAGAGTCCCACAGCAGCATCCTGCCCAATCTGCTACATAAATTAAATTTTAAAAAGCTTATAAAAGGGCATCGTCAGTTAGTCTGAAAATGTTCATTGAACGAATACAGCACGAAAGTAGTATTTGTATGAAAATCTATGAGAGACAGCATTAAACTACTATCAAACTTACTTAACATGTAGTTATTTTTAAACATCAGTAAATGCATTTTTTCTGCATCACACCTTAAGTGCAGTGGAAGGAAAAGGTTTAAATTCAGTAATATATCTTGATTATGTCAGAGTACTGACTGTAAAATTTGCAGAGTTCCCTGACATTAATGCAGCACAGTTATTTAAGCAGAAACTTAATTTTAAATAAGACACCGTTCTTCAAACTTTGGTCGAATAACTCATGTACTTAAAATTAGATGCAAGAGCATTCTGCAAAACTTCAGCTTCTGCCCTTCTGCTGTTCTTATCTGTTCCTATCAGATGTGTGGATTTTTCATAGGGCACTAGATAGCAGGAAAATACTAGAAAATGAACAACACCATTATTAGAGGGAAGTCTGGGTGATGCTCCCTCATCTGATCTTGCAGCATTTTTATGCCCTGTCACCTCCTCTACAATTTCCCACCAAATGCATTCACTTTACATTTCCTTTTCTCCCCTGAGAAATGTCACCATATGGAAAAACATCAGCCAGCTCACTCAGGCAGAGCAGAAGCAGGTTACAGCCCTCATTTCCTTGTCACTATTTACACAGTTTTATGTACTTTTGGTGTGTTCCTCACTCAGGCCATGAGGAAGGATAGATCTGGCTCACCACAGTGCTCTCAGTATCTCACTTCCAGACTCTCTCACTCCCTCAGAGGAGGAGTTCTAGGTACAGGGAGAGAGAGACACACTGAAATGAACCTTTACCATGGATGGAATTGCCCCAGCATCAGCCCATTACAAGGGCTCTCCAACCAGAGCCAGAGGATGATGACAGAGAGGAAAAACTGGCTCTACAAAAGAAGACCACAACTAACCTCGGGAGGGAAGTAAAAATGGAAACATTTTTATTGACTCTTACTGCCAAAGCTGCATTTACTTATATGAAGACTAAGACCAGATTCTGCTTATTACAAATATGAATTTCACTCAGGAGTTTTCCGAGAAGGTGGGAAGGAATGCAAAACCAAAACCCATTCTCTTTCACAGTTAGTTGGTTTTCAGTGTATACTTTGCTCTGTATCACACAGCATTTTGTTTGTTCACTGACCAAGTGGTTGCATATTTTCAAACAGGGACACAGCAACTAAGGCATCTATTAGCTGAATCTTCATCTGTACTGAACTTTGGAATTACTGAATGTTTTAATGAATATTCCTGCTTTGTCCTCCCCCAAAAGTAATTAAACTAAAAAGAAAAAAAGAGCCCAATGGCACCTCTAGCATCAATCAGTAGGAGACTGGAAAAACCATGACAACCATCTAAACCAATGATCCACCTATCCCCACCATGCCCACTAACCAAGTCCCTTAGTACCACATCTACCTTGAACACTTGCAGGGACAGCAACTCCATCACCTCCACGACAGCCTGTGCCAATGCCTAATTTCCCTTTCTGAGAAGGCAGTTTTCCTAACATCCAATCTAAACCTCCCCTGGTGCAACTTAAAGCCATTACCTCTTGTCCAATGGATAGTTACCTGGAGTTCAGGAACTTCTGCCTGAATTGCAACCCCTTACCCCAGGACAGGACCATGCCAATTGTAGTAGTCCTCTGCTGCACTACGTATCTGAAATTACCCCCTTCAGTGCATAAAGCAAGGTTTTTCAATCACAGTCTAACACAGAAAACACACAGCCACATACTTTCACAAGGAAATCTAATCTAATGTCTCCATCTTGGGTTGCTTCCAAGCTTCCAGTGTCTATTCCCACTTTGAGAATAACTAATAAATAAAACCAGTAACAAGTTAGCAAATGAAGGCACCTTGAGTTAAGCCAGCAATGGTGAAAATGTAACTCAGGTTTAACTCAGCTTTAGGTTCTGCTTGGCTCCTAGCCTCCTTTCTGCACCCACATCGTTGAACCCCAGTCCCAACGACATTCAGTAGCACCCAGCCAAGCTCTGCTCACTGCATACCTCTCCTAAGTGCAGATTTACCCACAGGGCTAGGGCAGCTCTGAACAGAAATTCAACAGCAGTTCCAGCACCCAGACAATGCCCGGAGCTCCAAGCTCCCCCTCACACAGGTTGAAGGTGTGAGGAAAACGTGACAGCAGGAGGCCCAACTCAGGCCATAGCACAACTAAACCCTTTGCAAGGGGCAGGGCACATCTTATCACGGTAGCCGGATCAGTCAAAGCAATCAGCAGTGACTCAGAAGAAAGGCAGGACAAGGAAGAGATTACAGCTCTGCTCAAGCACGGTTCCCAAGCTGTTCCTTGTTATCAATTGTGCCTGCAAGATACAATACAGTCCACAACATTAAGAAACGCATTCATAGCTGGTGTTCCTGGTAACGCAGTCAGCCTGTAATTATGCACTCTGTAAGCAACCATAAATTCAACACCTGCCTTTTCACACTGGGGAAAAAAAGACAAAAAACAAATACAAGTCAAGCCCATTTGACAAAGAAACCACAATCTGATCTTTATACATATGCTTACAGTTTTAGTCCTGCATATGCCATAAACAAAAATTTATATTGGCTGGAGCTTCGTACTAATTATTCCTTGCATAGGAAAGGGGCACTGCTGTGTGATAATGTATTATTGGGAGGAAGATTCTGTAATGCAGAAGAAAAAAACTTGCTAATAAACAGCCCTCCAGAACTAAGGGACAAGGCTGCACTCCTGGTGCATTTCCATTTCAATTCAACAGTTCACAGGCAAAAAATTCAGGCCCTTTCTCCACTGCAATTAGCCCACTGTGGGGACCCAGCTCCATCACAGTGATGTCCAACCCTTATCAAAACACACCTGTCCCTGCAGCTTGTAAGCAACATTGGTTCTTATTAAATAACTGCTGTAATTCTGGTACAGCAGAGATTAATTGCACTGATGGGACCAGATTATTTTATTTTTTTTTTACTTAACTAAGAACAGGGTGTCTGAGTGATGTTAGCCAGAGTCCCTCTGTAGTCAATATAAAAATACGGGTGCATTCAGCAAAAGAATCTCACCAGCCTTTTAGGATGAGCAAAAGGAAACAGCCTTGAAGGGCAACCATCTCTTTTGACAATTAGACATTTAGGTCAGGCTACATACCTGACTTCCACAATTAAAACAGATATGTCATGTTCATGGTAAAAGATGTATACAAACATCTGGCCTTGGGTCAACAGTGGTTTGTAGATGTAACTCTCTCTACTCCAAGTTCTTGAAGTAACTGCAGAGCCATGTTGCAGCCCCATGGAATCACAGCATTGTTATGTGATACTCAGTGGACATATGGCAGGTCCTGGGCTAAACACAAGAAGATGTGTTGCCCCAGCTTCCATGGACAAAAACCATGCTAGAGAACATGCTAATCAAAAAAGGCCAGCTGTTTTTAGCAGGATAGAAACTGCCTAAGAAAGCAGGATATTGTCTGAATAATTTACTTTTATTCCCAGTACTTGCAGATCCTAATGAGGTGTCACTGAGTCTCCATCAGACTTTGCACTGTAAATACTTAAGGTGAGTAATGGCACAGTTCGTTAACAAAAATCATGCTTTCATTAACAGCCACACAAAGCCTTCCAAAACCTTGAGTCAAGCATCATTGCCTCCATTCCCATAAAATGCAAGCAACTTAAAGTGCCACAGTATCTTTAAAACACTACCCAACTTAGCTCCAGTTCATTTAACTATTCACATTTTCCAACTTCTCTGCAATCCTAAGTAGCAGGCTTTTTTTCTTTTTTTTCCCTTCCTCCTCTCAATGAAAGCTATGATTCTTGCATAAGCACATGATAAGGCTTTGTGGCAATCTTTTCCCTCATTTAGTAAAGCAGTTCCAGAGATTAGCAGGTCAGTACCACAATGGACAATGCTGCAGAACAGCTTTTTGTTTTTATTTATTTATTTAAAAGCAGGAAGTAAAAATGAGAAGCCATCAAATATTTAAGCAGGGTTGGCATCAAGCACAGTTAAAAATACTGGGGAAAACAAAAAAACAAACAAACAAACAAAATTATTCTTTTTCACGTTACAGCTCCTCTTAGGTAAAGCAAGCAAGAGGGCAGGGTGAACTATTTGTGATGACTGATCTGTGCATCCCAATAAGGATCCTCAACACTAACAGGACACGTCACTTTGGCACAGGACTGAGCAGCGCCTCTGGATCCCCTGCCTCTTGCAGTGCAGGGGTTAACAATGCTCACTGGGTTTCTAGCCAAAAAAAAAAAAAGAGAGAGAGAATTGAGAGTTCTGGTGAATCCTACCTTTAGCATCAAAAAACAGCAACAATGGACAGTCATCCTGTCTGGTCTAGGAGAAGAGGAGAGAGTTGACCTGAATTCAGGGGTTATTTGAGCAGCTTCGGGGAAGAGAGCCATTACTTTACTAACCAGGACACTTGACGTTAGTCACAAGGCAAGATGAGTTGCTCATCTGCAGGCCTTCAGGGTGGATGCTTGCCAGAAAAGGTGGAGTGTTAAGAGCTGAATCATTTTTTTCCACTCCAGTTCTACTCAGCAGCCTCCCCTTAGCATCCTTGAGATGCAAGTATAAATCCTGCTATAAAGGAGTCTAATTAAGGTCCCTGCTTTTTTTCTGAGAAATGTCTGATTTTTTAAAAATGGGATGAAATAAGACCAAACAAAAGAGAGAATAAAAGAATTGTCTTGGGAAATATCTTTCTTCTTCTTCATTTGCTTTAAGGAACTACAGTGCTGGGGATAAAAAGGAGTGAACCAGAAACAAGCAGCATTTGATCAGCACTGTTGACCTGCCAGCAGGAGGGAGCCATGGATATAAAAGCCAGGGAAAAAATCAGAAGGCATCCTTTTCCAATATGCATCACTCAAAAGACACAGTGCTATCCTTGCATGTTTTTTTAAACCCAAGCAGCCTATATGAAGATACTCCTTTGAGAATCTTCAGAGAGGAAGAACAAAACCAGAAGGACGTCACATGCTGCAAGAAATACTGCAAGAATTTAACACTTTAAGAGTCAGCAGCTGAGGTCTAAATCATTTCTACCCTTGAGTTTGCTGCTGGCATTTAACATGTCAGTGCATTTTCATTTTCCAGGAGTGTATAGTCAGTGTGTGCACTGATTTCTCTACTGTTAAATGTGTGTTATACATTATGAAGCCAGCAACAGTTACACTGACGGTATGCACAGGTTTTGCACTCCCTGTTGAGCTTGGTTAACCAGTATAGTTTAGCTTCCCAACCTTATTCACTATAACAAAAGTATCTCTAAGCTTTCACAGAATCATAGGATCATTAAGGTTGAAAAAGACCACTAAGATCATCTAGTCCAACCATCAGCCCATCCCTACCATGCCTACTAACCACAACCCTCAGTGCCACATTTATCCTTTTCTTGAACACCTCCAGGGACTCCACTAGCTCCCCAGGAAGCTTGCTCCAGTGCCTCATGTTCATCCACTTCCAGACATTCTGAGATATTTTCTTATAGACATCCCTGGAAAATGTTTGCACCTCTAAAGTCAAATATATTCTAAACAGACAAAAGCTGAGCTTCCTAGTATTTTTGCCCCCAAATATCAAAGTTCTTATTTTCTTTTTTTTCTTTTTTTTTTTTTTGTAGATACTTCCAAAAACCTTCAAATATCACTACAAACCATTTCAGCAATATGAATGTATTTCCTGACAATAAACATGATCAGTAAATACTATACCAAATAAGATCTGCCTCCTCTTTGTAGCAGTAAATATGTTCTGTCAAAGAAATCTAGTTGGGAACAGCTCAACATCTGTTTTTTGTTGTGTTTTTTTTTTTTAATGGAAGCATACCTTATAGCCAACACCCCTTTCCTTGCAGAGGTGCTTGCATCTCTGAAACCAGAGCGCACAGCTCCACAATGGAGGACTACAATCCAGTTCTTTTCAGACCTTCAGCAAATTAACAGACAAATATCTCATTTTCTTCTCCTTCTTTCACCAGAAAATACACTCTTTGCCATTAGCTCAGAGTGAATCCAAACAAAATCTATTCAACCACAATTTTAGATTCTACAACTAAAACTAGAGGGGACCAACCTGGTGGGTCCAAGAGGCTCCTTCCTCTACTTCTGTCCCACCAGATGCTAAACACTTGAGTCATCTCTGTGATTTATACTCCTTTTTTCCTTTTTTTTTTTGGCATTCTCATTTTCCTCTTAATCAGCATTATCAGCATTCCCTCTGATTCAGTGATGGGATCTCCAGCATCAACACAGAGGAGTTTCACGTGTCATTTTCAATCATCTTAAAACATTTTGAGCCCAAATACACAGAGATTACAGTCTGGCACAATTTATAAATCTGAGCATCACGAAGTTTCTGAAACAAGGTCATTATTACGTTTGGTTGATGATTTGTAATGTAAAAAGGTCATAAAGAAAAGGTTTCCAACCATTTCTCTTCTTCATGCAGACACAAATTCAATTTCAAAAGACTGAAAACCAAAAGTTTTCATTGCCAGCAACCAAAACCTGAACAGATTTTCAGGTCAAGGGTAATAGCTGAAATATTACTAATAGGGACTATGAGGGATGTTCCTTTCTAGATGAAGAGTCAGCAAAGACAACCATGTCGGGTATCAGCACAGAGCCTTCACAATAGCTGCCCATGGAAAGACCTTGACCACAACAGGGAGACAGGTGGGATGTGTTCCTTGACACTCCTCAAACAAGCACTGTTCCTTTCCTATCTCAAGAAGGAAGGGCTCAAGGCTTTTACATTGATCTATCCTGCACTTCATTACTTTCATACCTCTTAACTTGTGATTACTGCTTCCTTCAACAACATCAATGGAGACTACTGCACATTTGTAGCTCTTCATCTGAGAGCATTGGCCAAACACCCCTTGAACTCGGGCAGCTCGGTGCTGTGCCCAGTGCCCTGGGCAGCCTGTTCCATGCCCACCACCCTCTGGTGCAGACCTTTCCCTAGCACCCCCTGCCCCTCCTCAACTGGCACAAATCAGTACACAGTACTGCCAAAGTTGATGACCAGAGTAAAACACAACCCATACCTCTGCACACACACTGGACCCAGCACCCAGGATTCCCAACACTACTCCTCTGACCAGCAGAATTTTTTCACACAGAGGTTGGTGACACACTGGAACAGGTTGCCCAAGGAGGCTGTAGATGCTCCATCCCTGCAGGCATTCAAGGCCAGGCTGGATGTGGCTCTTGGCAGCCTGGTCTGGTGATTGGGGACCCTGCACACAGCAGGGGATTGAAACTAGGTGATCATTGTGGTCTTTTTCAACCCAGGCCATTCTATGGCTCTTTGATATGATTCTATGATGTGTTGGAAATGCCAGCAGAGACCATCTCCTTACTCGCCTTCTCTAAATCTACAAAAGCTTGGAGGAACAAAGGGGTAAAAAAAAAAAAAAAAAAGAAAATCTCAGCATTCCTTACAGACAATAAATACTTGTGCTGAGTGATCAAGTAGTGTTTGATGGTAGAAGAGTGTAATCTTTTCTTTGTTTAATGTCTGCTCGTCTTTTGAGTTTATAGTCTTGTTGCATCTTCCACTGCATCTAGTTTTCTTATTCTTGAGTCACTAAGACCGCGGTTCAATTTCCAGTTTTCAAATTACTGTTCATCCTCCTTTTGGGTTCCAAATTCCTTGGTCTGCCTACGTGCTAAATGGTGATGTTTTCTTCTGCAGTACCTATGCCTTGGCATCTGTCTTCTCACCTTTCATGCATCTGTTTCCACTCCATCAACTTTATTGTCAACAGTTTTATAGCACGGTTATTACTCTTCTTTCCTCATCTTTACAACCTTCCATCACAGTGGCAAATGGTAGCTGTCCATTTCTCATTTCACCTCAGAGAAAGAAATCTCTGTAGCAGCAGGAGATAAAAATAACACGATCTGTCTAGGAATCTTCCCACAGTTTCTTCTGCTGAATATGAATTACTCATAAATTAAGGGTCTAAAATCCTTTAGGGTGTTTAGAAATCAGGGAATACAATACTAGATCATCCCAGCAGCTGGTAAAGATAGCTGCTGTTTTGCTGCCAAAATAGCCAGTGTAGATGCTTCAGGGAAAGGCAAAAGGATACCAAGAAGCAACAGAACCTACTCAGAAGCATTCCTTCCTAAACATTTAGCAACAAGATAATCCCTTCTGAGACTTCAAACCCAGTGGAGACTAAGTCCCAGAGACCAAGTTCCACAAGTTACTGAAAGCTAAATGAAAATAAAAGCATACCTTTTTAACACTAATAGCATTTAGCCATTCAAGTGCACATTTTTATTTCTACCTTATCCTACAGATTCACATCTCATTAGCTTTCTCCGCCCCTCGTATGTAACAAATGTTCTTCTCCTGCCTCAAGTTATACCTTTCTTATCTCAATAGCCTTAATGTCTTCTGTGATGGCCGTACATTTCTTAACCATTTATACAGTTCCTCAGTTCCTGAGTATTAATAAGACACAAGAACAGTATTACAATTTATATATTTTTTAACTTTATATTATATAATTATATGTATAATATATATAATTGTTATTATATGTATGTGTGTATATATGTACGTATAAATATAATGTGTGTGTGTATTTTTTTTTTAAATCACCCACTCACCTTACCCCACCATGACACACTGGATGCTGTCCTACATGGCCCCCCACAATGACCCCAAACCTTTCTCCAAGCAGCACAGTTCACTTACAACAGAAGCACACGAGATACTCAGATTCCTTCCAGCAGATGTTCCTGTTATTCCTGCCAGCCTATCTTTGGTGACAGGTGTGCTGACTTTATCTGGTTCTGTTACATAACATCCTTCCAAGACTGACACATATCTTCTCTCCATCCTTAACATAAAAGGACAGAGTTTCACTTCTCTTCAAACTGCTTATCTTACTACCTATTATATTGGTTCAAGATACTAATATTCTTAAAGTACTTCATACTTAGCTTAGGCACACCACATTTTTTTTAACATTTTCTCATCACAAAAATGGACATTATTTCATCTAAGTTGAAATAATGCACTTGACCCAGTTTCAAGTTCATGCTTCACATCTCTCCTCAAGATTTTCTTGGCTTTGTCTTGCAAGTAATTTCACAAAAGATTTTTTCACTGTCCAGATAAATTATTTCTATCACTTCTCTCTTCTCCAGAAGTATCCCAGAAGATTCATACAAAAATACTTTCCCATAGAGAAGGAATTTAGCATCATCCTCTCCATTCACTTACTCATTTTATAATTCTGAATCTGATTTTGCTGCTTTTCCAGAAGGCAGGTAAAATACCCAATATATCAGCATCACATGTATTACATGCATCAAAATTTATTGGCACAAACTGCACAGGAAGGCGGTGGAGTCACAGTCCATGGAGGCACTCAAGAAATGTGTAGATGGGGCACTGCAGGACAGGTTAGTGGGCATGGTGAGGATGGGGTGATGGTTGGACTGGATGGTCTTAGATGTCTTTTCCAACCTTAATGATTCTATTATTTCAAAAGCACACATACTTGCTCTCAACCTGCACGGTGACTAAGAGTCAGAAAAAAATCTAAGAAAGGAAACAGCAGCTCTGATACTTCTTATCTCTCTGCAAACAGTTTGACTGAATGGAAAGCAGAAGAGTCACTCCGTGATTTTTTTACTGCAAACGCAAAAACAACAGAAGGAAAGCAACGATTACATGAAGAAAATTTCTATTTAGGCAGAGTATCAGCTAAAATTTCCTTAAAGCGAAATCTGTTCATTTCTGCAAGAGTTTCCAAAGGGAAAACCAAAAAAAGACTCATTCAGGTGGAAAGTCCAGAAAAAGCGTCAAGAAAGCACTGGAATACAAGGCATAATAAAACTGCACGCCAGGGTGGCAGGGGGATGGGCATGAATATCTCATCATTTCCATCATGATAGCTGAATGTGTATTTAATGCCAGTGAAAAACATGGGTGTCATCAACTCCACTCAAAGTCGGAATTTATGCAACACATGAAACATGTGCATTAGTATCCCATTCATCATTAGCAAACGCAGAAGAAAAAAAAATCATCAAGCAGTTATTCTCATCCTAATTCAAGTTACTGACTTGCCAGAAGTACAGGGTACAGTAGTGGTTCCCCAGCATCTGCACAGCAAAGGTACTTCAGTCAACCAAGCCCATCTCCTAGAGACGCACTTAACACACCTGCAGAGCAGCTGCTGGCATCGCAGGGCTCTGAGAGACCTCATGGTACAAATGGGCATCACTGCCAGGGTTGAACCACGTTACTCCAGAAGGCCGTGGCTCCATCAGTGTACATCATGACAGCCAGCCACGGGAAAATTCACTTGAGCTGCTGCTCATTTGGTCTGCAGCACAGACACACTCTTCCTAAATGCAGTGTGCTGAACTACTACCATCCCTGATGAAAGAAACCAATGTCAAAAAGGTTTCCAGAAAGCAACATTGCAATATGTTATTATTTTACTGTCTACGCTATCAGAGAACCATAGAGCCTCAGGCACAGCCAGATCCCACTGCTCCAAATGTTGTACCAATGCAGAAATCCCACAAACTGGCAGATACCCATATTCCTCAGAACAGTGAGGAGACAGAAAAACAAGCTGTCAAAGAAAGAAAAAGGCAAAATCCCCTGTAGATTCAGAATGAACTACCTGCCAGTGCTCTAAGCCTTGTGCTTCTCAAGCCTTTTAGGTATAAACCAACAAGACCTGCACCGAGTATTCAAAGCACCATAAGGTCCTTCAAAGGACCCTGTAACAGGCAGTGCTTCGGCCCTGAGTCTGCTCAAAGCAGAGTTGATCACAACAGGATCACTGAAATCAGGCTGAATTATGGCAAAGGACAAAGTTTTGAGACTGACGTGTAATAGCCAGGCATTAACTGTATTTCAGATAAGCTACCTACTTTGTTCTTCCCTTTTGCAAAGCAGCTGCTCTTGCTGCTCTTTGCAAGCTGTTTTTGTTTGTTTGTTTGTTTTTTCCTCCATCCAGGCATGTTTGTAATTGTATTCCCTAGGATATTCCATTGCATGGAGCACACACACACCAGTACAAGCTAACAAACAGCTCCTTAACCACATGAGTGAAGGATGTTTCTGTCTCAAAAAGCACTAAGTGAAACTTAGTAAACAACGCTGTCTGTCATTCTGTAAAGGAACAAAGGAAAAGCACTCAGGTCCAGACTCAAACTGGCACAGAAAAGGAGCCCAGCTGGGATTTTAGGCACCTACATCACAGGACGCAATGCTCAGAATTCCACTCATACCCTCTTGGTACCTCTGCTGGTACCAAGCCATCACTTTTAGCCATCTGCAGAGACCCAACTTTCAAGCAAAACCTTTGGGAAGAGATCAGCCCTAAAAGGACCCGTTTCTCTGGGTTGAAAAAGAAGATGGGTGATTCAAAGCCGATGGCTCCTTCTTTGGGACAATCAACATTTAGGAGAAGCATCCCCAAAACAGCCAATATGTGGTTACCCCCTTACTGCAAGATTCCCCACACCAGTCTAATACTGAATTTTCCCTCTGACACAAAAAAACAAGAGATCTAACAGAGGTAATATTCCTGGGATTGTCTCAGTGCTGGGCTCCTGCACCTCCTGCTGAGCAGCACCCGTAATAGAACTGCCATCCAGAGCAGCTTGGTCTGAGGATATACAACTATTTCCTGCTGAACACTGCGACCACAGAATGCACTGTGAGCATCATCAGAGAGGAAGAAGAAGGGGACTGACTGCTGCTAAGCCACCAGGAACCTCCTTCTTCCCAGCCACGGAGCACTGTTTGGGATGGTAGCCCATAACCTCCTCATCCCCTACACCTGGATTTAAAGGACACAGACCCAGCCGCTCTCAAAAAGTATTGGAGAGGATACGCCTGCATGTAAGGATGAGGATGGAAACCCTGGAGTAAAAGAGCAGCCTTGGGCCCCTCCATCTAGGCCAGCAGAGCCAGCACAGAGCTGGGCATCCCAGCAGCAGCCCTGCAGCTCTCTTTGGGTTTGTCACAGCAGGACAGAGGCAGAAAGTTTCTCTCCTGATTTGACAGGCATGGATACTCCCGGCTGACACAGGGGGGTCAGAAAAGCTTTAATCTCCTCCTCATCTGCACTGATTCAGCACAGTATTTAGAAAAGAGCAAGGGCCACCCGAATCTCCCTGTTTGATTGTGTTCTCTGCCATTTCCTCGCAGGGATGACCTCTGGAGGGTCTTCGCGATGGCTACATCGACAGCACCACGGGGGGTCCCATCTCCTCAAGTCCGACCCCACGAGCAGCCCCTACGGGGCGGCAGTACCCAGCCATATCCCATACACACACATACATAGGATGCTCACCCGCATCCCACCCCGACCGACGGCCAAAACCCCAGAGCAAGGAGAAGGGCAAAAAAAACCAAAACCTCACCTCTTCGCAGGGCGGCAGCTGGAGGGCGGCTGCCTGCCAGCCCAGCAGCCAGCAGCACACCCAGGCGGTGCCCGGGCACCAAATCCTTCGCTTCATCCTCCGCTCCCGCAGCGGAGCGGCCGCTCACCCCTTTCCCCGCTCGGCAGCCGCCGCTCGGGGCTCAGCGGCCCCGCTCCCGGCTGCGGCTTCTGCAGCGGGGCATAACCCAGCGGGGAGACGCACGGAGCTGGCACGGAGCGCAGCGGCCCCGCCAGCCCCGTGCCGGCAGCCGGCACCGCCACAGCCAGGAGGAGGGGCGGGGAGGAAAAGGAGGAGGAGGAGGAGGAGGAGGAAGGCGGGTAGGCAGCGCAGGCGCATGCTGCCGAGGCTCGGCCAGCCTTGGAGCGAAACGGGGGGCACCTCCTGCTTGCACCTTCGCCATCTCCAAAGGATGAAATTCCTGGCTTGGGATGCCAGCCTGCGGCCCCTGCCTGTCTGCCTGCCCTGCTCCCTCTCCTTGCGCATGGCTGCAGGATTCAAAGTGAGAGCTGGCACCCATCTCCTCGCTCCTTCTGTGCTAGCATTGCCCGTTTTCCTCTCTTAAGCTGGGATCCCACCCGGTGGGACACATGGTGGTTGTCCAGGTGGGACATGTGCTGGATGTGTGGTGGATGTGTGGTAGATCTCCGTGGTGGATCACTCACCTGCCCACCACAGGTGACCTGTGACTTTTCTCTGTGGGATAGGAGAAGAGCAGCTCACCCAGCGTGGACGAGGACCTGGGCAGCCTGATTTAGTGCTGGCAGCCCTGCGTGGGGCAGGGGGTTGGAACTGGATAATCTTTGAGGTCCCTTTCAACTCAAGCCTGACCCAAATGCATACCCAAAATTATGCAGACTTCTCTCTGGCTGCATTTCAGGCCAGATTTTGTCTCTCCTTCCCCAGAAATACCCTACTGCTCATTCCCCATGACATGTTTTAGTGCTTCAAATGCTCCTCACCCTGGCAGGAGTCTCTGCTGTGCTTGCACGTTTTCCTGCCCCCTTCTGTCCCTTCCTTTCTGCCTCCTGTTACCTAACAGCAAACCCAGCACAGCACACTCCATATCACCAGCACAGTATGTTCCTGTCCCTATTGATCTACCTCTTCTTGCTCCAATACATAATGCCTTTTTTTGTACTTCTAATTTGTTGAGTGACTTTTTTTTTGGCAATTTCACCGCAAGTCCTGCTCTCTGTGATGCAGGTTTGACTCAGCTTTTATTCATCTCTTGCAAAGAGATCAGGAGCAGACCTGTGTGACCCCTCTCACCATCCCTGCCCGGTGTCATTGCTGTGACTCCATACTGACACCAAAATGGTATCGTTAGCTCATTTTATGTCATTTGGGGATCTTGCCAGAGCAGTCTGGAGGGAGCTCAGTGATGCTCTGCTAACGTCAATGAGTCTGAAATTTCCTTTTGTTCTCAGCCTGCCTTGCTCTGCTTATAGCTCTGGCTGCTGGAAGGAAAACAGATTATCGCTTCTTAGGCTGATGGTCCTCATCCCTCGCCAGGATGTCAAATAAAGCATTATGTACACTCTTACACAAAATGACAAATTATATTTCTCCCAGATGAAGTAAGGAGCAGGAGAGAAACTGCGATGGCGCTTTTTGTTTTGTGAGTGTTGCATTGCTTCAGGTTCAGGGAGATCATAAAGTCAGTCCCACAGATTCACTGCTCCCCATAACTGTGGGACAAAATCCTGAGGTGAAATGTCTGAGAGCAGCCATTTCAGCAGAGTTCAGCAGTTACATTTGCTGAAATAAAGCACAAAGCTGCAGGCACTCCTAGGCCTGTAGCACTGGAGTAAAGCAGAAATATACAGAAGAAAATGATGTTGGTTGGACTCAGCATGCCTTTCATAGCCAGAAAGTGGGTATAAGGCTAACATCCAGAAAAGTGCTCATCTTGCTCCAGCCTTGAGTCCAAGCTTGGGCTGGGAGGCAGTCTGGCGGTTTGCATTCAGAATTGCTTTCTATTCACCATCCCTGAGTGTGTTTAAAAGCCATTTGGATGTAACGCTATGATTTAGCTGTGGGTTGTTAGGGTAGTATAGGTAGGTTGCAGTTGGATTTGATGATCTTTGAGGTCTTTTCCAACCTGAGCAATTCTATGATTCTGAGATTAAGAATCACTGAGGAATAACAGAGGAATTGCTGCCCCCAGTGTACTGCTGATTCCATGGGTCAGGAAAGGAGTGAGTTCCCAGGTGGGCTTTATCAGCTGCTCTGTTACCCTTCTGTTTCATTCAATTATTTAATTTTAAAACTCAGAAAGAGAAGAACTCAGCTTACAACTAAAGGGCTGGAGACTCATTTCCAGTAGTGAGTATTATGTCAAAAACTATTTGCTCTCCTCTAAGAAATTTGTTGTCTTCAGAGCAAGAAACAACACTAAGATCAGAAGGTTGATTTTTTTTTTTCTTGTTTTGTGTTTCAGAGTGACAGAAGATCCAGAAATTTCTTGTGCTTTAACAGCAATGTTGTCACTTTGGTTACTGCATTATTTGAATAGGATCCAAAATGCCTGTGATGTTAAATCCTGCAAATCTTACCTGAGGGCAGCATGGCAAAAACTCTGCAATGCCTACTGAGCATGAGGACAGCAAGAATTTATATATATATATATATACTATTTTAAAAATTAATCAGCTCAGGTAGACTTGTACTAATGAGGCAGAGGAAAGCTGTGCTGGATTTGGGAAGCATCACATAATTAACACACACTAAAAGGTAAGAAGTATGTATACAGGAGCAGAGTTAAAGGTTTTTTGTATTTAGTAAAAATATATAGCAGTTGATGTCTGTGGGAGCTCAGAGAATGTATCTGAAATCTTGACCTAATGTGATCTAATATCTAATATCTCAATCTAATCCAAGAGAGGATACAAAAGTAATTGAGAAGAACCACACAATCTGAGTTACAGACAATTGCCTTGCCCTTCTATTTCAACGTACAAAAGAAAAAAGGAGGAAAGCCAAGTAGTAATAATTCCTAATTATACAATACAAATGTGAGATTTGTTTCAAGCTCCATCTCCAGAACTGCCTGAGCTTCCTTGTGCTTCTCCATGAGCCCAGTGTAAGCTAAAGATGCTCTTAAAAGTGTACCTTCATACTGCAGTCACAGCTGTGCTTAGAGAAACCTGATCATTCTTAAGCATTAAACACTAAAATCTATAAATAGTTCTTCCTGCCAGCAATGAGATGTTAATCATGGACTTTGGTGTTTGCAGAGCTTAAGCCATGGGTTTCTCCCGTAGCCAGTCACCGCGGTGGAGGAGCTGCCATATGTCACTGCTGTTAATGACACCAAGTGAAAGGGAAAATTAAATGGCTGCCAGCTACTGTTTGGAGACAGCAATTAGTAACTACACTCGGGATTAGTCAGGCCTGTAGGCTGACACTGGCTTGCGTGGGAATACATCACAGAGGAAAAGAAGCTGTTAACCCTTTTTCATTCTGCCTGCTCCTGATAAAACTCATGGTTGGTGTGGAAAGGTGATTAATATGAATGGGTTTTCTTTATTGGGACCCATCTCCCAGTGCAACCAGACCACAGAAGAATGGAGGAGTTTGGGGAATGTCCTACACTGCAGCAGGGGCGCACGTGGAGAGCTCAGTGCTAGATCCAGATGTGGTTCCCCTCGAGCTGGAGAGCAGCCATGTCGAACCTGGGAGCAAATATAAGATCGAGTCCCTTCAACGACAGTTGATGTATATACATAGCACTGTGGTGCAGTTAGGACAGCCCAGCAGCCAAGGCAGAGCACCAGAGGGATCATATCTGCCAGTCCCATTTGGAGAAGATGCCACCTGCTCAGACCATGATGCTCCTCACATCCTTGAGTACCCAACCTGAAGCTGCTACCCATCCATCAGCACTGATGAGGAATTCAAAACATGTTTTAAACATTTAGAACTTGCTTTAAATGATACCCCAAAGTGTCCAGAGCTGCAAGCAATGATAGTCTCATCTGATATGCTTTAATCACATATTTTAAGAGGGGTTGAATGTCACCTTAGAAATGTCTTTTCTCTCCATTAACTTGCACCTAACCCAGTCGCTGCTACCTACACATAGTGAAATGAATCTCACCATTCTTTGTCTGCTTAGTTTGCTCCTTGGATGACGTCCATGTCCTCCAGCTTGGGTATGTATTACGTGGCACATCTCTGCCTGGCTTATACAACACAAACCACAGTCCCATTTGCATCCAAACTAGAGCACAGCATGGTGAGACGGACCAGAGAGAGCACGGTGTGGTTGCTGGGCTACATGATCTGGGTTATGCAGGCTTCATCACGTAGCTGTGGTGTCCTTATGTAAACCCACACCTGCAGAACCCTGCAAAAACACTGGCTTTTTGGCTAGAGAAAAATCAGGACCAGCTTCTGCTGCCTTCTTGTAGTTGTAACTCCAGTGTGCAATACTCAGCACTCATCCCTTTCCCTCCTTTCTTAATGCCCACATTTCCAATTACTGCATTTTGACTTCTTCTCCCTAGAGATGCCCCAAATGCCTGTCTTTTACTTTTCCAGCAAACTTCATCTTTTGCATCTCCTTTAAATCTCTGTGTGTCTTCCAGTTGTGATCTGTTCATACTTTCTCTCTTTGTGACTTTAGGTGAATTTTCTGGTAAATCATGCTCGTAGCTTGGCAGTACAAGAATTCCTTGAATGCATACAATTTAATATGGGTTTTTAAAGGTTAAACACAAAAGATCCGAAGCATTCAGCGCCTGTTTAATCTTATAGATCTGAAAGAGGGAGGTGAGAGAGCTAAGCTGCCTTTCTTGAATCTGAATCAGAAGAAATTCAGCTATAAGAGAGGAATTTCTCTGCTTTTGAGACATCAACATGATTTGACAGCACCTTCTTTGCTTTCCAAACTAAGGGGAAAACACTCATGTTCCATTTTAAACTATATAGGCCAGGTGATTTTTTTCCCCAGTGTATTTAGAACAAAAAGTAGCAACCACTGCATTAAAATCAGTTAGCATGTTTGTTTTGAGTAAGGAGAACAGCAGTGGTAAATATTTCCAGGATGACTGATGACAGACAGCGGGATCAGCTTTCACACTCTTTTGCTGTTGCCATTAGAGTTTCTCAGTCATCCATCCACAGCTGCCTCTTCCCAGCAGACCTATTTATCTGCTTTTGGGTAGTAGGAGTGTGTTGAGTAATGATGATTCCCTTGACTTTGCATGTGAAAACAAGCCTCATTAGATGACGCTTGAGGTTCCGTCTTGGTATGCGATGTCCAAAGAGAACACGTAGTCTGGGAGTTTGGGTGAGCCATCTGAAAAGCAATGGGGCTCTGTTCAGAAAGCTAAAAGATAAAATCTGTATGTTCCAGCTGTGTGGATTTGGTGCATGAAATATGTTGAGATGGATGATGCTGAATAAATAACATTTAAGGAAAGGTTACCTGGGCAAGTCATGTTGCCATTTCCATAGTGATATTGGGAAGGAAGATGGTGGAGTCACCGTCCCTGGAGGTGTTCAAGAAAAGAGATGTGGCATCGAGGGACATGGGCATGGTGGGGATGGGTTTGATAGTTGGACTGGATGATCTTAGTGGTCTTTTCCAACCTTGATGATTCTATGATTCTATGAATATTGAGGCTGATCATCTTCTTAGGTTAGTGAGGGCTCTGCAAGTGCATCTCCTTGGCCATAGGAAAGAAGAGAAGGCAGAACAGCCGTGTCATAGTGTCCCCTGGAAGGAAAAGGTGCTCACATTTTCCATTGATTAGTTTGATCTTGATCGAGACTTTAGTGACAAAAGCAGTGCATCAAGGGTCTTCTCAAAGGTCTTCCTGCCCCTTGAATCAATGACATTTCGTTGCTCTTCAGAATCTTTAAAGAAAGCAATACCTGGCTCTGCCAAGGAAGTCAGTGTGAGCCGCAATGAGCCAACATTAAAATGCTTCTGAAAGTCCCACCTGTTTGATAAACAGGAACTTCTGTAGATATGACATATTTTATTACCATATTGTTGCTGTGGTTGGCAGCAAAATTAATTGCACCAACATGCCACTAGTGTTGACACACACTGCAGAAAACAACTGTAACTCAGTATTAACATCAGTATTGATTTTCTGCTCCTGAGAGAGCTTTTGTAAACTTTCATAGAACAGTTTTTACAAATAATAAGTGCCCAACTAAATGTCACAGATTGTAAGAAAGTCATTTGAATAGAAGTCAGAGATACAATTTATGATGTGAGAAGCCCGATTCTGATCTCAGATGCATGGATGTGAAATTGAAATGACCCTACTCCAGCATGAAGCCCAAAAAGATCCTTTCAAGGTGATTCCAAGGGGATGCCATGACAGAGCAGCCTGATCTACCCTGATAAGCTGACCTACAAGTCAACCTGAAGTCCCATTTATGTTTATGGGACTTCAGCAGGAAGGAGGCTGCAGCCACTCACGTTCCATCATCAACATCTGACTCTGCTGCAAAGTGTGCAAAGTGTCTGCAAATGTAAGTAATGCTGCAAAGTGTGCTTCTGTGTGTAGAGATCCACACAGGAAAAGCAGAACACATGGTATTAGATGGTGGTGCAGCTATGGTAGGTATATCTTAAAATGCACAATACTTTTAGCAACTCTGTCAGTGTCCATGGCTGTTTTCACCTCTATCATCAACAGTCCAGGAAGCAATAAATCCCATAAAAGATGTGCACTAAAGCAAAACCTTCATAATGACCTATTCTTCTGTCCGTCAGTTATTGCAATTAGATGAGAGCATCTAACTGTCACCTGCATCATATATTTGAGAGATTATTACATCCCATCACTGCTACAGTCACCATGCAGATTTGCTGCAGTTTGGATGAGTCACAGAGCATTTATCCAGTGCAGTGGGCCCAGTTAAGTTTGATTTCTGAAAACAACTTCTGCAGCCATTCAGGTAGTGCATGTTCAAAAATAAAGATTGCATAAACTCTTTGCCTACCTGGCTGAATTTCCAGACCTCCTGTCCTGAAACTTCCACATTTTTTCCTCCATCAACCCCATTCTCTCTGTGTTCACTATTGATCTACACTGGAAAAAGGGAGACCTGGAGCCAACCCAGCAGAGGAGTAGTCCCCCATTTGGGGGCTGTTACTCCATGGGCACCTTCACCCTTTTCAGGAGGGAGGTCTGCTTATTTGGGGAAGGATTCATGGTTCTTGGTCTGGGCTTTCTGCAGGATGAGAGAGCAGATGTAGGTGTACCTCTGCAACATTGTCCCCACTTTCAGGAGATGCCTCAGAATCAATCTCAGATGCTTCACACATGGTTTATGGACAAACCATCACTTAAGCAGATCAGTGAGTCCTGCAGTTTAAAGCATATTTTGTCCTCTTTAGGAGAATAAAGATGTTTCACTCCCAGGAAATGTGACAGTGTTTGGACAGGGAATTGACTGTGCCTGTTTACCATTTCCACCTTCCTGAGACACAAATCTCAGCTTGATTTGCTCCACAAAATATCAATTCCTCTGTCAGCTTCTTTAAGTTTGGTAACACATCACAGTATATGCTTCAAAATACGCAAATGTAAATCTGCAGTGTAAGGGGTGAAGTGACTTATTGCAGCCTACACCATTAATATATTAGCACTAGGCTGAGTACTTGTAGATACCATTTTATTATAATTTTAGTTGTTTCCTTATGTATTTGCTTTTCTCTTTACTACTTCTCTTGATTTCAGATTACCCCCTTCCTTAAACTGCAGCTTAATGTATTGCTTTACCTAAAGATTTACTTTCCCAGTGCCCTCTTTGTCTACAAACTCACTTGAAACAAAATGTTTGGAATGAAAAGCCTGGTCCTCTGTTTTATCTTAAATCACGATTCCTGGTAGAGAGTCAACTTCATAGCCAACGCCTTGGTTCTGAGATGCAGAGCAGTGTGGTAAGGAGGAGTCCCTGCAGACAACTGTATCTGCCTGGTTTCACAAGCACTACAGGGATGTGTTTTCCACACCCATCAGTGCCACTGGCTCATTCCAGAAAACATGTATTCTTTTGCATCCTATACCTTATTATTTAGTCTCTACTTCAAGATGCAAGATGGGATTTCAATAGACTTGAGAGATGAATGATGCTTTTAATAGGTGTTCTTCTCCAGACAGAACCATGGCTTTTGATGTCTCAAGGAAGCCGTTTTACATTTCTTTAATTCAATTTCTATATCTGTAAATCAGTTTTTGCCAAGCCTTTGTGATGCTGGCATGAGAAGGAGTTAACATGAAGAATCATAGAATTTTCACAGAATGGCTTGGTTTGGAAGGGACCTTAAAGCCCACCCATCTCCAACAACCTGCTGTAGGCTGGTTGCCCCCCACGTGTTCAGCTGCCCAGAGCCCCATCCAACCTGGCCTCGAGTTCCTCCAGGGATGGGGCATTCACAGCTTCTCTGGGCAGCTGTGCCAGCTCCTCACCACTCTTTCAGTGAAAAATTTCCCCCTGACATCCCTGGCCCTGCTGGCCACCTCTCTTTGGATGCAGTTCAGGATGCTGTTGGCCTTATGGGCCACAAGTGCACCCTGTTGGCTTATATTAAGTTCTTCATCTACTTGGACTCCCAAGCCCTTCCTCAGCAGAGCTGCTCCGAAGGAGTTCAGGAGAGTTTCTCAAGGAGGCAGAAGGGTTGTTCTGCCTGGAGATATGGCCAAAAAAGCGCAGTACCCAGTGAGTGAAGCTGGAGTGCAAGACTCCTCAATTCAAGTCTCTATAGGACCACAGAATGTCATGCTGGAGACCTTGGATTCTTGCTCTTAGCACTTGGATAATCATTCCAGCCTTGACCTTCCCAAGAAGAGATCCAGGACAACCTACCAGGAGCCTGGTGAAAGCTCCCCAGACCTCAGGTCCTTGGGAAGGACAAAGCATTTTGTGGTGGGATGAAGACAGCCAGAATGTGGCCATCTCCAACAGAAGAGATAGCAGATTTATGCCTCTGTTTTACTTCTATTCCATTACTTATTGAGGGCTTGAAAGGTTTTTTAACCCCTCTGTGAGGTCATGTATTAACTCATCCCTAGATATTACAGAGAAATGGTGAAGATGAGGGCAAGGTGAATCTTTAGTACCTCTGGCTTTAACAAATACAAATATTAGCATCATTAGAAACCCACCAGACCTGAAAGAGATCAGCCTGAGTGAATTTGAAATTAACCTTGCAAAGTGAATTGTGCATTTGAATTAATCTCTGAAAATGTGCTTTACCGTTCAGGTACAGTAAAATGTCAGCCTTAAGTTAAAAGCTTTGCTGAAGCAATCTCTGTTTTCAGATTCAAAGTGACCCTTGATATTTATCAAAGTAATGAAAATACTACAGGCATTTTCAAAAGCTGATGGGAGGTTGTGCTCAGCTCACACATAGTAATCACTGGATGTTTTTGCAGTAGCTGGACAATTCACTTAAAACTCAGGAACAAATCCTGAACACTGATGGTTCTTATTTCCAAGCATATCTCAGCTAAATGTCAGCATTAATTAACTACACAGAAATATTTTTTATTTATTTTTAATTAACACACACACACACACACATATATATATACATACTATACAACATACACCAGTATACATGTGGTTTGGTTCTTTTTTTTAAAACAAATATACAGAAAAGCAATCAGCCTAGAGGATGAGGGCTTTCTTTGGGTACATGCTTTTAACACGATCTCCATAAAAATTGCCTTCCATTTTTCTGGTGACTGAAGTGGCTGAAGAAATGGAAGCAGCCCACCTGACCCCCAAATGCTCCAGACAATCTGGCAAACAAAGATCATAGAATCATGGAGGTTGGAAAAGCCCCCTAAGATCATCTAGTCCATCTGTTAAACCACCACCACCATGCCCACTAACCATGTCCATCAGTGCCACATTTACTCTTTTTCATGTAGACCTTCAGGAATGGTGACTCCACCACCTCCCTTTGCAGCCTGTGCCAATGACTCACTGCTCTTTCTGAGAAGAAATTTTGCCTAATATCCTAATATCCTTCAAGAACCAGTGACAACAGGAATGACTCAGTCCTCATCCAGCAGCTCGGCTGAGAAAGACAACACCTCCAGATGCATGGGTTGGGTTGACTGTGCTATTGTGTGGGGAATCCAATAGTGCTTGAGGCTGATGACGATGGGTCTCTGCTGTGCTAAGCACGACGGAAGCACAGGAGTTAAAAATGTGTGAAGCCAAACCATGAAGCCTGATGTCAGATATATTGGATGAGGAAAGCTTAATTCATTTCCAAATGCAATGTACCCATCTAGTCACTGCATCTGGCTTTCCCTGTCTATTACTCAGGAAGTCTCAGAAAAATAATTAATTCCCATTGGAAAGAAAACAAGGAAAACCAGCCTCAGGTCACTGAGCCCTCTGACAGAAAGACAATACAAAGATTTTGTTGGCATTTATTGAAGAGGAACTGCATCCTTCCTCCTATTCCAGTTGTAGCTGGGCAGTTTTAAGCTCTTCTCACTACCTGGACATCTACACAAAACCCACATTCCCCAAAGACAACTCTGTGGGCATCCCTTTATGTGTGTTTGTCTCCAGCAAACTCCTTCAAACACAGGTGAGTGAGACATCAATAAAGTAACAACCAAACCCAGGTATCTGGAGGCAGCAGAAGCACAACAGGCTTGAAAATCCCCCAAAGGTTTAATGTATCACAGAGAGAGCTCACAGCCACCATGAAGTCTAATGCCACATTTTGCAGGCCTACAAGTGCAGGGTTTTATGCTAATAGACTGTAAGCTTTGGATCAGGCCAGCTGAACAGGACTTTCTCTGCCTCTAAACTCTGCCACCTAGTACTCAGACGTCCCATTGCTAGCACATAGGTAACTACGATTTATATGACTAAATCTAACAACAGATTTCTTATTTTGCATTTTAGTGCTGCTCATTTCGCTCTTACCTTAAATCTTCCTTAATCATTTCAGAAAGATCTGAAAAATTCTTGGCAGAGCATCACCCAAGGAAGAGCAATATTAAATAAAGCCAGCTTTCCATGCCAAAAATTCCGAAGCAGTGTCAGGAGTCCCCAAGCTGGCACTGGCAGAGCTGCTGCAAAGCTGGCAGCTGAGCTGATGGAGAAAGGACTCTCGTCAGCAGTGTCAACCAAAGCTGCTGTAATATTCAACGAGGCTGCACGGGGAGAGTGCAGAGGAGTGGAGGGGTCTCCACGCAATGGTAACACTGAGATTATAACAGATATTTACTATGCAAGACAAGTGTTTTGCGTCAACCATCGTTTTGATTGAAAAAGATCGTGGGATGATTATTATGCGTTGAGCTTCCTAAGGATTTTTTGTCCATTACAGTGATTTACTAAAAATAGACTAAAGCTGTCTATGATTTTTAAGGTGGAACAGCCTGAATATCAAACATTTCAGAGTCATTTGCTGTACATATTCTGATTCACACGGCTTGTTCGAGACATCTGGACTAAAACGGGATGAGTGATGTCCAGTAAATGCCACTCTCTCTCCACTGGAAGAGCCTGGCAGCTAGCTGGAATGCAGGTGTCTGAGCTGTAGATGTATGCTTGCTGAGGTGAATCCCAAACTAGTGCTAGTTTCAGAGGATAATTGAAAATCACTGACATTGCTAAGCTTATTTCCACTTCTATTTCATAGCTATTAACCCTACAAACTCCTAAAAAATCTTTGGATAATTGAGCCATATGAAGACTGTGGTGTTCACCAAGACTGTCCAAACATGATATTACTTCTCCAAATCAGGGTCCACCCATAGAACAGGGTATTGCTGAAGCAGCTGAAAAACATCTTCAGCAGAGATGGTGCAAAATCTGCACCTTTCCCCACAATAAGTTGAATTTAAAATACTTTTCAATTCTTTACAGCACTTTGATTTTTGGCCACAAATTGCCCCTTCTGTTTTTATTCAAAACTGTTATGTACAATTATATTAAAGTAACATGTCCCATTGACACAATGCCATTTTGCAGGATAGCCAAAGCAGAACCCTTGCTAATCTTACGAAGGCAACCTCCAGAGCACAGGGTCCTCATCCACATTCCAGGCACTGACACTCAGCCTCATGCTATGTGGTTCTGGGAGCTGCTTTTACAAAGATGGTTATCTAAGAGCATTATCTTTCTTAACCTCTACACAAAATGCATAGAAACAGAGCATCAAGAGCCAGGATTCACTTTACATCCTCGTGGTGATAGTCTGGCACTCCTGAAGTCCTAATTATTCTGTACAGCAAAAATATTCTGTTTTCATTCAAATTTAGAGCAGGTGGGACAAATCCTAGCTTACAGAACAAGTCCTGCCTGCTTAACTCAAATTCTTACCCTGACATTCCACTTCTGTCACCTGCTGAAGTTCTGTCTTTAATTACAGCACTACAAGAGTCACCTCACAGATCTGCGGTAACATGGGGCTGCCCTGCACTGCCTTAGAGAGAGGCTTTGGACAGAGAATGGCATAAATTGCTCTCAGTCTGCACTGTAATCCCACAGCACACATTCCTTCATAAAATAGAGAAGCAAACCTGTAGACCTGCAAAGCTATTGAGTTGTAGTTCTGTGAACCACAATGTTAAGGAATAAATAAAGCAGAAGCAGAGTTGGTGGGGAGGGAGCAGTGTTGTTCCTGTGTCTGATTAAAAAAAAGAGTGTTTTACAGGAGGAAAATGCAGACACATTGAACTTAAGTCTTCTCTCAGCAAGCTGATTGCGCAGGCAGAGCTTGGAATTGGGGTGAAGCCCAAATTTCCATAGAATTCAGGGGGTTAATTTCACGTGATCATTAAAATTATAAGAGAATGGACTTCAGCAGGACCTTGGTAGCTGTGTCTTGCTTCCTACCTACTTTCTCTCTATAGCAATGCTTAAGAACAGCCATAATTTCTTGCTCAAATTCTGTTGTAAGGAGAACACTGCTGGACCAAAAGATAGAAATTGTATGAAATCTTCATAAAGGTTAGTGTTTTAATCACAGGGAGTCAGAGGCGTCCAAGTTCTGTTTTGGAAGATGCAATAAAGAGTAATTCAGAGATGGATGATTTATCACAGTAGGAAGAAATCTGCAAAGCTAGAGTGGGTTTGGGGGGTTGTTGTTTTGTTGGATTTTTTTCTTGTTTGTTTGGATTTTTTTTTAGGAATTACATAAGAATTCATATGCAAAGTATTTCCCCTAGGTAAAAAACCAGAACTGCAAGTAATCTCAATGCTTCCACACAGTAAAGTGCCATCTGTTTCTGTTTAAGAAATCCATGATAATGGAACCCAAAACACTTTGATCAGATGTTTAATGTGACTTTAAGAGTTTTGAATTAGGAATCCAGATCAGCCTTACAAAAAGCTGTCAGCTCCAGAATTGCTTCTCAGTTCTTTCCCATAGTAACTGAGAAGGAAAAAAAAAATACCCACAATATTTCATTCTTTCAGAGCAATAAAAAGAGACTTCCCCACAAATGGGATGAGTTTGTTACCAGCACAGAAGAAAACCCTGAAGTGCACTCACTGACTCAGTTACAAAGAGCAGATGTGGGTCAGATCCAGAGAAATGGCTCTTGCTCTGAACTGTCTATTGGAGGAGTGTTTAAGAGTCTCTTCCTATAGACTGCAAATTGGAAGTTAATATCCCAAATAGTAGGACTGCAAAATGAATACCCTGCAAAATGAAGATTGAGTGAAAAGTTAAAATAGCAGAAATATGACCAAAAAAAAAAAAAAAATTAGGAATCTAAGATACCATTTGAATCATTTCAAAATAAAATACAATGCTTTACTGCAGAAGCACTGCTGTGACTGTGCAGGAATTTCTCCAGCCTTGTTAGGACTTAGTCAGAGGAGCAGAGAACAAACAAGGTGTTGCTTGAGGCTGGGCTGTGACGATAGACGTGTCAGGGTCAACTCAGAAAGCTGAGGCAGTACTTCAGCAGGGGCAGGAAGGTGAGGCAGACTAACATAGAACCACAGAATATCTCAAGTTGGAAGGGAGCTACAGGAATCATTGATTCCAGCTCTGGCTTCACACACAACCATCCAAAAACCAAACCATATTTCTAGGAGCAGAACTTCTGAAATGAAACTTTGATTGCAGCTTTCTAAACTTCTCCAGCTCATAAAGATGGGAAGTCTCTACTGTGTGGGCAGGAATACAGCTCAGTTTTCTGAAACAGGCAGATTTCCTTGACCTTTCTGGTCAGGGGTAGTCCTTTTACAGGAGAAATACAGGTTTTAAAAATCCACTACTAACAAGAAATCCCCTACTTACACCCCCGAAAGAACAGAGCAATGGGCAGAAAAGCTAACAAAATTGTAAGTACCAAAAAGTATTCTTGCAAAAATGGCACGCATTTCCATGTAATCTCGCTTATCTCAGTTCTACTGGAACAATACAGGTGAGCTCTGTTCAAAGTATCCACTAAAAAATGGCAACATTTGTATGTATTCAAGTTTTCCTGTGTACGCAGAAATACATTGAAGCGGTAGAGTACCATAGAAACTGGGAACATCTCTGTCTCTTTTTGTCAAAACAATGAATTCCTCTCTGTTACTCTTGAAAACAGCTTCTTTTCTTCAGTAAGTCCTGTAAATTCTGGTTATATGCCTTGTTTGAAATGTGAAAGGATTCAGAAAACACACTCTGAATTACCAAAATCCCAGGTTCCCAAAACTCCATTGTTCCTTTTTCATATGCTTTTCTGTAGCTGTCTGAAAAAATAAGGAGTTAAAATCAAACATTTGTTTCCTAATCAACTCTGGGACAAATAAAGCTTCTAAAAGTAAAAGAAAAGAAGACAATGCAATTTATTACCTTTGCCCAGCCAAAGCAAGTTAAGGAAAAGCTAAATTAAATTCATTTTTAGATGAGTTACAGTGAAAAGCAATGCCATACGGTTTTGCTTAGAATTTGTTAACCTATATTTAGTGATAATTGAAATCAGATTACTTTTAGATAATTCCAGCTATGTTATTTTAAAAGCATATGGATATGAGTATGTTTTAAATTCTCAAACGTAATAGCAGTCCTTCCCTTTCACCCTACAAACTCCTGTGTGTAACGAGGAAGAAATGGTCACTCCCTTAGGTTACAGTGGAAATAAGGCATCCAGTTCCCACCTTCAAATCTCATCTCCAACCCAGTACTATTTCATAGGATCATAAAATCATTCAGTTTGGAAAAGACCTCTAATATAATCTAACCTCTAATCTGACCTCTAATCCAGTCATCCACTTACCACCAATATTGCCCAGTAAACCATGTCATAGAATCATAGAATCACCAAGGTTGGAAAAGACCTTCAAGATCATCCAGTCCAACCGTTCACCTATTCCCAATAGCTCCCACTAAACCATGTCCCTCAACACAACATCCAGCCTTTCCTTGAACACCCCCAGGGTCGGTGATTCCACCACCTCCCTGGGCATCCATTCCAGTGCCTGACCACCCTTTCTGAAAAGTAATACTTCCTCATGTCCAGCCTGAATCTCCCCTGCTGTAGCTTGAAGCCATTCCCTCTGGTCCTATCACTAACAACACGAGAGAAGAGGCCGACCCCCAGCTCACTACAACCTCCCTTCAGGAAGTTATAGAGAGCAATGAGGTCTCCCCTGAGCCTCCTCTTCTCCAGGCTGAACATTCCCAGCTCCTTCAGCCTCTCCTCATATGGCCTGTGTTCCAGACCCCTCACCAGCTTTGTTTCCCTCCTTTGAACACGTTCCAGGGCCTCAATATCTTTCTTGCAGTGAGGGGCCCAAAACTGGACACAGTACTCGAGGTGCGGCCTCACCAGTGCTGAATATAGGGGAACAATCACCTCTCTGCTCCTGCTTGCAACACTGTTTCTGATGCAAGCCAGGATGCCATTGGCCTTCTTGGCCACCTGGGCACACTGTCGGCTCATGTTCAGCCGAGCATCAATCAATACCCCCAGGTCCATTTCCTCTACGCAGTCCTCCAGCCACACCGCCCCAAGCCTGTAGCGTCGCCTGGGGTTGTTGTAGCCGAAGTGCAGGACCCAGCATTTGGCCTTGTTGAAACTCATCCCATTGGCTTCAGCCCAGCTCTCCAGCCTGTCCAGATCCCTCTGTAGGGCCTCGCTACCCCCAGGCAGATCCACACTTCCAGCCAATTTGGTGTCATCTGCGAATTTACTGAGGGTGCACTCGATGCCCTCATCGAGGTCATCATTAAGATATTGAAGAGGACAGGCCCCAGCACCGACCCCTGGGGAACACCACTCACGACCGGTCGCCAGCTGGATTTGACTCCATTCACCACCACTCTCTGTGCCCGGCCCTCCAGCCAGCTCCTTACCCAGCCAAGAGTGTACCCATCCAAGCCTCGGGCTGCCAGCTTCTGCAGGAGAATGCTGTGGGAGACAGTGTCAAAGGCTTTGCTGAAGTCTAGGTAGACCACATCAACAGCCTTTCCCTCATCCACCAGACGGGTCACTAGATCATAGAAGGAGATCAGGTTGGTCAAACAGGACCTGCCCTTCATGAACCCATGATCCCATGAACCCATGTCCCTCAGTGCCACATCTACACGTTTCTTCAGTTCCTCCAGGGATGGTGACTCCAATGTCTCACCACTCTTTTTTTTTCTTCAGAGAAAAAATTATGCTGAACATCCATCCTAGTGTTCCTAATGTTCCACCCCAAATGCAGTAATTTTCAGTCATAATCATTAATATGATATGTATAGGCTATCAAAGGCTAAAAAAAACCTTTCTGAAGCAAACAGCTACTAAGGCAGTTGATGCTAACATACCAAAATAGACCAAATCAGACCAAACAAGGTTTGCTCTGATTCTTTGTGTCTGTCCTCCTGAATGTGCGTGCTGAGAACTCTTGGTGTTGTCCACTCAGCAGATAGTTTGTTCAGAAATAACAGTTATGCCAGGTGTGCTTAGCTCCTGGATGTGCTTGTACGTCCTCAAAGACAAATACACTGATCAGATGAAATCATGAAATTTGAAAGAATGCCATCTTTAATTCCTGTGAAATATACCTTTGGGTTTTCTGATACACTGAATGCCTTCCCCTAAAGGCCTCAGGGAACAGATGGAAAACGATGAAGTTATTTCAATCTGGAAATGATTGTAGCCTCATGAAGGCAAACTCTCTCTTTTCATTTGTGCTGGCTAAAGAATTAATTTGGAATCTGCCTAATAAATCATTCCCATCAGCTTTTTTTTTTTTTTTTTTTTTTTTAATTACAGAAATGAGTATTCATGGTGATGGTTTGCAATTACAGTCTGGAAGATGCAAATTTTCTAGCAAAGTTTGCACTGAAATAACCAATTTCCTTTGCAAACACTGACAGAAATTCAGGAGAGCATTGTAAAGTAGCGAAGCTCAAAGGACACACAGATAGTTACTAATAAAGACACAAGCGAATGCTTCCACTGGAGAGAGAGGAAAGGTGAAAGTAAACTCCCTGTTAGGTTCTTCATTTCTTTTCCATTTTGGGTGCCCATGAAAATCAATGCAAGCAAAGTCAGGAAGCAGATAGTGCTGAATTGTCCCCCTTGGCCTCTGTGTGTGTCATCCTGGAGCTCCCAGCTGCACAAGCTTCCCACTTGGCAATATAAAGCCTTAAACCATTTGCTTCTCTGGGAATAAGGCACAAAGCTGAGCACCAGGCTTGCAATAGCAGCGTGCCAGGCATGAAATTTATGTTTGGTATGAAAGCTAATTTGTGTAGAGGGAGCATCTGTTCAAAAAGCTCTCCTGCCCAGCTCTGCTCCTTGTAGCATCACTGGTGGGAGCTGGGTGATTCGGTCTTCTGATGACACATCCTGCAGCAGAGCAATGGCTCCGTGGACAGCCCACAGCTCTGTGCAGTCCTCCTGATGTTAGTGGAGTTACAGAACACTGAAAATGACCTTCTGTTCCAAGTTCTAGTCTTAGTTAAGTGGAATTACATTGATTACATTGGAATCTTCTTCATTTAAAATCAAAAGAACACAATTGAAAATCAAGTCTATGTGCTTTTGTGCAGGGGTGATTTTAAAGTCACAAAGCTGAAGTATTCCATGTCTTTTCACGTCAACTCAGGCTCTCAGAGATTTTCTGAAAGATAGAAGCTGAGACTGCATTAACATTTTGGCCCCATAGAACATCCCAATGTTATTAAAAGACCCATGGCAGATAAACACAAGTAGAGATTGAGTTCTCTGCCATTTCTCTAATATCCTTTAAGCACGTCAGAGCTAATGCTCAAAGGTCAGATCTGAACACAAACTTGCATTTCTCTTCCTCCTTTCCCTATCCATCCTTCCTCCCTCTGTTTCCATCTAAATTCCTAACACTCCAAATGGAATATAAACAACTGGACTATAATTCAGCACTCCCTTGAGGGTTTGCCAGAGAATCAAGTTATTTCATCTCCTAGCAATAGAGTCACAATACATCCTTTTTTTTTTTTTTTTTCAAAAATATTTACTGCTGCTGTGGGCCTACCTCATCTCCCTCTCTCCCAGTCAGATCTGCTGAGAAAAAGATCTGAAGATGTTGGTTGACACTTGGCTGAACATGAGCCAGCAGTGTGCCCAGGTGGCCAAGAAGGCCAATGGGCAGCCTGCTTTGTATCAGAATTGTTCAGTCATCAGGTCCAGGGAGGTGGTCATCCCTCTGTACTCAGCCCTGGTGAGGCTGCACCTTGAGTACTGTGTTCAGTTTTGGGCCCCTCACTGCAAGAAAGACATGTTGGCCCTGCAGCATCTTCATAGAAGGGCAGTGAAGCTGTGAGGAGTCTGGAGCACAAGTCTTATGGGGAGTGGCTGAGGGAACTGGGATTGTTTGATCTGGGGAAGAGGAGGCTCAGGGAAGACCTTATTGCTCTCTACAGCTGCCTGAAAGGAGGTTGTGGAGAAGTGGGAGTTGGCCTCTTCTCCCATGTAACTAGCAATAGGATGAAAGGGAATGGCCTCAAGTTGCACCAGGGGAAGGTTAGGTTGTATATTAGGAAAAAATTGCCTGAAAGAATGGTTGGATGCTGGAACAGGATGCTCAGGGAGGTGGTGGAGTCACCATCCCTAGAACTGCTCAAGAAATGTGTAGATGTGGCTCATGGTTTAGTGGGCAATGTTAGTGATAGGTGGATGGTTGGACTAGATCTTAGTGGTCTTTTCCAACCTTAAAGATCGTATGATTCTCCTGCAGCCCTGCCAGTCCCAGCTTGCTCACTCAAATTAAGCCTGAGCCGCATCACATTGATTCAGCAGGAAACTACAAACAAGAGTCACAGTGCATGGGTGATGAACTGGACAATGATCATCAGAATGAAACTCAACAAAGTTAAATGCTGGGTGCTGCACCTGGGATGGAGTAACACTGGACACAGGTACAGACTGAGACAAATAGCTGAGAGCAGCTCACCAGGAAGGGGCCTGGGGGTGCTGGTGCCAGAAGCTCAAAGTAAGCCAGCAGTGTGTACTGTGGAGTGCACCGAACACAGCATGAACAGCTGGTCAAAAGAGTTGGTTGGAGCCCTGGGCAGCCTGAGCTGATGGGAGGCAAGCAGCCCACAGCAGGGGTGGGAGCTAGATTATCTTCAAGGTCCCTTCCAACCCAAGCCATTCTACCAGTCTACAATTCTCCCACCAAATATAGTGTTTGTGCAGCCTCTCTTTGAACACTACGTGCAGTTCTGGGCTCTTGAAAGCACACAGGGGAGGGCAACAAAGGGCTGGAAGGCGTATTCTATGAAGAGAGGTTGAGGATGCTTGTGTTGTTTCATCTGGAGAAGATGAGGCTCAGAGGAGTAAATAGATGTGTATCTACACATCTATTTGTAACTTATGTGGAGCCATATGTGTAACTTATGGCTCCATGTAACCTCCTGAGGTTATTTACTCCTGAGGAGTAAATAGATGTGCATCTACAGTTTCTGCATTTCACAGAATATTCGTAGGGTAAGGCTGTCAGCTCAGCCACATTTGTTAAGGTTGTGAAATGGCAGAAACAAAATGCAGGCACCTAAGAGCCCAATCATATCTGCAAATGAAAAGCATTAGACATGTCATTAATCTAAATTAGTCTGGGATGCACATCTCACAGGAAGAGGAAAAAGGAGCCAATTTTTTCCATGTTTATTCAAATAAAGTTAAAAGGTGCTTTGTTCACTGCCTGAATAACAAAAATATTTTGAATTCATGATGTTTTCTTCCCCTCCCCACCACCCCAAAAAATAAACATCATGAGCATCGGCTCCAGCTGGAAGCTGATGCTAAATAATTTCACACTGAAAATAAGATAAGGCATAGAAAGGTGACAGGAAAGGTGAGTCATGGAACAGCACATGGAGAGCTGTGTGGATTGTATATTACCGTGAAATCTTTAAATCACAGCTGGATATCATTCTGACAGCCTTGCCACAGCTGAAACAGAATTTCTCACTCCATGCAGAAATTACTGGGTGTCATCTGGGGGTTTGTATTATACAAGAGCAGAGTTGGAGGCAACAGCAGACCCTTTGAGCTGAAATCTAATTTTGTGACTCTGCTGAAAGTAGACGTGGATGCCACTGCCAACAGGAACATGAGGTCTCCAAGCCTAATTCATCAGCTCTCTTTGATGATACTCTGAGCACCATTTTTCCCTCTGGAAATGGAAGACATAATGGGAGAACAAGAAACCTACCAACAATTGCTGTTTTCAGCATAGTGGGTTCTGTGTGTTATGGTGGATGTCTGCCTTCATCCACACTGTACAGAGAGTTTTTGTCTCTGCCTCTCCCTCTGAGCAAAGGGAAAGGGAAGCCCATAAAACCTCCACTGCCAACTTTGTTAGTAGAAAAAAAAGGCAAACAAGAGCCAAAGCAAATAGCATCTGGCTCAGCAGTGAATTTCAGGTGCTGGTCAGAAGCAACAGGCTGAAACCATGGATGCTAACAGAGAGAGAGAACAAAGATCAAATCTTGCTTTTTAGCAACATATTTTGTTTTCTTTGATAAACAGATCACAAATTGTCAGGTGCAAAAAGCATCTTTTTTTTTTTTCCCTTATGCACTGGGCAACACATGAGGTTATAGTATTGACTTTGACACTGTGAATCGATGCAATGAGTTGTAAGTAATGATCACTTTCTCCTTAATCTCTATCGTGTGCAGAGCCCCTGATAATAAATAGAAGAATGTGCACTGCTATCCCATCACTGATGTTTAGGGAAGAACTTCAACAGTTAAACAGACCATGAGGATGTTCGTTTACAACACGTCAACATGCAGAGAAGGTGAGATCATTACTGCAGTTGGTTCTTCCACATCTGCTCATGTGAGATTTCGGATGCAGCTGTGCATCCTGGACAACATGGATGTCAGTTTGGCTCCTGACTGTCAGGTTTGTCAGGTGAAGCATTAGCCCTCAAACAGCTGGATGTAATAATGACCAGATTTCCTGCTTATCACAAGAAAAATTCCGTAATTGTCCTACTATCCTTAATTTCATTTTTCATATTTACTTCATTGTTTGCCAGTTCCATATCCTGAACACTGACAGCCTGGAAATATTTATTTCCAACACATGACATTTGGAGTCTACTGTCATCTTGTTTTCCAGCAGACTAGCCAAGAACTCTGTATTAGATGTGTTCATTTGGGCTGGGAGAATACACCTTTGCATCCAGACATCCTTGAAGCTGTCTGCTTCCAAGGCAGAGCAATCCCTGACTGCCCCAAGGGTTATTTAATTGCTTAGACAAAGCAGAAAAGATCTCACTGAGAATCATGCCATGAGCCAGCACTCACAGTGCCTGGGGTGTGCAGGACGCAGACTGAGCTCACTGCCGTGGGTCAGGGCCAAGCCTGATGCACACCTCCTACATCTGCCATCTTTGCTCTGCGTGTACCGTTGGGAACTTCTGCTTCTGAAACTTTGAGCCCTATACCCAGCTTCCCATGCCTGAATAAGGTTTGCACTTCCCAAATTGCAATGGACAAGGGGCTGAACCTCCACACAGCAATCCACATGCCGTTCAGCCCTACAAAAGACATCAAACTGGCAGTGGCTATTTAAATGCTCACACTAGAATGCAAAATTGAAGAAGTAATTTCAAATTCAAGAAACAAATTAATACCAATGTTTGCCAGTTATGTAGTTTGGGGCTATTACATCAGTGTTAATCAGACTTCACAGCATGTTGAGACAATAGATAATGTCACCTGAAATGGAAAACCTGCCAAACTCACAATAAGGAAAGATATTTTTATGTTTAGGGTTATTTTACTGTCAGTAAAATTGAAAAGGTTTCATTTTGGAACTTCTTCTGTGTGATCAAATTCAAATATTGTCACTAATAATGGCTTTATTGCTGTATTTTTGAGACAGCCGTCATTTTTTGAAGTGAATTGAAAACTGAGCAGCACTAATTTTTGACCAGGACGAGTGACCCTATCTCTATACTGCCATTCTTCACATATATTTACAGCAACCATGAGTTTCTCACATCCAGTTGATTGTTGCAATGAATTTGCATAGAGCTATTCAAATTGAAAAGCAATAATTACCTGCCATGAGCCAATGGAAAACACACACTCCTAAACTCATCTGTCTATCATATATATTGCTGGCTGTTGCAGCCTATTTGAAACATTTTCTTTTCTTTGTGACAAGTATGTAAACTTGACTCACCTTTTTCTCATGGTTAGAGCACAAAATTGATTTTTATTTATTTATTTATTTGTTTGTTAATTTACCAGTAAGTTAATTCTCTTTGCCATTTTTTGAGAGCAAGCAATGCAATGAAGCTGTATAGAAAATTCCTGGGAAAGCACATTATGTTTCTGTCGCTCTTTCAGTGCTGTATTCATGAGTCTCTCAGCTCTGTGCACATAATTGAGCTATTACACACTGCAAAGATAAAGAATAGCTGCATAGAAAAAAACTGGATTTGACTGGCTGACTCCAGGAATGTTACAGGGCTGGGGACTTCACTCAGTGTCGCACAGCACTCAGGTACACAGCTTAACCTGATGGATCTAGGCAGGAGTAACATCCCAACTCCTGGATCTGGATAAAACCAGGTCTGGGTGAAGTCTGGATGTAGATGCAGTCTCTACAATTGGCCTTTTCTGCCTCTCAGCCTTTACTTCAGCCATAAGCATTTTTCAATTTAGAAAAAAATCAGAGCTTTGGAGCACTTTGGAAATATGCATATAATTTTTATAGATGACGTCTGACTTTCTTCTTGCAAATAAATAGCTTCCTAAAGCTAAGGCAATTCCACTAGCCTGAGAGAGTAGGATCATGGAATCATAGAATTGTTTTAGTTGGAAGGGACCTGTAAAGGTCATTTAACCCAACTCTGTTACAATGAACAGGGACACCTACAGCTAGATCAGGTGCTCAGAGCCTTGTCCAACCCAACCTTGAGTGTATCCAGGGATGGGACGTCCACCACTTCTCTGGACAACCAGTGCCAGTGCTTCACTACCCTTATCGTAAAAGACTTTTTTCTTATATCTAAATCTACCTCTTTTAGTTTGAAACCATTTCCCCTTGTCCTATCATCACAGACCCCGCTAAAGACCTGTCCCCTTCTTTCTTACAGTCCCCCTTTAGATACTGAAAGGCCACTCTCAGGTCATCTCATAGCTTTCTCTTCTCCACACTGAACATTCTCAGCTCTTTTAGCCTGTCCTCATAGGAGAGATGTTCCACTCCTTGGATCATTTTCATGGCCCTCGTCTGGATGCACTCCAACAGGTCCACATCTCTCCTGTACTGAGGACTCCCCATCTGGATGCAGCACTCCAGGTGAGGCCTCACCAGTACAGAGCAGTAGGGCAGGATCACCTCCCTCGCCCTGCTGCCATGTTTCTTTTGTTGCAGCCCAGCATATGGTTGGCTTTCTGAACTGCAAGGGCATGTTGCTGCTCATGTACAGCTTGCCATCCACCAGTACCGTGATGTCTTTTTTGGCAGGGCTGTGCTCCATCCTTTCATCCCCCAGCTTGTACTGATAGTTGCATTGCTGTGACCCAGGTACAAGGTTGTTAACAGGCAAGATCTTCCATAGTGTCAGTTAGGACTTCTATTGCTGAATCCCTACTAGAAAGGAAAGGACAGGGAAAAAAGGCAGGGCCTGGGGTGCATCACACCTGGAAAACAGACTGGCCTGGATCCCAGCTGCTGCCACAGTGACTGCAAACAGCTCTGGGATTAAAGGCACAGTCCAGAAAAGCAAAAAAGCAAGAAAAAAAGAAAAAAAAAATTAGACCAATGATTACAGCCACATCTCTGCACACATACACGCAGTACTTATTTAAGGCCTTTGAAGGCTGAGGTGCTGCAAGATATTTGAAAGGGTTGAAGTTACACACAGCATTCATGTAACCTTGCAATCAGGTTGGATATTTTTCTGGGTCTTTCATGTATGTAACCAGAACTGACTTTTCTGCTAAAAGACCAAGGAGTTGCTATGCTTTCTGCTTTCCAATCTCAAGGCTACTTGCCACAGCTGTCCAAGATATAATGAGCAATATTCCTCAGTGAGAGGCAAAAAAAAAAAAAAAAAGTCTAAAAGGGATTTGCAATAACTTGGCCCTAACTTCCTGGATATCAGTGGTTCTGAATAGGGTCCTAAGTGCTTAAATATTACCTAAAAACCATGGATGGCTCTGACTCCCAAAATGTTAGGCTCCTCTTGTAAGTTCACAAAACCTTCCATGACATGTAGTTAACCATACACTGCAATATTTACATGCTAGGGAACCTCAGAGCTGACATCCTTACTCTCGCATTTGGACTGTGCTGAAATAGGTGAAGATTCTGCAGATGCTGAATATACATGCTTAATTCTGCTTATAATGACAACCACACTGCAGTAAAAATCCTCTTCTATGTAAGAAGAGGATCTTGAGATTTCAACCTTAACATTGACTACTTTCTACTTTCTTTCCAAACTAATTGATGATAGAATATTTTAACTGGCTTACTGTTCATTTGAGCTATCTTGTAATTCCTTTTTCTCCTTGTCAGTCCTGTTGCAGAGATTCCTTTCTTTCCTGAACATAGATTCTTCTGATCCCTGCTGCCATGCCTCATCAGCTGCAGAGATAAAAAAAGGATTTCTTACTCAGATAACAAATCCACCTGTTAAAGATAGGCCAGACAGCCTTTCACTGTTTGTTAAATTGATTGCTAATTTAATGATATAATGACTCATTTTCTGCTGGTAGCTCTACCTTGTTGTCAGTGTTTGACAAGGTTGTGTTTCCAAGTTGCAGAAATATTTTTGATTTAATGAAAGGAGATGGAAATACAGGAGAAGGTTTTGCTCCTGGCTGAAATGTCCCCTCTAAAACCTTTGTTGTCACTGAACGGCCACTGCCATCACCCTCTGCATCCTTCTCCTAGACACTGAGTTGCACTGAAAGCCGCAGTCATACTCCATCCATAGAATATACTCTTCCCTTTGACTCACAACAATTTTCATTACACTGCAGATGTAATTAAAAAAAAAAAAAAAAGTCATCCATAAAACAAGTGAGCAGATGAAAAGAGAAATTATAACAGGAACCAGGATGCAGGTCACAGTACAGAACTCATTGCTACAATACAGGAAAGCAAACATATGTTCATGAGAGTAGAATTTTGTACTTTATTTTAATTGACATTTTCTCAAGGCAGTTAGAAAGATTTTACAAGAGAGTTATATGACTTAGTACGATATCTGAAGTGTAAATCCTGCTCACTTCACTAGTACAAGTAGTTCTATCAGCTAACTGACAGTTTTGACTGTCTGATGAGCGTGTGCCATTGGGATACACCCAGTTCTGTAAGTAGGGAGGACATGACATACCTGGCATGAGAAAAAATAAGCACATAACGAGAAGGTCTTCCAGATGCATCCAGATCCCTGAGGATCACTCCTTCCTGCTCATAAAATCATGTGTTTCAGTCCTACAGAGGGAAACCGCCGCTATCAACATGATGAAACACAATGATGAAACTCATAATATCACAAACCATTTTCATAGTCGAAGCAAAGTTTTCTGCTTGGACATGATCCGATTTCCACTGCAGACAGCGTGCTGACAGCACTAACGGATTAGCACTTCATTCCACATCGCATCAAATTTGCCACAGAAGTATAACCTCTGGCCCCGTGCATATGGCTGCTATTTGATGTCAGTGTGACTTGCATAAATGCTGCAGCTGTGTCAGCCCCCAGGTTAGCTGCTGTGTTTGCTAATGTCTATCAGAGGGGAAGGCCTCCCTGCAGCTCAGAGCAGGAAGGGGGAATCTCAGCCAATGGGAAAATCTTGATAATGAAGCAAGGTCCAAAAGCTCTAAAACTGTAAATCACTGAACTAAAATAACAAACCAAATCCTACAGGGCCAGAGTGCTCCACAGGAAAGCAGAGGAAAGCAGCTCTGTACCTCTCTACAGGTACAGAATGGGCTGGAAAGCTATGATGAGGACAGAGATGAAAATGTTGGAATACTCACCATACCTTGGTGAACAGATCCTTAAAGCTGTGGGCTAAAGCAGCCCAGAGGTTGCTATCAGCAACCAAGCTGGATAAACCAGAGCCCTGAGAATGAGGAATTTCTCCCATAGCCTGAAGTCATTTGCACAGCCCTTTACCTGGGCTGAGAGATCACAGCAGGAGCAAAACCAAAGGGCGGGACCGAGAAGTATTAAAAAGCTGAAAGGCTTTTTATTGCTGAGAGCTTTATTCACGGTCCAGTTTCTCATTTGATAAATCCATAGCTGTCAGCTACAGACACTGCAGGGCAGATCCATTGCGTAAGAGCACAACATGCCATGCCCCCAACTCCGCTCTCGGCAGATATAAAAGTGAAGAATCAATTTCTCAGCCCTTTGTTTGAAAGGCAGCTGTCCGTAAATGCTAATTTTAAACTCATTTTCTGTGAGATCCATGTTTTCATTCACAACAAAAAGGAAAACTGGTCACGCATCAATGTCTGATGACGGTACACACAGCTATTGCTCCACAATCCAAGCAATTCAGAACTGAGGTTTGAATAAGAGTGTGCAGGCAGACAGACAGATGGCTTGCAATGTGAAAGGACAATTTTCACATTTGCTGTCCCAGGAATCATATACATAGTTGGTCTAAATTTGTTCAGCTCAACTAACTTCAGTGAAGCATGGTGGGTTTACATCAACCCCAAAAGGAAAAGACCTAGTGGTCTTTGAATGATCCTTTAAATGCCCTGGAATAAATACTTTCAGCCGTGGAACTTTGGAGACTGTGTTACAAACACAAGAGAGGGGTTCCTGGGAGATGCAGAAGCCCCTTCTCCATTTTCCTGCTGGGCTCAGGTCTCCTACTGGTGCCTGACTCTACTGACGGCAGTTTCAGCAGCAGAAGAAATTCGGGAATCATACTCCCGGTGCACAGCTTTAAATTAACCCGATTATTTCATCCCAGCTCTTTGACAAACGAGTCTGATTTATTTAGCTCATTTAAAACAAGTTCATTTTAATGAAGTTATTTATATAGCTACTTGATGCCATTAGCCAGATTACATGCTGTCCAAAGGGCATGATGCATGATCTTATTTCCAACTTAAACCCCTTCTATGTCTTTCATCCTCTATCATAAGTAGCAGGAGTTCAGAATATATGTCCTTCCGTTTTCTCTCTTGACAAAAAGTCATTTGACAGCTGCCATGTAGTATTACCAGCTCATTTAGTCACTTTTTCTCTAGCCCAGGAAATCAGATTAGAATGTGAAGCATATTTTACTAAGTCCCATGGAAGTGCAGACTTGTTTAAGGTTCAGAAACACATCAGTCTGACACTTCTGGAAATGGATAGTGTTATCCCAGCCACTGCTCTGTAAATTGCTTCTGAAGATTATTCTCACCAATTTGTTTACATCTCCAGTAGGAAAAGGCAGATTGATTATGGCTTAGGTTTCAAACCCTAATCTTCAATGAATTTTCAAAGAGATGAACTTCTCGCACCAGGTACAATCCCTCTGACATCAGTGAATCAGCATATGGGCACAGAGGACAATTCTGTAGAACACTGAGGCTTGCTCTGAACACATCAGAAAGCTCAAGAAAAGCGACATGAGAACTTCATTGAAACTGGGCACTAGTGCTGGGGACACTGAGGCTCCTCAGTAGATTTTTACTTCATTTGCTGTTACAATTGGTAAGATAAGTGTATCTGGAGAACTCAGAATCATGCAGGATTGGGCTGATGTTTTTGATGTTATTTATGAAGTGTTTGAAGATTACTCAGAAGCCTCCCCTTTGGTACTTCTGTGGTAAATGCAGACATTTCTTGAAATGTCTGAGTGGAGGGAAGAGTGTCCCTGGAGACGCATGGAGGACTTCTGGAGAAGTCAATTTCTGTCTTTTCTGCTTGACTCTGAAGCATCCAGAGAGAAGGTTAGGAACCCTAAAAGAACTCATCCACCTGGTCATCACCTCAGAATACTTCTCTACTTGTCTGGTTTCTTGTTAAAAGGAAAGACTGTGAGAAGAGAAATGGAGCTTATGTATTTTTTAATAGAAGTTGCTGGCAAAGTCTCACTCCCAGAAGTTGGCAGGGATCAATCCAAGCTCTTACTCAGCATGGGGCATGAGCCCATAGGTATGTTCTTCTCAGTGGTAAAATCATCTGAGGAGATTCCTGAAGTACTCCACTTGTAGCCAGTTCTGCTCACATGTCCTGTAGCTTTCTCCTGTGGCTTTGCTCACAGGTTTGTATCGCTGAAAAGATCCAGGGAAAAGCAGAAAAACAACAACAAAAAAGTTATTCTGGACTATTTTGGTCATGCTGCATTCAGGCAGACAGTAAAACCAGGGAAAGCTGCTCCATATCCTGACACAGAGCCATATGACAAGCCCACGGTAGGAAGCCTGATGCTTAGCTGGGCAGGAAAAAACAGAGCTCTCACATCCAGCACACTAGGATGTAAAGGGCTTTCACATTAAAGTCTTACCAGATACACTTGAAACGAATGACAGAAATTCATTTGCCTTCCAGGTGGACTGGTTGTTAGAATAGCGTCTTTCTTCTTCTTGTCATTCCTATTCTTCAGCTCCAGTGTTTTCAGCCACTCTTCAAGAATATGGGAGGAGAAATGCTGGGGACACCTCAAGCAAACCAAGGAGACATGAAAACTTTAAACACCTCAAGGGGATTCTGGAAAGCAGATCAGATCTATCACTACTTTTTCAGCAGCTTTTTAGTCCTTCAAATTTAGAAATTGAACAAACTGATCCTACCCTTCACTAATCCCCCTTACATGCACTTTTTTTGAGAAAAAAAAGGTTTTTTTGTTGTTGTTATTTCCCAGAAATAAAGCATTGAGAGAAATCTTTAATCACACTGTACTTTGCAAGACAACCCATCAGCAATGTGCCACAGCATCAAGAAGAGAGATAAAAGGAAACAAAAATTGGGGCAGAAGTGCTGTGAGAGACTGCTTAGGTTGTATATCTGGTACACAAAAGAAGCTGACAGAAGCTCCAAACTGCTGTTAAAGAGAGGCTGCAAGATCTGCTTGGGCCCAAAATGCAGGTTTTTTAAACACAAGAAAATCCTGCATCATGGGAATAACAACATGGATAGCTTTTATTCCAGTGCAAAGATTTGAGTTTGAAATTGAGATCTGCCAGCCAGCTCTGTGATAATCCAACAAAACTATAAGAAAATTTGCCGACCTGCTTATATACACAAAGGAAGCAGAACAACAAAGAGGCAAAGAATTTCATTTTGTAGTGAGTAAAGCAAATTTAGGAACAAACTAGAATGAAAATATAAAGTGGATTCTGCTTGATATCCCCCTCTGAGAGCTGAAAAAGCAGTTTCCCAGTTCTAGGATATATTGCAGCACCATCTGTCTGCAGAGAGTAGAATTACATGACAAATAGTACATTTTGCTTTAAAAAAAAAAAAAAAAAAAAATTGTCCCCTTCAAAGGATCGGGAGATTTGTCAGTATTTTCATGGTAACCAGGATTTGGCAAACACTGCCAAAATGCTGACCCTACATGAAAGCTAAATCAACTTTCAGCTCCAAAACAGGTCACGTTCTTCCACTACGTAATACATCATTTTCTTCCTCTCAGCTCCTCAGAGAGCTCAGGATTGGTGTCATACCAGCCCCAGTTACTGGAATTTCATAGCTGACATGGGCTCTGGGACCAGCTCTTGTCCTCATGTCCCTCCCCGTCCTACATAGCTGCAGCTCCCATGCCCACCCATAGCCCATGCATATCATCTCTGTAAGATACCGTGCAGAAAGGGCCTGTCCACTTTGGACTGTTCCTCCTACAGCAAGAACTAAATTTTGCCACTCTCTCCTCAAGCAGTGCCTTGTCTCCTCCTGCAATCAGCACCTCTGATGCCGGTGTCACACAGTAAGCCGCTTCCCAACTGGGATCCATCTGCTCCTCCCATCTGCTCTCTCCTTTTCTCTACCATCGATTTCACCAGCGATTCTGTGAAGCCTCATTCTTTTTCCTCTTCTCCTCATGCACCCATCCTACAGAAACACATTCACTCTGCAGTGGAGAAGCCATGCAAGTTCATGTCATGCTCCATTACTCTTTCTCTGCGATCTCTTTCTTTCATGGCGTCTCTTCAGAGCCTCAGCAATCCACAGCAGCCAGCTCCTAACAGATTCTGAGCATATAGATGATCAAGTGTTTTAGAAATAGTAGATTCTTTATGTATACATAAATACATTTTTTTTGTAAATAAGTAATGAACATATTTCCTAAACTCACACATAATTATATACACATATATACAGAGTGAAATCCATGTAAATATGAGTAATCTCATACACAAACAGGAGGCAGACTGCTGGATGGTACAGTGAGGAGAGCTGTATTTTCCCTCCAGCTTGTGCCAGCTTCCACCTCCACACAAAAATTCCCTGCCCTCAGGACTTACATCTCCATGTCTGTGAAAGCAAGATGCAGTTCCTCAGGGAAGGATGGAAGAACCCACATACAAAAGCTTAGACAGGATAATCTGTGGAAAATGATCTACTGGAAAGCAGCCCTGCAGTTAAGGACTTGGTGGACAGCAGGCTGTGAGCCAGCAGTGTGCCCTTGGGGTCAAGAAGGCCAATGGTATCCTGGATTAGACTGCATTAGGAAGAGTGTTACCAGTAGATTGAGGGAGGCCATCCTCCCCTCTACCCAGATCTGCTGTAGCCACATTTAGAGGACTCTGTGCAGTTCTGGGCTCCCCATTACAAGAAAGACTTGAGCTCCTTGAGCGAGTCCAACAAAGGGCTGAAAAGATGACTAAGGGGTTGGGGCAACTCTCTGATAAGAAAAGGCTGAGAGAGGCCTGTTTAGCCTGGAGAAGACCAAGAGGGGATCTTACTAATGCATTCAAGTATCTTAAAGGGATCAACAGGATGGGGCCAGGCTGTTTTCCACCTGGATGTGAACCTGGGCAGTGTGGTGTAGGTGATCCTGTTTGAAGCAGGAGGGTTGGACTAAATGATGCCAAGTGATCCCTTCTATCCTCAGCCACAGATTCTGATTCTACAATTCTGTGAAATAGCCTAGCTCTTCTCTGTGGACTTGCCTTTTTCCCAGAGCAAAATTATTACGGCTGACACAAAGATGCATTTTTGGAATATGAATCCTAAGTCACTGCTCAGCACTCCTGATGCCTGTCATAGCCACTGAGAACAGTGGTGGATGTTTGATGGTTTAAATTTGTGGCTTTGCTCTACAAGTTCAAAGTGCCAGTGGGAATGTCTTGCACTAAGCAGACACGACACAAAACACAAACACATGCAGCCAAATAAGGCTCACCTGAAACTGTGGATTGCAGGAAGCTGGGGAAAAGGTATGATTTTTGCCAGCATCTTTCCATGAAACTACAGCCAAAAAGTAGTTATCAGCACAATAGGCTTCATTAAAACAAGGCATATGTAATGTGCCAACAAATGTGGAGCATAAAGTTCATTACTCTGTAAGTACTGAAAGTCCTTCTACTGTCAGCACAGAGGTGTGCAACTGAAGACCTCCATGGACAGAACCAGGCCACTTAAATGAGCAGTTCATTCTGCATTTAATTATTGAATGTGCAATGTGAACTTGTACAAGTCAAAACACCTGGGATCCCAATCCTTTCTGCATCACAGAAAATGGAAAACCTTGTTGCTTCAGAAGCAGGAGGCACAACTGGCATTTTTACCTTACCAAAGGAACTGGGACAACCTGAGTGTAACCCATAGGGTGGCTAAGGGGAACTGAGCCTGCAGAAGAAGGTGGGAATGTCTTAAAGTGCTTTTTTTGACTGTCGATGTTCCTTTCTGATATCCAAATCAGTAATCAGAAGTTGGTCTGAAATGGTCTCTAATTAATTAAACTAAGCAAAAAATTCCCAAAATTTGAGATCATTTTTCCCACAGCACTGAAGTGCTTTGAAGGGGATTGTCCCGTATCTGTCTACAGGTGAATTCTGCAGTAGTAACCTACCAGGATGTTGGTGCTCTCAGAACCGAAGAGAAGGAGCAAAACCTCCTTCTCAAAGTGGAGCTGAGCAGGAGGTGGCCATTCATCTCAGAACAAATGTACTCCAGGTATCCCTGGGAAACTGAAGTTAGGAGATAAAATAACTTCCCAGACAGGGGTGCAGGCTGGTTTGCTTACTTGCATGTGTGGGAGTTCAATATTTAAATCAATTTAACTAGGTTTCAGGCATGCTGATCCCAGACAGCCAACATGAGAAAGGAAGAAATAAAGAGCCGCACAAAATATCTCCATCACCTCTGCTAATTGTTCTGACATGGCATTAGGGTGATCCTTATGTCAGCTCATCTCCGCTACCCCATCTGCAACTGTCCCAGGAGCCTTTATTCCCTCCGAGCCCTCAGCTTGCACATCATCTATGTTGAGATGCTGCTCTTCCTAAACCACGAGGCAAAAGACATTAAGCAACGTATGCATATCTTAGCCAACATAATTATATTATCCTAGCATGGCTACAGCCTCACTTCTTCCCTAATGAGGAGTGAGAGGACTGTACCTGCAGAGTAATGCCAATTTAGTTTTAATTTCAGCACAGCAAAGGGAGGAAAGTTGTGTCTCTTGTATGCAACCGGTGGGTCCAGAGCACCTTGCAGTAGAGACACCTGGTGGCCACCAGGAAAATTGGCCTTATGAAAGTAAATAACAGTATGAGTGGTTTCAAAAAAATAACTGCTGCTTAAAAAAGAAATTGTGAGGTCCATAGCAAAGTCTGTGTTTGATTCTTTCATCAACTTAAGTAAGTATGTGTACTTATAATTGTTTCTTTAGAACAAAACAAATCAGGATGCACAAATCTCATTTGTTTCACAGAATAAGAGCCTGTTACAGAGATTTCATCCTGTTCATGAAACAACAGAGAACTGAAGCCATTGTTTCTTCCACATAGGTCTGCATCAAACTCATTATAAAGTAAATGTTTCTGAATATGGTTTATACCATTCATTCCTCAGCCCACTAAGCACTTCAGTGTGGCCTGACAGCAATGTTTATCATCATCACATCTCACAACAACACATCACAGAAAAACATCACTACATAAAATCAGCCGAAGATTTTTCTGTTAAAATATTGTTTTCTACAAGGTACATTTGGATACATATGATAAAGACTTTGCATTTTATTCAGGTGATAACACATAGAATAAGAAGCCTGGTATGCAGAGTCTTCGTGTTTGCTGCTTACTATATGAGATCTTCATAGAACTTCTCACTTGATGAAGAATGAGGTATAAGAAATGTCAACATTATTGCTTTCTGTACATTCTGAACAGCTTTCAGCAATTTACTCCAGTTACCTTCTTGTCCCAGCCATACATTTCTTCCCCATCTTTCATCACCATAATTCTATGGGCAACATCTCCACCCTATCCTTTCCTGTGTCACTATTAAAATTCCGTTCTCACCCCTCTACTTCCATGAACCAAATACAAAACTTGGTTTTACAGATGAAAGCCTCCAGCTTTTCTTTATGACTACATTTTAATGTGTTCTCTTCTACAGAAAAAAAAAAGTGCAGAGAGGACCCTATTCACCCCTGGATCGTGAAGCTGTAGCATGTTCAGGACATACACAGTGAATTCAAACCTGATGGGCAAGATGCAGTTGCTGAACCATGGACACTGAGATATCCTAGACTAGATGAGGTCTCTCTCCTGCCTAGCCTCCCTCCCACTGCTGGTTCAAAAGTGTGCAGTTTCCCTGGTCATGCTCAACAGTTCCAGGTAGGCACCTTCATGACTTTGAGGTTTCAAAGTATGAAGGGCCACCAGATGTCAAGGAAAACTGCATCCCTCCTGATAGCACAGGTTGTGATTTTTAGAGGCTACCAGTGTGGTTAAATCTGGGTGGGACTTCCAATGATGTCTCCCCACTGTTTTGTCCCCACAGCACTGCACTAACAAAGAGCTACAAAGATGGTGAAGGGTCTAGAGAGGAAGACATACGAGGTACAGCTGTTAAGTCCCTTGGTTTATTCAACCTGGAGGAGACTGAGGGAAAATTTCAACAGTCTATGGCTTCTTCACGTGGAGGAGCAGAGGGGAAGAAGCTGATCTCCCCTTTCTAGTGACCAATGATAGAACTGGAGGGAATGGCAAGGAGCTCAAACAGAGAAGGTTCAGGGTAGACATCAGGAAAAGCTTCTTCACCGGAGGGTGTTCAAGCACTGGAGCAGTCTTTCCAGAGCAGTGGTCATGGCACTGAGCTTGCCAGAATTCAAGAAGCATTTGGACAAAGCTCTCAGACACATGGTCTGATTATGGAGTGTTGCTGATTGGAGTCAGGAATTGGACCCAATTATCCTTATGGGTCCCTTCCAACTCAGGATATCCTATACTATAAATATCTAGTAATGCCTTCTCACAGCAGATGAAACCTTGAGCAATTAAAATCACTCTAAGCATTTTCACTGAAATATTCCTAAAATATTTGATTTGGCCTTGAGAACTACTGCTGGACCTACTATAAAAGTATTGCTAGCAAAGTTGGATTTATGATTAAAAAGAAGACAGATTATTTGGGATGACCCAAAGGTGATCTTCGGGATCACTCTGAGAAAGGCATGCACAACAGCAATTTGTCAATGGCATGGGCACGTTTTAAAGCTTCTGAGAAGGTCTGGTAAAGGATGCAGTAAGACAAAGCAACCAAAAAGAGGCTTTGCGCTGAAATGGAATGAGTTGATTTCATGGAAAATACAGACAGGAGACACCTTTCACTCGCATGCAATCATGGAATCATTAAGGTCGGGAAATACCACCACTAGTCCTACCATGAACACATCACCATGTCCACTAACCCACATCCCTGAGTGCCTTTTCTCGGCAACCTCTATTTACCAATGGCCACCTCCACGTACCTGGCTCGCGAGGTGACACCACGAGCCACACACTCCTAGGTGCCTCTATTCAATTTCAAAGCTCGTTTTTTGACGATACATATATTTTTTCTCAGGTAATGAGGTAAAAAGGAAATAAAAGCAGTGTGGATGGAAAGAGCAGAGGAGCAGGAGGCGTTCCTCCTGCGGCGCGCAGAGCCGAGCCATGGCGCCCTTCCCGCCGCGCCGCGAACGCGGAGAGGTTTTCGCTCCGCAGCCCCGTGCGCTTTGTGGCGCCGCCACGGCAGTTAGCCCCGCGCCGTGCGCTTTGTGGCGCCGCGGTGGGGCGGAAGCGGGGCCGGGTGGGCGGCGGGCCCTTCCGGCGGGCTCGCTGGCTGTCTGCGCTTTGCCCCGCCGCCGCCTCCTCCTCCTCCGCCTCCTCCTCCCCCACCGCCGCTTGCTGCCGCTCGGCGCCTCCATCCTGGTACTTCGGAGTCTCCATCCTGGTTTCTCAAGTGCCCGGACCCAAAACAGGAAGTAAGCGCGCGGGGGCCTGCGGGCTGCCAAAGGCCGGGAGCGGCCGGGCCGCGGGGAGGTGGCGGCGGTGCGCGGGGCGGGCCGAGCCGAGGGCGCCGGGAGGAGAGAGACGGCCACGTTCTGACCCCGCGCTTTAGCCGCGGCCGGCACGGGCACGGGCAAGGCCGCGTCGGGCCGGACCGGCCTCAGCCGGCGCCGCCGCCCGCTGAGAGGACGGGAAAATGGCGGCGGCTGCGGGCCGGGCCCAAATGGCGGCGCCGGCGGCCGGAGCGGTGGCGCTGAGGCGGGCGGTGAGGCCCGGGGTTAGGGCCGCGCTTCTCTGCCAAGCCGGGCGCTGCCGGGCGGCGTTTTGGGGCGGGGGTGCGAAAGTGAGGAGAAGCTGGGGAGCCCCATGGCGCGGGGGTCGGGAACGGGGGCGGTACGGGCTTGGTGTTAAACTTCTTTCGCTTTATCTCGGCGTCTGTAATAAAGGACAGCCTGTGGGAAAGCCTTTAAAGCGCCCGGTTTCCCTTCTCTTCGGCAATGGTTGGGGTATCGTAGAGTCGCAGAATGACCTGCGTTGAAAAGGACCATGTGAGCATCTAGTTCTAAGCCCCCTGCTGTGTGCAGCGTCGCCAGCCACCAGACCGGGCTGCCCAGAGCCTAAGCTTGTGGCTTTTATCTGCTTCATTTCGTTATTTCTTGTCTGGCGAAGGTGAGGAAGTTGCTCAAGGCTTTGAGTGGGCTCTGAAATGTGTTACTCTGCCAGGATCAGGGTTTGCATCCACGAGCAGGACCAGGCTTCCCAGTATCACTGTTACACACCATGGTGTCCATTCGGGAGGAGCTTTTCCTTTATTTCTTAATTTTTTTTTTTCCCCCCTTTCCTTTTGAGATGTCTGTATTCTTGAGTGTGTATTCAGGCACAGTGAAGTGTGTTACACTTCAGGTCTTTGGCTCACGCTATTTGTGTGCTTTTATTCACCATTGTTTAGATCCACCTGGCTGTTGTAAGTAATACACCAAAGTAATCTAAAAAATCCTTTTTGTTTGCCAGCGCTGCTCTGGCAAGAGATGCAATTAATTCCTTGATAGCATGGTTAAAGTCCAGCTGCAAAAATAGAAGATGTCTTAGCAAGAAGGTGGTTGCTTCTACTTCAGAAGCGGCAGCAACTCCATGCTTGCTTTCTGGATGTTTAATAGAACTGTTGGACACAATCTTAAAGGATCCCTTCCAACTTCATATATTCTATGGGGATAGCTTTAAACTGAAAGAGGGGAAGTGTGAATTAGATGTGAGGTTCTTTATTAAGGGGGGGTGGTGAAGCTGTGTATGCCTTGTCCCTGGAGGCATTGGTCCCTGGGCTGCCTGGTCTAATCACAGAATCACAGAAACACCAAAGTTGGAAAAGACCTACAAGATCATCCAGTCCAACCATCCACGTATCACCAATAGTACTCACTAAACCATTTCCCTCAACATAACATCCAGATGTTCCTTGAACACCTCCATGGTGATGGGGGGCAACCAGCCTACGTCAGGGAATTGGACCTAGGTGGGCTTTGAGGTCCTTTCTTTCTATGATTTTATGAAACATTTACCACGTGTCTGTACTGTTTCTTACCATTTCTAACAGCCCCTCCATTTGTGCAAACTAGTGTTGTGTTTGTTCACCTGTCTAACATAAAGCAGCAGAGCTGTGGTTTTATCTCATGCCTTCTACAATTAGCATCCAAAATTTGATTGTTATCCTAAATTCCTGCCTCTTTGTGATGGTGAAAAAGTTGATTGCTTAATGCTTCAAATGAAACTGGATTTACATGAAAGAAAAGAAATTCTTTTAGTACACCTCAGTCTTAGGAAGATTCTTATCCATACACATATTTGTGCCTCAGGGCTGTTTCCTGTTATTGAGAAGGGGAGGCACTGTCTTGTTTTGTTTTGTCTTCCCTTTTGAAACAGTGCTAACTTCACTTTGTGTGTTTTTGACATTTAATCATGCTCAGTGCTTTTTATGAAAATATCAATGGATAGGCTAGCACTCATGGAGTTCTGCCAAATGTAAATCAGTGTGCATCGATGTAAATGAGAACAGTTTGTCCCATTGACTACAGCATATTCCCATTTTTGTGAAGGCCTGCTTCCTTAGTTACCGCAAATGAGTAGAACTCAATTGTTCTTGCAGGACTGCAATCTCATGTTGATACAGTTTAATAAATCTTTGTGTATGTTGAACTCCAGTCTCTGGGTCCTTGTGTTTGATATCTGTGCAGTTTGGTCCCCTTCTTAGGTTCTTGCTGCAGCTGTTGAAGTCAGTTCCTTTTTGACTTCGATTTAGATTAGAGTGGAATCCATGCAGTGTGGGAAGAAAGTTTTGTGGGTTTTATTATTATTATTTATTTTTTTCATCACATAATAGCGTAAGAGAACTGGCTCTAGTCAAACAGCAACATTTCCTGATTGTGCACCAGAAGTGTTGACCTTACAAAAGCTGTGCTATGGAATACAGTAAACATTCAGGTTTTATTAAATAGAAGATGTGTGGTGTTCTGGAATGACATTGTTTCCATTGTGTCACTCTTGAGTGAATGCATTGAAATCCCAGCGCATCCTTTGTACCAGTGGGAACGCTCACTTCAGTAGCTGGAAGCCTCCTTTAGTGTGCTTTAATTCTTGCTTCATTCGGAGTTCAGTGAAATATACTTTTTGCCTGATGTAAAGAGCACAACCTTTTATGCAATTGCTTTTTGAAATGTTAAAAGATACCCATCAGTTCACAGAAGAGATAAGGTTTGGTTAATAGCAAGGCATCGCGACAGAACCTTGTCTGCATGGAAGAATATTGTTTCTTACAAGCAGTTAATTTTCGTAGCCCAAGAACAATTGAGCCCATCTGCCTGATGAAAATGATTAAGAATTGCAGAAATTATGTATTAAAATATATATACAATTATATAAAATAAACTTTGTTATTTTCTGCCTAGATCTGCTGTTTGTTTTTTAAAGCGGATAAGAACTGCTGTATTATGTAGTGTAAATCAACATTGGTGTTCTATATTAAAGGATTCTTGTGGGCAAAATATTCTCATGTCTCTTTAGTTGTGCACTGAAACCTATTTAAAGTTGTCAGGAACTGTGTAAAGTTAGCTTTGGTAAGCACACCCAACAATCTATCAAGGCACTATAAGGTGCTTATTAAATTTGCATTTATTTCTCAACTGCTAGCTTAGAAATAGAAGAATCTTCAGTCTTCACTGCATTTCATTATATCCATCCGCACTGTTAATGCACGTGTGTTCAGCACTATTCCCTTTCCCCACAAGCTAACGCCCTCTTCCAGAGCATAAAATTAATAATAGATTTGTATGTCTAAAGAAAGCAGTGGAATCCAGGATGAAGAAACATCCTGGGCCATACATTTATAGTAAAAGAGCTTCTTTTACATAGAAAGCAGTGCATTTTCAAAATGGTATTCACGTATTCTCAGTGATGTTCTGAAAATAAGGTGACTTTATGAAGGGGCTGCTTGTTACAGTCTCACTTATTTAAAAACAATTGGCTGTCATTAACTTTGTTGCTGACTCTTTCATTAGCGGATGTGTGGCTGACGTGCAGGTGTACAAATCAAAAGGAATTTGCATGGCCCATCCCAGATCTCTCTGGTGGTTCAGCATTATCTCGCATGGCCTCGGCTGTCGACCTGCAAGAAATGGCAAACCTGGAGGTCAAAGCAGCCACATGAGGGCTCTGTCACCAGCAGCACTGTTGTGCTTTCTCCGCTGCGCACCCCATAAGCTTCAGGGGGTCCCCTCCTATGTCATACTGGATGGGTCTCCAGCATACATGCTAGTTCTATTGTTACTCAGCTGTAATCTTTCATGCTGGTGATTATCTACAGCCAGATTTTCTGGTGCTTATGTTTGCTCTTTGGTGCAGAGGAAGCACTAGCAGTTATTTGTATGCGTGGAAGGAGAATCAAACTTTGCACCTTAGCACTCTGTAAAGAGCTCAGCTATGAGCAGTGTGAGTACAGAAGTATTTCTCAGTGTTGATTGGCTTTACAAGGTTATGTAACAGTAAAATTAATAAATGAGAAATGTTACAAATAACAAAGGGGCAAATATTAAAAGATGCTGAAAAGCAACAGCTTAGGTTTCTATTCCAAGAATAAAAAGAACAACAAAGTAGATGGAGATTTGTCATTCTGTGTTGGGTTTTGATGGGCTGTTTGAGAAAAAGGCAGCAGCATTATGGGCAAGGTGGCAGTCTGAAGGAAACTAACGTGTGCATTGCTCTTTCAGGTTTGAGTATGAGCACAGTTGAAGAAGAGTCTGACACAGTGACAGTAGAAACAGTGAACTCCGTGACTCTGACTCAGGACACTGAAGGAAACCTCATACTTCATTGCCCTCAAAACGGTATTGAATTGTATTGCACGGTATTATTTCTTTTTTTCATTGATCTTTCTATGATTCTTGCCTGCCTCCAAATTAGACAAGCTATTGGGATTCTGCTTATCGTGCTGAGATTAATTCTGTTTCAGTTTGAAGAAGGATAAAGTGTCATACAAAGCGTAAACCCCAAAATTTTGTAGGTACGTGCCTGACAAGGCTATAGCTGCTCTCATTTATTTTAGTGGAAATGTGTTCTTTGAACTGAGCACACACACAGAGTTCCATGGGCTTAAGTGTTTTGTTCAGCAACAGAGAGTTGAAGGATAACGATCTCTGGAACTTATGAAGAAAACTTTATGGAATATGTATGTGAACTGTTACTGCTCTAACTGATGTTAAGGTCCTGGGCAGTAATAAACATCTCATCCAACCTCTCGCAATTGCTTCTGCTTTTGGATTTGGTCATTGTCCAGTTTTTCTCAAGACCTTCACTTTGCAGACATAAAGGGTCCCATGTATGTTTTTGTTGCTAGAAACTGATGAAGTAAACTCTGAAGACAGCGCCGAACCTCCCCACAAAAGGCTTTGCTTGTCAGAGGATGACCAGAGCCTTGATGACTCAGCTCCCTGCATTTCTGTTGTTGCAGTTCCAAGTAAGTTGTTTTAAGTTGAAGCAGTTGTTTCTGTTGGTAAGAAAGTTAACTCTTTGGATCGTAAGCTGAGTATCTTGTGTCCAGTTTACAAATTCTGTGAATACATGTTTATATTTTTTGCCTCTTAGAGTCTTGGATGTTTTGCAGCAACTTTTATCTACAATAGAATGGGGAATGGTTTTAAGCTGAGACGGGAGGTTTAGGTTAGATATTAGGAGGAAGTTTTTCACACAGAGGGTGGTGACACACTGGCACAGGTTGCCCAAGGAGGCTGTGGATGCCCCATCCCTGGAGGCATTCAAGGCCAGGCTGGATGTGGCTCTGGGCAGCCTGGTCTGCTGGTTGGCGACCTGCACACAGCAGGGGGTTGGAACTGGATGAGCATTGTGGTCCTTTTGAACCCAGGCCATTCTGTGATTCTATGATTCTGTGATTCTATGATTCTGTGATACTAGCAAAAGAAATCTGCCTTAAAGATGGAGGACTGCAGTTACAGATGTATTGTTTAAGTGCCAGGATAAGAATGCTACCAAAAAGTTTGAATGGTGTCTCTGAGTAATTGGAGAATCCTGAAGATAGGGCAGGAAAGGAAGCATTAATACAATAAATGTTGTATTTACATGTTTCCAATTAGTTTTTTGGTTGTATTCACGTGAAAAGCTGAAGGTTTCTGTGCCCATATTTAAGTTTTATGAACAGAAAGAGTTGATAATCATTGCGATCAACAATTAAATACCAAGTAAGGCCTCTTTAAAATTTTTCATAATTAAGGTGGGAATTGGTCAGACCCATATAGCATGCATAAAAATGTTACAGAAGTAAGGTATATGACTGACTTTCCTATTCTGAAGTTTCAGAAAATGATCAGAGCTTTGAGGTGACCATGACTGCTACTGCTGAGGTAGCTGAAGATGAGATTAACGAAGGAACTGTTACTCAGATTCAGGTAGAGTAAAACTTCAGAATTGACCTGTTTTGTGTATATCGTTACAGAAATGGAAATGAAAATGGAAACAACAAGCAGAAAAGTCTTACTAGATGAATAAGGTTACTTTTAGTATGAAACTGATGCATTTGAGAGCAGGCCTTGCTTGTAAACATTACATAACAGTGCAGTTGGATCATTTTATGTATGTAAGAGGTTATTCATGTATAACTGCCCTCCCTAAAAGCACTACAGTAAACAGTGATAGATGTAAACCTGCATGGCTAATTATTTGTTCTGTGGTAATCGACACAGAAGTAAGACAAGATTATCTGTTATTTCTGCTGTTTTGTGGTTTTTTTTTTTAGTTATAAATTTAACTTTATAAAGAGTTAAGCAGGTTTGGCACCAGTCCTATTGGTCATGCTCTGTTTTCATTGTGAGTGTACCATGTTTAAAAAGTCTGTATTGGAGAACTTGGTTACAGTCCTCTTTCCACCGAAGCCCATGATACTCTTTCTATTCACTATAATTTAAACAGTATGAAGACTGCTGTATACTTAATTCCCACAGCATTTGTCCATTAAGATGCTAAATCTTAGTTTACGTCTTTCAAGAAGTGAATTTACTTTTAGTGCTATATCTGGTACTTTCTGAGCATTCAACAGGGTAACTAGATGTGATGGTTTCCTTTTCCTTCAAGTTATGCCTCCATGTTAGATGGGAAGTGATAGAAAGAATGGAAGATTTCATGCCATTTCATTCTTGTCTTTTCAAGATTCTTCAGAATGAACAGCTGGATGAAATCTCTCCAATGGGCAATGAAGAAGTGTCAGCTGTTAGTCAAGCCTGGTTCACAACCAAAGAGGATAAGGATTCCCTGACAAATAAAGGTAGGGCACTTAAATTCTCTGTAGGAATGTAAGCTGTTCAAATGCCCTTGAGAACATTTTGCAGGTTGCATAAAGTAATCTCTGGGTTTTTTAGTGTAGATACTTGAGAAGACCTGTTCTAAAACTGCAGAGAAATGTAATGCATTAAGTCTTCACCATCTCTCTTACACTTTGTATGCAAGAAAGCTGGGACTCCAGATACACTTGGAAGGGAAGAGAGGCTATCCTTGAAGTGATCAAAGTGCTTCTAGTGGCCGTGTAGAGAACTGCTGTGGGTAATGTGTCTCAGCACAGATGGGGCACGTGGCTGTGTGTTGGCTCCATTTGCTTGGTTGGGAGATGAGAAGCACCAGTCACAGGGTAGGTACTTGTGAAAAAATGAGTTTCTGAACTTGTGCACAGATTGATTCTGAAATAAACACTGCTACTCCTAAAACTACCAGCTGACAATATTCTTCCCTTTCCAAATGCATGTAGCAGTTCAGCAGTTGCTGAGCTTCAGAGGTTTGATGTTGATTCTTTTTTTTTGTTGTTGCCTAAGCAACTTATATCATGTCGGATGAATACACCTCTCCAAATTCCTCAGTCTTTCCACTGTTTGTCTTATCCTGACCTTACTGCTTTGCAGAAAAAAACCTCTCTTCTATCAGTTCGAAGCAAAATCCCTTATTGTTAATAAACTTGAGGGGAAGACAATGGTTTTCTCTCACAGAAGCAAACGGTCCCTTACACAATGATTTCTACTCCAGAGCGTGCTGAGTCTGTGAAAAAATATGGATGAGGCATGAAAAGTCCTGGTGTTGGATATGGAAAATTAAGAGGAAGGGAGCCAAGCAGTTCTGTCCATGTCTGTTATACTCACTGTCATGTTACTGCAAATAATGTTACAAGCACGTTACTACATTTCTGTGCTTCTGTGATGAGAGAGAACAGAGATTACCATCTTTTCAATAGCTAATGGTGAATGAATGGAGAGTAGCACACTCTCAGCTCTGACTGAGGGAGCAAATACTGGTGATCTGGCAGAAAAATGGCTGCATGTGGCTTGGTGACCTTATATTTGATGAGTATCTTGCAGAACATGTCAGAAACTGTGTTTGGTCCTTTTTTTTTGTAGCTTTCTCGCAGCTACATCAACTGACATCACAAGTGGCATCTTACAGTTGTGGATGAATGAGGGCACTAAATGTAGTGATTTTATTTAAGAGAAATAGCATGGGGAAGACCTTTCCAACGAAATATTGTGAAACTATACTAGCTGAGACTCTTCTGAGGTCTCCATGAGATCAGCTGTGGAGGAATCTCACTGCTTACCTCCTCTTACATGAGCTGGAAGTTTGACGTGTTGCTTCAGCTTATAACAGTCTCCCTTGTTAAGAATGCCCACAGGTCTTGGAGAAAAGAAAGCATGATAAGCTTGGCTCTAAATGTACAAACATGAAGTACAAAAATAGACTTCCTTTCCTATAATAGTAGGGTGTTAAAGGTTATTCCATGTAAAGAAGTACTGTGTCCCTTCAGAGGTCAGTTCCGGTGCTTTGATAATGGCATGAATCACAGCTGGAGTAGTAAGTTGTGCCTCTGTAGCTTTGGAAGAGCAGTTTGAAATTGTCATGCACAGGCAAGAGTTTTCTCTCATCAGTTTGAACAGAATTAGTAAAAATGCCTGTACTTTGAATTTAAGTAAACAGTCTTTTGGTGTGTACTGCTTCTCAGCTCTGGTAATTAGCAAGCTGAGAAGGAAGTACCATGATTTCTCTGAGCAGAGATGGGCAGGTAGTCAGCACTCACCAGGATGTGAACTGGGTCACCAGCATAATCTTAATTAGAAGTGATCATTGCTATTAAGTATGTTATGAGGGGAAGAAGAAGAAGCTCTGCATAAATTCAAGGGAGGAATGTCTTAATGTTTTATTGAAACCAATCCTTGGAATTTTTTCTTTGAATAATGTGAATTGTTTTTACTTTCAGAGCTTAGCTGACTAAGGGCATAGACAGGAAGCATAACATCTATTTTTATTGATTTGCCACTTGTATTTGGAAAATAAAACACTCGACATGAGTCTTTCTTTTGTCTGTGGCCACTGGATTACTATTCCAATGGAAAAAAAAAAGAATGCCTCTCTGGAAGGCACTGGTGGATAGCACTGCTCACGTGCTGGGGAGCAATAGGGCATGTAAGAGAAGTCCACACTGCTGCCAGTTCCCAAAGTAATATTATGAGTTACATTTTAAGTTCCAGCTTTTGGAATCATCTGAGTGCATAGTAATTTCTGTCAATTTCAAGACAGAATCTTTCTAGTTTTTCACATTCCAGGTTTTCACATGTCTACTTTTTTTTGTTTTTGTTTTTCAAGTTGGGTATTAGAAAAAATTTCTTCTCAGAAGGAATGGTAATGCATTGGCACAGACTGCTCAGGGGGGTGGTGGAGTCACCATCCCTGGAGGTATTCAAGAAGGGTAGAGATGTGGCACAGAGGGATGTGGTTAGTGGGCATGGTGGGGGTGGGTTGATGGTTGCTCTACATGGTCATAGTGGTCTTTTCCAACCTTAATGATCCTGTGATAGTTTTGTTTGAAGAGGAACCCTGAAAACATGAGCTGACAGCACATAAAGAAATCAGTGTTATTTTCAAAAAATAATGGTTTGGACGAGGCGTCTGACTTGCTTGATGTAAATATTTCTTGGCAGTTGACAAGTCACTAAGCACCATTTATCAGTTCTGAAATAACATCTGTTTGAAGCCAATTCTAGTTAAAATACCTAAAATTACTACTCCTTTTTCTTTCTTAATTCGTTTGCAGAAATGAGGGATGTGTTTTCTGATACATTGCTTTGCTGGCTTTCACTTCAGTTTCATTTCTATTTTAAGGCCATAAGTGGAAGCAAGGGATGTGGTCCAAGGAAGAAATCGACATTTTGATGAGTAACATTGAACGTTACTTAAAGGTATGTGTTAAGAGTATGTTATCTGCCTCTTGGTGTAGCTATACTGCTACTAGAAATCAATTTCCTTCAACACTTTACAGAATGTGCTCTACATGATTCCCATCAGTACATAGTAGAAACTGTCATTACCTATTTGAAATACATAAGATAGTTGTACCCAGCATTTAAGACTACAGAATGAACATTGCAAAGATAATTTTCCTTACTAAGTGTTAACTTCCAGACTTGATACCATGTATTACCTGTTTTTACAATGCTAACAGGATATCTGTCTGCTTTCTTACCCTTAATATACCAGCATCATAATTCAGTATAGAAATAGGCATGCAGTTAACATGCCAACAGTGATAATTGCCAATAAGTCACATTTGTGGTCGGCTTACAGCTGAGAATATTTGAGCTTACTTAGTATGTGCAGCTACAAATCTGTAGGCTGGATATTACAGGTTCACTATCCTTTATTTGTGGATTAGAATATCTCTGAATTCAGTTTTCATTGGCGTAGAAATCCTTGCTGCTGGTTCTAGCAACTTGTGCCTACCCACATCTGTATTAGAATTTCTGCCACTAAATCGTTCATAGTGAGCAATACTTTTCTAAATCTAAATGAATGTTTTTAAGCCTCTTAGGTAACTGAGTTACTGCTAATTTGTCTGATTGATACCTTCCCATTTATCTTGCTTCTTGTTTTTTGGAAATGTAGTACTTTGAATAAATAAACTGTTATGGGTTTTTTGTTGAAGCTGAGATGAAGCAAAAGCTTTCCTTTTATACTTAATTCCATTGGCTTTTTTGTATTAAAATCTGCTTGCAGTTACCATTAGAAGAAGAAGAGTAGGTTTTACATCAAGAATATCTAAAGTTAAGTAACAAGTTGTTAGAGAACTTTGACAGCTTTGCCTTGTATGACACCGAGCCAATTCTATTACGATGTTCAACTTCTGATAATAAAATATGTCGGGCAGATTTTATGTGGAGGAAGGTTAGAGCTTCAGTTTCTGCCCAAGTTTCAGTGTTAAAAGCCAAATGTTCAAGATTTTTATTTAAAGCAGCTGATTTATAAATACTCAGTTAAAATCATGGGCTTCATTATTTGGAATACCTAGAAAACTTCATAATGGTATGCGAAGCTTCAGTTCTTAAATGTTCTGCTTGAGCTCTAGGAGTCTTCATCTAAGCTTTTTTTTAAATACTTTCCTCTAGGCCCGTGGAATAAAAGATGCCACTGAAATTATATTTGAAATGTCAAAAGATGAAAGAAAAGATTTCTACAGGACAATAGCTTGGGGTCTGAATCGGCCTCTCTTTGCTGTTTATAGAAGAGTTCTTCGCATGTATGATGACAGAAACCATGTTGGAAAGTATGAAAACCTCTAATGCTGCATGGTTTTATTGGTATGAGTAGAGTCATTTGTTTAATGTTTGACATGTTACGCATGACACAGAAGATACTAGCCAAACAGACCCAGCTCTTCCTGATCATAAGTGACCTCTGCTGAATTCTGCTTGAACAACCGTGATAATAGTTAAGTTGATGGTATCCACAACTTAAAAGGCAGACTGCAGAGGGGATTCTGATGCAATTAGAAGACTTTGACACAAGCATGGATCTGCTGAGGTATAGTTTCTTCCTAGAACTGTGACCTTGAGCTAATTGCTCTTAATCCGTCTGCCCTTAGTTTCCCTGTCTGTAAAGCAGTGGGTATGGGGCCATCTGGAAGTGCTGCTAAGGACGTGTGGTTTCAGTTTTTAAAGATGATTGGGAAGTAAAATATTATTCCAGTGGTGGGTTTTTTTAATTGGTTCCTGCCTTATGCTGGTTGTATACTGAGACTGAAACGAAAGAAAGTAGTTGATTGCTTCAGAGATGAACAGATGACGTTCTAATTGTGTTTTTTAAAGTGACTTCACTGAGAATGGAGATTTTCAGTGGCAAATGAGAGGAATTTTAGACCAGATTGCCTTAGAAATGCCCTGTCGTGGTAAATGACAATTGTTCTTTGAGTTTTCTCCAGGCATTCTGTCATTGTTTCTTAGAGTTGTAATTCTTTAATCTTCATGGTAATTAAAATTTACTGTGTGGTTAGTAAAACAAAAATATTTGTGTTGTATGCTTTCTGTTTAAAATGATGTCTTTTTGTTTACCTGTTTTCTAGGTATACACCTGAGGAAATTGAAAGGCTTAAAGAGTAAGTCTTATTAACAGGGTCATATTGAGTACCTTGAGTGGTTGTATCAGGTTGTTTTGTTGTATGAAATCACTTGGAGTCGCTTATGAAGTCAGGTGTAAATTTGAGTTCTTCACCTATCAGAAAGTTGTGGCTGCTAAATTAATCTGAAAAGAAATCAAATATATATATACATTTTGATTATTTTTTAGTGTATATTCAGGACTTAAGTAACATGCAGCAAAGCCTGAAATAAGCCTTCTGCTGAAATGAGTCATGTTTCAGATTTTTACAAGCACAGTGAAGCTCAGTTGTGGTTGTGTTTGTGAAAAACAGTGATCATTTTCTTCAGGAAACTCCTGCAAAGGTTGTTTGTGAAGAAATTCGCTGGTCACGGGTAGGATTTCCCTATAAAGTACGAGAGAGAGACATAAATTGTCAATAAGGCTTTTTTGGTTTTGTCATTAGATGAAGAGAGAAGGGCAACAGGCTTTATCTCCTCTTAGAGCTTGAAGAAACCAGTTTGAAGAAACCATGCTGGGCTGAAGGAAGGCAGAGGGTTCATTACATTGTGTTGATAGATTTGTTCAGGTCAATTTAGCTGGTTTGTCACTCACAAGATGCCTGTGGCTCCAGTGGTGTCTGGAACACTCATGGCTCAACATGTTAAGTAACCCTATGTTGTGTGTGGCAGGAAAATAATAGTTAAAATTAGGAGTATGATTTTGCAGTATTTTGCCTCATTTAACTTGTAGCTTGCCTGGATTTTGATTAGGCATTACTTAGATTTCTCAAGCAGTCTCTATACCACTTCAAAAAAAATCAGGGAACCTGTGTAGAAGGGATATTGCATGTTTGTCTAAATGTTCATACTGTGCTTATGCAATAATTATGCTTCACAACACACCTGAATGACAAATAGATAATAAGTTATAGATACTTCTTTTAAAAGCAAGTATCCTGAGGCTGAGCTGTACTGCTGAAAAGATTTCTAGCGATGTACAGAAAAATTATCAGTGATAACAAAATATATTAAAAATTCTGTACAGTAGTAACAAAGTGACTTCTCATTCTGTTTTTAAGTCTGCGAGGTGCACATTTTTCCTACTTTTGTAGACAGTTACTTTGGTCTGTAAACGGATATAGTGCTAATAGGCATGTTTCTCTTCAGACTGAGAATAAAGCACGGCAACGACTGGGCCACAATAGGAGCTGCACTGGGGAGAAGTGCTTCTTCTGTTAAAGATCGATGTAGATTGATGAAGGATACCTGCAACACAGGTGAGGTAAATGCCAGTCAGTGACACATTCCAGTTAGAGCTGTCCCTTCTCTGCCTCTGTCAGTAACTGATTAGATACAAGGAAGAAATTCTTCATTATGAGGGTGGTGAGATACCAGAAGGGGCTGCCCGTGGAAATTGCAGGTGCCCCATCTCTGGAAGGGTTCAGAGCCAGGTTGGATGGGGCTTTGGCAACCTGATCCTCTGGATGGCATTCCTGCTGGTGTTAGGAGGTTTGGTATTGGATTATCTTGGTTCCTTCCAACCCAAAGCATTCTGTGATCCTGTTTTCAGATTGTGAGTCTGAGCTGAGTGAGTAAGGTGTGAAATCTGGGGACCTTTTTAGAATGCATTTAGTATAAGTTTCTGCTGTTTATCATCTTAAATATCAGTTCTGCAGTCAGTTATCCATCATGTTTATGCCACTAGAGCGTATTTCATTGAAGTGGATTAAAAATACTTTGCCTTGTATTGAGTGTTTATAGACATACACTTTATGTCTTTATGTCAGTTAAGAGACAGGAGCACTTAAGGAGTAAAGTATTGTTTATTTTGTAATTTATATATTTAAACGAAGAAGAAAAAACTTCATCAGGCCTCATGTAATCATTGTAAGCTAGAGTTTTACGTGTTCAATTTACTTCAACTCATATAAGTCATGTAGTTTGGACCAATTTGCTCTGATATTTTGATAAGTTCTGTGTGGCTTCATTCATCCACAAGAAGAGAGGATACAACTTGACAATAGCCTGGCAAAAATGAATGATGAACCCTAACCCTATTAGTTAAGAATGGATTATACTGTAAATTGTTGGTAAATGAGAACAATCATACCTTCTTCACAAGTCCACACTTGGATGTGGAATACGATGTTAGGTGATGTCACAGATCAGAACAGAGGTCAGCTGTTGCTGGTTAAGCTGGAGGGCTTTTTTCTCTTTCAGGAAAGTGGACAGAAGAAGAAGAAAAGAGACTAGCAGAAGTAGTTCATGAGCTAACTAGCACAGAACCAGGTGACATTGTCACGCAAGGTGTATCATGGGCTGCTGTAGCAGAACGGGTCGGAACACGCTCTGAAAAACAGTGCCGCTCTAAATGGCTCAACTATCTCAACTGGAAACAAAGTGGGGGCACTGAGTGGACCAAGGAAGATGAAATAAATCTGATCTTAAGGTTTGTTATTTTAGTTGCTTTTAACGGTTCAGAATATGTGATGCTAGCAGGATTCCATTGGGGTCCCTTTTGCTGGTCTCTTAGAGTCTTAAAAATTTTAGAAGCTTCCAAAAGTCACTGCTGCATTTACAGTTCCCAGAGATTTATTATTGAACATATTTTTTGTTTTTTGTTTTTTTAGTGAATTTTAGTGCTCGTGAAAGGTGTCAGATTGAAAACCCTGGAGACTGAAGTCTTCTTTATTCCACAGAACAGGTACAGCACAGGCAGCGACCATGCAAGCTTCCCACACATTGCCCCACCAATGCGCTTTAACCCTTAACTGGAGGGTAGTTCAGTCTCCCTGCCCATTCAGTCCTTGGCCTCTCTGATGAGATGACCAACAAGGGTCAAGTGTGGTGGTGGTTTCTGTGATGTGGACATCTCGTCTACAAAGAACTAAACTGAGACTGCAAATTAATTTCATGTAGGCTGACAAACATTGATTGGATTTCAGCATTTTTGATGACTCCATTTGAACTGGCAACCTGGTAGTGAAAAGCTCAGTAACTTTGGAAATCTTTTGCTCTCTCCAGTCCTCCTCCCATTTCAAATGCCTTTAACTCAGGCTTTTTAGCCAGTGGATTTTTATGGGTTCATAATTGGGGGTGGGAATAAAAATCCTGGGCATATAAGGGAATCTGAAAATTATTTACAGAGCACTATTCACTGATTTCCTGAATCTGTTTGACCTGATCTCAAAATGAGTAACCTGATTCTGCATTTCAGTATGTGCTGGCTATAATTCCTAGTATTTATGCACAAATGGTATCTTTTTAACTCTGCAGTACAGTCATCCTTCAGGATTGGTTTTGGTACCTTTTTCCTTTTTTTTTTTTTTTTTTTTTTTTTTTTGTTTCTTTTAGCTATCAATATTTAGTATCATTGCTTGATTTGTGAATTTAACTTTTACAAAAAATCCTTTCCCTTCTTGCTTTTCACCTCTCTGTCATGTGCTCCAGGTACAGATGAGCAGGAGGCACTTCAGAGATGTTAACAGTATTCAGACAGGTTCTGGTAGAATCCAGTGTTGTGCGTAACGTCTGCCAGAACTGTGTGGAGACTGCTCCTTTCCTGGAGAGCCTGATGGGATTAATTAATGAGGAACCATTTAATATTGTAGCTAATTTCATCTTTATCTACTTTGGCTAAGAAGCATTTGAGAGGAGGCAAAAAAAAAAAAAAAAAATTAAGGATGGATGAGTGTTATTTAGGAGAAAACAGATGTAAATATAACATGAAATTAATTAAGAGTTTAGAGTGAATCTCAGGAAATATTTCCCGTTATGGAGATGTGTTTGAGGAATGATCTTCCAAAGAATAAAAGACACAAATGCCATTGTTTGTAATGCCTAACAATAATCTGAATGAAGCCCTAATGTGTATGTAATAAGGAGAATAATCCTGCATGGCAAGGAGATGGACTGGATCATCTAACAGGTCTAGTCCATTTTCTGTTGTTCATGATTTTGCTTGACCTCTGGCAGCGTGGAGCCTTGGAAGCGTATGTCGATACATGAGCTCTGGCAGACTATTCACTAGCATGCCATTTTGCCTCTGTTACATGTGACAAGACCAGAGATGTGCAACACACCTTCTGGTCCGGAGGGTGGTTTCTGACAGGTGAATGTTTTCTGTATCCTGTCAGGATAGCGGAACTTGAAGTTTCTGATGAGAACGACATCAACTGGGATTTACTCGCTGAAGGATGGAGTAGTGTCCGCTCACCGCAGTGGCTTCGGAGTAAATGGTGGACCATCAAAAGACAGATTGCAAACCACAAGGATGTTTCATTCCCTGGTAATGTACTAGTTGTGCACTTTCCTGGAAACTTCTTTCACAAGCATCAAAGGAATAAGGCTGGATTTTTTTGTCTACTTAAAGCGTTGCAGGCTGAAGAGCACATTGCTTTTTAAGCTGGAAGTTACCAGCTCCTTGCCATCTACTGGCTAAATTGCATCCACATCCAGTCCCTTGAGTGTTTCTGTTGAAACAAGCCAAATAGTTGTATACAACTGTAGATTTTGCCAAGTCCCTTACCTTTGTTTTAAGTGAGAGCACATAGATAAGCAGATCAGCTGGCAGGTCACAGCTGATGACAGTCTTTGGTATGTAGGGCAGCGGCCCCTTCAGTTTCAGGAGGATATAGATTTGCAGCCTAGCAGTGTCACCTCAGATTAGGTCTGTTGCATTTGTCATTTTAAAGGTAATCTGTGTGAGGTTAAATGTTGGCTCTGTGTTGACTGCAGCGAAAGGCAAATCAGTTACTAGCTGTACAGTGAGAAAGGCTCATCAAGGTTGGTCTCGGTGATCTCTGGAGGTCCCTTCCAACCCCAAGATTCTGTGAAGAGTGGAAGAATTGGGATTATAAAGCTCTCTAAATGTCTCACTCATCACTTTCACTCTTGGTCAAAGAAACTAGAGCCAAAGCATATCTCAGTTGCTGTGAACTTCCCTTCAGTCCTTCTTTTCTGTTGCAGGGAGAAGAAAAAGGTCAGAGAAACATAGAAATTAGTCATATTGTAATGAAAGGTGTAACATGATGGGAGGATGCAGTTGAGAGGGTGTCCCTGTTACACTTAGTACGGTACAAAACGTATGTTAGTAGATAGTTGTATCAAATAGTGGATAATATAAATACATGACTGAATCCACAAAATCTATTCCTATTTCCTAGATGAAAAATGCTTGTGCTGTCAAGAATGGGAGATGAGTAGTATTTCCCTCTGTTGCATGCTAGAAAAACAAAGACCACAGCTTTGTCACTTTGTTTATGTCAACTGCAGAGGGACCAAAGTGATAGTAAGGGAAGATAGGTGGGTGGTTTTATTGGAGTAATGGGCCACTTTGTATGCAGATTGTAGTGCAGCTGCTGAGAGATTAATTCTGACTCATGATCCCTATTGCCAGTGACAGGTCTGTCAACTACATGAATAAATCCAATCCAATCTTTTGCAAGATTGGAGGTTTACTTCTTCACAGAAACATTGCCCAGCTAGTGGTACAACATTTAATTGTAACTTGGCAAGGTACTGTGAAAGCTTTTGAAGAGGTCTAAAATATTACGAGCATTTCTTCCTTTTCCACACATGCTGAAATATCTAGGTTCCTTGAGAAATTTAGGCTCACCCCAGTAGGTAACTATAAATGAGTTGTATGTATGTGCTAACTTTCTAGTTTAAAATCTCTCTGAATGATTTAGGTTCCAACTTCAGAAGGATTTGGTTGTTTTGTTGTTTTTTTTCATCTTCGATAAATGTCACATGCAGCATTTGAAATGCCCTTCTTCAACATACTCGAGCATGAATATTCTTTCTTTCAGTGCTGATAAAGGGTCTTAAACAACTGCATGAGAACCAGAAAAACAATCCAGGGCATCAGCTTTCAGAGAACAAATCTGGAGGTGGATTACCAAACAGTAACTCCAGTTCAGGGGTTCAGCACGTGCAGATTCGAGTGGCTCGCTTGGAGGAGAATGCAGGGAACACACCAGGCCCTGTGACAGCTTTGCAGATCCCAGTCCAGATTACACACGTCTGTAAGTAGCTGAAATGCACGACTTGCTGTCCTCTAATGAAACTAAAGCTTTCTTATGTTAAGAAGGTGAAAGAGGAGTTAGTTCTGCTTTGGTCATGACATAATTTCAGATAAGAATTCCTGGGTTCCGTTTACCCATTTCTATCTTCGTTAGGCATATTTAGCTACAACTGTGACAACAGGAGCCAGACATGGCAATTGGAGTGCCTGCACACTTGGTCTCTCTCTGCATGGATAGAAGAGCGTGCTGTATAACATTTGTTGGAAAAGTCTCTTTTGAAAAGGCCTTTTGAGAGCATGCAGAAGCCTCTTAGGGAAAATGCAGTAGATATGTTTAATCTTCAAGTTTTTTCTGGTAACTCTTGTCCACAATATGGAATATAATCTACAAGATCTTCTGTGAAATACGTTACACTGCTGTGCCTAACTTCTGATAAGGGGCATTGAAACAAGAAGGTATGCAATAGTTTTTCCAGTCCTGCTCCATTTTATGCAGTTATTTCTAGGCACAGGCAGCCTGGAAAGCATTAGCTGCTGATTCACACTCATGAGTTCAGCTGATGATCTTCTCTAACCATTTTTTTTAAATTGGTGCTTCCCATCCTCTTAAGGAAGAGCTTTACTCATTAGCAAAAGTTTATTACCAGCTCTACCCTGATGGTCATTCTTACTGTTTGCTTTTGTAGCTAATCGTATTAGGTAACTCTAGTTACTCCAATCCTGTGACCCCCTAAGCAGCCTGTCATCTCCATTGGCTACCATTCTTCAATTTAGTTGGCTTACTGATTAAAATGTTAGTTAGTTAGGCTAAGAACTGATTCTTCAGAGTATGGGTAGTCAGGCCTTTGGTAAATAATTTTCTGTTTATAATTTCATTAGATTAATCTGTCTTAATCTACTTAAGTGCCATCTTCATTTTATTTAGTTTATTTCTTAGAATGCTATGCAGTACCATGCTTAGAATGTTTTACCTGTAGTAATACATCAGTTGTGTCGTAAGTTCTACCCATCTTGGTCAAAGCTACTGGTTTTTGATGAGGCAGCTGGTATTCTGTAACCCTTAAGTCTTCTCAGAGTTCTGTAGTGGTTATTTTGTGATGTCACTCACCTCTCTGTCTGCTTAACAAGCCTCCTCCCCATGCTAATCTGCTTTCTAGAAGAGTTTTGCTTGTGTAATCAAAGTGAATTTTTTATCATGTCTTTTCTGTTTCTCTATGCCATGAGAGATAAACCTATTAGACAATTGCAGCTGCATATGATAGCAGGCTCAGTGTTTCAAAGGGGTAATTCCTATAAGCAATTCAGACACAACTGGCTAGGTAACAGACAGGCCACATCTCACAGCTATCTGCTGCTGGGTGCCAGGAAATCTGCAGCAGGAAACCTTGGCGTGCCACTGCAGTAATACAAGTTTCAAAGTCAGAGCTCCTGTCAGCAGCTAAAATTAGTCTACTTTGAAAGCACAGACTCTGAGATGGTTAAGCTTTCAGTGCTTGTAGCATTGCTGTCGTCATATCTTTTGCCCTGTAAGTATGGAATTACTGTATAATCTCAGACAAAGTATCAATTTGTCTCCAGCTACCTGAAACTTCTGAATTTTTCAAGAGTAAAGTTCTTAATTCTGGTTCTAAGCAGAGTTTTTGATACCTTTCAAAGTCTGGAGTATTTGTTTAGGCATGGTGATCCTTAAATGTCTGACACATAAACTATATGTTTTGCTTTTCATAGCTACTGTTAGCACGAATGGAAGTAATTACTTAAATGCTTGTAGTCATAGAGTAATAGAATCATAAGGTAAGACATGATAAGAATGATAAGAGTGATGAGAATACTTAGTGTAGCTTTTCTACACTTCAGTCACAACACACAAAATACCTCCGGGAGTGTCTGATCTGTCATCAGTGGCTGACGTACTGTGGAGAGCAGAAAGAGTTAAAACCGAAAATGAAAATAAAAAAGTAATATAAAAATAAGCATCTCAATGTTACATCTGACAGTGGTTTTAAAAAACAATACTCAATTCCTAAGATATCATTACACCAGAACTTAAAAATTTCATACACATCTTAAGTACTTAGATGATGTTTAAATAAATAGATGACAGGGGGCAGTGAAGCACTGGAACAGGTTGCCCAAGGAGGCTGTGGATGCCCCATCCCTGGAGGCATTCAAGGCCAGGCTGGATGTGGCTCTGGGCAGCCTGGTCTGGTGGTTGGTGACCCTGCACACATCAGGGCCGTTGAAACCAGATGATCATTGTGGTCCTTTTCAACCCAGGCCATTCTGTGATTCTATGATGTCAGGTGTACTGTGTTTGCTTTTTTCACTGTGCATACTTTCCTTTGCTCCTTTGGAGCTTTCTGTACATGATATAGCATCTTAAGTACCAATTAGAGAGCCTTGTCATTAGGATTACAGTCAGTTTTCTTTTCCATATTACTAGAATTAACAATTTTCTGCTGTGTAGCAATTATAGAGAGTAATGCACTCTGCAGCACTGAAACATGTTGGTTTACACACTTAGCTTTTTTTTTTTCTTCCTTTTGCAGCCTCAACAGATTCCCCTGCTGCTACAGTTGACTCTGAGACAATAACACTGAACAGTGGAACACTGCAGACCTTTGAGATTCTTCCAGTAAGTAACAGAGAACTGGTGGTTAGTTAGGGTTTTTTTTTCTCTTCAGCACAGCTATTTCTGAGACTGGAACTGGTGTTTTCAGAGAAAGAAGTCTCAAATGGAAAGAGGAATTTAACAGATATAAAACTTCTGAAGGTTGTAAGCGAAGTGTATTTCCAGAGCTTTAATTTGTTAGGTCTATGGACACAATGTGAATTACAGTTACATGCTTTAAATCTATCTTAATGCTTTAATGCTATGAAGTTTTTCTTTATGCTGATGTCTTGTTGAAATCTGACATAACAGGCAGAGGAAGCTCCCAGCAAGTAGAGATTCTCTTAGTTCCATTGTGCTGTGATTTATAGCACTTTGTCTCATTTCAGTGTTGACAGTAAGTAGAATGTATTCACTTTCTACCTGCTGTTGTACCTCATAATACAGTCCTACATGACTTAATATTTGTCTCTGTAGCCTAAGGCTGTAGATGAGATTGTTTTTACTTTCTTGAATACAGTAAAGCAGTTGGTGCAGCAGGGATTGGGGTTTGGTTTAGTTTTGGGTTGTTTTCTTTTTTCAGGGGGCATTACAGTTAGACTAGTTGATGTAAATAAGCATGCTTTGGGTGCTGAGTGTGGCCCAGGAAGGTGGTGTGTTTGGGCATTAAATTTGTGTTGTCTCTTTTAGTCTTTCCATCTCCAGCCTACAGGAACACCAGGTACATACTTGCTACAGACAAGCTCAAGCCAAGGCCTTCCTTTAACACTGACAACTAGTCCTACCATGACCCTAACAGCTGCTGCTGCTCCAGCCTCCCCAGAACAGATCATAGTTCATGCCTTATCTGTACGTATTCTGAGCAATGAAATGACTGAAGTTTGGGCAGGGAGGGAAGTTTAACAGTGCAGGCATCTGTGTATTTGCATGTTAAATTTGTAAAGCAGTTCTTAAGACATAGCACTGTTACTTTACTTAAAATACTAAAATGTGAGTGTATCTTTTTGTATTGTCTTTTAAGTCTCTTTATGTTGCTTGAAAATTTGGCTTAGATAAGTTCTTACTGTGGCTGAACATGATGTCTCCATCTAGTGGTTTGTCCCAGCAGAACGACAGTTTCCTGATGTTTCATTTATTCTAACAAGCAAATACTCATGTTCACAAAACTTTCAGCGGGAGTTCTGGTCTTTATTAGAGGGAGAGAAAGAGAAGAGACTGAAAATTGAATAACAAATGCAATGTAAAAGTCAGGAAAAGAAAAAAATCTCTAATCTTTTAAAAGTCTGGGGCAATCCTCACCTGAACAGTTGCTTTTGTTTCGTAATATGTGTGTACTTTACACAGTTAGCACAGGGTCAGCATGTGATCTGTGTTGATGCACTGCATATGTAGAGCTCAGTTACATTAGTAATGCTGCTTTTCTGTTTGCTGAAAGATGTGAAGATACCTGAGAGGTTTTTGTGTCTCCTTTTCTATTTTTCCCCAAATATCCTTACAGCCAGAACACTTGTTGAATACAAGTGACAATGTCACAGTGCAGTGCCACACACCGAGTGTCATCATCCGCACCGTTGCTGCTGAAGATATCTCCTCCTCTGTCACTCAGGCAGAACTTACTGTTGATTCAGACATTCAGGCAGCTGACCTGACAGATCCACCTGATAGCCTGGAAACAAACAGCTTCCCTGATGATATCCATCAGTCCAAGCTGAGTGATGAAGAGCATTCAGCGTATAATGAAGATGATGCCTCAAAATTCAGCAGCAGGAATAGTAGTGAACTGATGGATGGAGTTATGGTAAGAACTGAAGAGGAGATTTCAGGTGCCAGTCTGAAGCAGGAAGAGGATTCTCACTCTGATTTACCCAGCACATACGTCACTGAGGTAATCAAGTGGATAATACCTGATTTTTTTTCCCTGCTTCTATATTGAGAATGATTTCCTTGCATCTTTGACCTTTATGCTAGTCTATTCATATCAGTATGTCAGTGATTTAGTGCATATTATAATTCTGAGGGCTTTATTTTTAAATCCTCTATCATTAATATGTTATGAATGTGAAAGTGGTATGGTTTAATTTGGAACTTGGGCTTAAATTTGACTTGAATACTTCCCTAGCTGTGGAGTTACTTCACCACTCAGGGTACTTTAGAGTGGTGACTGTAGAAGGTAGTGGCATGGAACAGCTGTCTTCATTACCATTTGATGCTGTTTAAACCAGGCTGTGAAATTTTGATGCGTGTATTTTACAGGTAGGTAGACTGCTGAGCAAAGGAGATGAGAGAGAGTACTCAGCTTTTGCTCTATGAATTTAATAGTGTATTTCTATGTGCACCACTTAGCTTGGTTTCCATTTTTGAGGACTTCCTTTAAACAGTGTACTCCAGTTAAGTATCTGTTATGTAGGAATGAGAAGCATTTAAACCATCTAGATCTGTTGCTTCCATCTCATTCAGCTCGGATGCCTCTGATGTAAAAACAAATGTATCCAAATTATTTCAGGCATTTGGAGTGTTTATATAGAATTCTTCCATCTCTCACTGAACCTATCACAGAGACTAAGGGAAGGAGAGTGGACATATGAAAAAGAGAGTGATATTTAGTGGGTAGAAAATAAGTCTTTAGAAGCTGGATTAGGTTAGACAGTGACAAGCAGTGAGTTAGACTTAAATACTGCCTCCTATTCTCCAAAACAGAAAGCTTTACAGTTGCTGTAATTCTGCTTTATATCCCTGTTGAAAAATCCATTGTTAGTATATCTGGACTTTGTTAGACTTTGGCTTTGCAAAACTGAATAGGCATTGCATATCCGTTGTGCTCGCACTAAGAGGAGGATCCTTGTATTTCTCAAAGGTTGCTATTACATCCAAAGATGGAGATTATTCTTCTGTGTTCTTCTTTCTTGTCTCATGGTAGAAACAGTTGTAAAATTTGTTCTTCTTTATAATTCTTACTTGCTTTATCCTTCTAATTAAATTCAAGTTTGCGTGTGCATAAGTTCCGGGAAACAGAGACTGTCTGTGGGTTTCTAAATGAAATGTTACTCTACAAAGACAGATCTAAATTCTGCTTACTTTAAGCCAGTGTTATTCTTCTGCACTTGTGAGCATTGTGCTGTTGCTGTGAGTATGGGCAGTGGGAAGCACTCAGTTGTGCTGCAGAGATTTGTTATTTCTGGCTGGGAAAGGTGCCCATTTGTCACAATGGCATTTTCAGGTTTTTTTCACACCTCCTTTTCTCAGTTTTAAGCTTTGCCACATCATGCTTTTCATGGGTGGGTTTTTATCTGTGTTCTCTGCAGAAATTGACTTTTGCAGCTCCGGCACACGGTGCCTTGCATGAATGGGTGCACATTTGGAGTGAGCTTAAATCACTGAGCTGCAGCACAGGTAGTCAGCTCATCTTCAGCAGCACCACACAAAGGGTGCTGCACAGTGCAAAGACTGCACAAGATGCTGCCTGTGCAAAAACACTGTGGAAACTATATAAGGAAACAGGTTTCCTATAACAAACATGGAGATTTTCTTGAGCAGAAAAGTTCTCTCTACAAACATTTCCTGTACCTTCTGAAAACAGGGATAAATCCCTGTATTTTCACTCTGCCAGCTACATTTGCTGTCGTTCTGCATCAGTAATTCCTGAAGGCAGAATGAACCTTACGCACGTTGCACACACAAACTGGGATTCAAATGTCTGGTTACTCTGTCAGTATTAACTAGGATGTCTTCCAGTGCACATGCAGAACCAGGAGTCCACCGGAGTGTGCTGTGACACCAAGTAAGCCAAGTGTGTTATTTCCTATCAGTGCCAGCACTACCAGGAAAGAGGCAGCAACAGCAGCTGTGGGACTAGAAGAAAGTAGGGATATTGACAGCTTGCACCTGGAAGGAATGAGTGTGTTGCCAATTATTTTGATATAATGTGGTTCAACCAAAAATGTTCTGAGCCACCCTTCAGTCAGCGACTTATAGGAAAAGGCACAACATTTAAAATTGGTCTTCTGAGCTGTGTGTCCATTGGTTAAGACTTGTCACAGAAGCAGGAGTTACGAGATGAAGTTATTAAGCTCAGGTAAACCTATCACATCTGTGGAGTTGGGACGTGCTATAAAGGTATTGCTTCAGTCTCTCAGAACATCTAGGGAGCAAGTAGAGGAATGGATTAATTATTCCTGTTAATAGACAGAATTTGTTACTTACATGGGAAGGTTTTATCACTACTGTGCAGTCTCTCATTTCCTCTCCCCATGTCCTCGATGCTGTTCACAGGGTAGAATTCTCTTATCTCATTTTGAATGCCTATCCTAGGATGAAATGTACCCTGCGAATGCTGAAGTAAGTAGCTCAGATGTTGACATTTCAACTGACAGAGATAAAATTCATTTGGGGAGTCTGTTTCTTCTTCTGGAGTATGGCAGGCCAAAGCAAGCTGTTCTGTTTTGCTACCCAGAATAATGCCCCACATCCTTTCCTTCTGTGTTTTTCAGGACCTGGGTTCTCCAACAATAGAAGAACAAGTTGATCAGCCTACAATAGATGATGAGACTGTGCTTATTGTTCCTTCTTCCCATGGTTTTATACAGACATCAGATGATATAGACAGTGAATCAGTGTTGCCCTTGACAACTCTAACAGGTAGGACAGTCCCTTTGTAGGATTCACTACATCAGAATAGCACTTTTGAGTTCCTCAAAACAGTGCTTCATAGATCCAGATCCTTATTTTCTCTAGAGTTGTTTTCCTTATCATTGCTATGAAACATTGCTATGAGGGAGGTTGTGGTGCAAAAGGGTCTGGCCTCTTCTCCCAGGCAAATAGTAGGACCCGAGGAAATGGCAAGAAGTTATACCAGAGGAGGTTTAGGTTGGATATTAGGAGAAACTTTTTCTCTCAAAGGGTGGCCAGGCACTGGAATGGCTGCCCAGGGAGGTGGTGGAGTCGCCATCCCTGGCAGTGTTCAAGAGGCGCCTGGATGAGGAGCTACGAGAGATGGTTTAGTGCTTGTGGTACTGATAAGAATGGGAGGGTGGTTGGACTAGATGATCTTGCAGGTTGTTTCCAACCTTGTGATTCTGTGATTCTGTGATTCTGTGAAACTTTAACCAATCTGATTAGCTCACTTACATCAGTATAAGTGGAAGAAAGTCTCACTTAACCTCCTGGGAAAAGCAGTAGAACTGCAGGTGCTTCCTGACTTGCTGAGCTGTTCCCGTCGTCCTTGAGCCTTGAATTAGTACACATAGGCTAATGAGTAACTGTTTATTGCACATTTCTTCATGCCTGCTGATAGAATTATATTGGTTTCCCATTTGAGAGAACACTGGAGACATCTGAAATGCAATTTGCCACTTATTACCTTTCATAGTGAGAGGCTGGGCTCTTTGGGATGTTTGCACAGTGCTCACCTGGAAGGGCTTGGTAGCTTATGCCACACTTTCCAGTGCCAGCAGTAATCTCATACTTGGGAACAGCATAGGAATATTCTCCCAGTGGTGCAGCTAACAAATAATCCTTTCTGGAGGAAGGATCTCCTTGCATAGCCATCTTAGGGTCAGCCTTAGGCCTGGTGCATTAACACCTGGGGAGTCCAAACCTGGGTCACACTAGTTGCATCTGTATTATTCATGGCTTTGCTTGGAACTAGAAATTGAGAACTAGTTGCACTGGAGTTAACATTGCCTAAAATTGTTCCAAAGCTCAGAGTGCATTTTCTGTGTCGTATTTAACATTTTGTTATAATGGAACACTAAATAATGGGTGAGTTGTAATTTACTGTGTCTCTTGGCAGATCCTATCCTACAGCATCATGGAGATGGGTCCCACATTATTGGCTCATCACTGGGCAGTCCTGACTCAGAAGATTCGAAAGATGTTGAAGATCTAGTGAGCTGTCACTGAGAGAAGCAGTAATCATGTCCATTTTGTATTGACTGTGTTTGCATTGTGAAACTAGTTACAACCCTGTGCCATGTTTCCAAAGAAAGCAGTCAGTCCATGTCTTTAAAAAGAAACTTACAGTTTGAAATGACGACGGTGCACTTTCTCTGCTCAGGCCATTTACCTCATTTGTGAAGGGTTACAGAGCAGCCAATAGAAGCCTGACGTACTGCGACCCAACCAGGGTGTTCCAGTGTTTCCCTGTTGGCAGTGCTCACTGCCAGGAGCCACGTGGTCAATTCTGATCTGACTTGTGTTGAACTGCACATCTCAAAAACTGGACAGAAGGCAGCGATTGCGGACCGTAGCCTCTTAGTGCCACAGCAAGAAATAGTTTGCACATGTTTCATGAAGAATGGGTGATGATTTCTGCACTTACTGACTCTTGCAATATGTGGAGCAAGACTGTTACATTTCAGGAAGAAATGTGTTCCATCAAAGACTTCAGGGAGCATGGGTAGCATCACAAAGAAATGGTCTGTCTTCCCATCTCATCATTACTGTGTCTACAGCATAGGACTTCAGACAGGTGCTTATGGGATTTGTCTGGTCTGCTTGTTCCTGAGCATCCGTTGCTGGCAACGGATAGAACTCAGATCATTTGTGGAAAATCTTTTTTGTTTTCCTTCTTCATCACTACATTAAGCTGAATAAAAAGGGAAGGCCTATGAGAAAGGGAAGCTACTGGTACCCGCCAGCCTCTCCCTGAATTGTTTTGAAGGTTGTTGTGAGTATGCTGGAACATTTGGTCTCGCTGTTTACATGACAGTACCAGCCACCTCTAGAGGTGATTTATGCAGCAAGGGAGTATATGGGAGGATGGTGTGGAGGTGGCAGAGTCGTGGAGAAATAGGTCTGTGAGAATTTGGGCACAGAGCCCTGAGGCAAAGGAAGCCAATTAATTCCTACGCTCAAGGGTTGCAACAGACACTAGGCTGAGCAGCAGCCTGTTAGCTAGGGACTGAGAGTAAAAGCTATAGAGACTAAAGACTCGTGTATAAATTATTTTATTTATTTCTGTAATTAGCTCTTCATAATCAAGAGTGGGTCTTTTTCAGTCTGTGTTTTTGTTAACGTGAAAAATAAGTTGTAGTTTCAAATGGTTGCCTAGGGAACAGAAGTAATTGTATATTCAGTTTAAACAAAATAAAGAGTATTTGTCTTATGTAACTGTAAGATGCCATTTATTTATACTGCTACAGATCCTTGCAGTGCTGCAGTTTATTTGTACAGTAATAAAAAAATGCATTTTTTTTTTTCCAAAAATGAAAAAGCTTGTGCCATTCAGAAACATCAGTACAACTGGAATGTTCATTAAGTGCAACAGTAGCTCTTCAAAAAAAAGCAGGATGTCACATGGCAATAATTCTCCCCAACAAGAGGGACATTACATATACATTTACATGAAAATCATGTACTGATTTGTCCTTGCACAATCCACTTCTTTCAGGCTAACTGTACTCGTTTGTATGTCTCAGGCAGAGCCGAGAGCTGAGCTGAAAGCAGTCTGACACAGCAGCGTCATCGCTGGAATTCCCAATGCCTGTCATTTACCCACTTCATGGAAGTACAGGTTGGCACATATACATAACATGACAATAGAGAACAATACATAGTAAATTAGGTTCCTGAATTTAGGTTCCAGGTCTCCCTGTCGATACCAGTAGATCTAGAAGAAAGAATGAGTTTAGATTAGCTAAAATGTCGTATTTCTTCCTAGGAAACTTTCTGCAGAAACTGAACTGGCATCTTCTAGAATTGGGTAGGTTTTGTTTTTTGTTTTTTTTTTCTTAAATAACCTAGCTTTATCCAACCAGAGAAAACTAAATACTGAGTCCAGCAAATTCTCTTAATAGTTAAGATGCAGCATTTTCCTTTTCCTTGAATACTTATGGAATATGCAAACAAGAATTTGGCAAGGTGGTTTCCTCCGAAATAAGGCTGTCAGTGAAACCAAGGTATCAGGTTGGCCATGAACTCTTGGAAGGAGTCCAGAAGGAGGGCCACTGACATGATCAGAGGGCTGGAGCACCTCTCCTATGAGGAAAGGTTGGAGGAACTGGGTTTGTTTAGCTTGGAGAAGGCTCCAGGGAGACCTCATTGTGGCCTTCCAGTTCTTGAAGGGAGCACATAAACAGGATGGGAACGGCTGATTGCAAGTGTGGACAGTGATAGGACAAGGGAGAATGGTCTTAAACTGAGACAGGGGAGGTTTAGGTTGGATATTAGGAGGAAGTTCTTCACTCAGAGGGCGGTGAAGCACTGGAACAGGTTGCCCAAGGAGGCTGTGGATGCCCCATCCCTGGAGGCATTCAAGGCCAGGCTGGATGTGGCTCTGGGCAGCCTGGTCTGCTGGTTGGTGACCCTGCACACAGCAGGGCCATTGAAACCAGACGATCATTGTGGTCCTTTTCAGCGCAGGCCATTCTATGATTCTATGAAGACATGGGTTGTCTTCTCACATTTCTTGAAGAGATTTTGTTTTCACAGAATCATAAAATCGTATGAGTTGGAAAGGATGCTTAAAGGTCACCTAGCCCAACCCCCCTAGAAAGTACAGGAACACCTACAGCTAGATCAGGTGTTCAGAGCCCCATCCAGCCTGACCCTGGATATCTCCTTGGATGGATTCTCCACCACCTCAGTAGCTAACTGTTCTAGTGCTTCAATGCCTTTCCTGTGAAAAACTTTCTCCTTACATCCAGTCTTTTTCCTTATATCCAGCCTCTTCTTGCTTGAGGAGTGTTTGGTTGGTTGGTTTTTAGGCACTCCCACCTGTCTACAGCCAAGTCAGCAAAGACAAATGGAAGGTTACGTCCAGCACAATTTGTTTTGGAGTGACAACCAGCCACAGACCAAAGCATTTCAATGTCCTTCCCTTCTTTTCCCTACAGTGGTATTACAGAAAATCTTGTGAATTACATGGGGATTTTTCTGCTGAATGACTCACAGGGAGGGTCCTCCCAAAACTAGAAGCTGTTTTCAAGACCACAGAAATACAGACGGTCATCTGGGGCTGAGCAACACTGATTCGAGGAATAGCAGAATCCATGTTGCTGCAGTGTGAGATTGCTGACGATGCAACGCCACAACTCACAAAAACAGCTGCCACCAAAGTTTCACAACAGTAATTACAGATCATGCCTGCGCCCTTCCTCAAGCAGCTGCTAATTAGCAGGAGTGCACTTGTTCTGCAAACCGAAAATAAAACTGGCAGTAAGCTGACTGCAAAAGGATAAATGGTCTTCAAGCTACCAAAAAATGAGGCTGACTGAAATGGTGTTTTTGACACACACAGATCCAAATTTAAGGGGAAAGGTGACCTGTCAATGCCTGTCCCCATTCGGCTCCTCTTCCCTTTGTAGGAGGAGGAACTGAGCAGTGTGGAAAGTTAACTGGAAACACATCTGGGTTGTGCAGTGTGACCTAAAGCTGACCTTGGAAAAGGTGCATTAGCAAGGCTTCCTGTGAGGCAGTGAGATCCCACCAGTCTCTCAAGGGTGTAAGAAAGTAAAAGGCACCACATAAACAAGCTTTTACTCATGTTCCACCCAGAGACACATGAAAGCATACAGAGCAGATGAGGTACTTACAAGTATGCCAGCAGAAATGCAACACAAGAAGATGCAGATAGCAAAAAATATATTCACAGGTTTTGGAGGTAGTTGTGGGAAGACAAAAGCACTGATCAGAGTGACCTGTAAGGAGGAGAACACAGATGAAAAAGTTTGATCTCTCCAACCTTCATCTCTGTGAAGATGCAAGGTTCTCCACATTGGCTGAGCACCACAGCTGCCTGTCAGTTTCTCATCAACCCTTGTAAACCCAGAGACCATCAGCCTCCCCAGGGTGAGATGTCAACCCCAAGGAAGCCAGCGGGCACAGCAGCACACACAGACCATGTGTGGAAGCCAGCCTTCCCATCACAGAATCACAGGGTTGGAAGGGACCTCAAGGATCATGAATCTCCAACCCCCTGCCACAGGCAGGGCCACCAACCTCCCAATTTAATACCAGACCAGGCTGCCCAGGGCCCCATCCAACCTGGCCTTGAACACCTCCAGGGATGGGGCATCCACAGCCTCTCTGGGCAGCCTGTTCCAGCACCTCACCACTCTCACTGTAAAGAATTTCCCCCTGACATCCAACCTAAATCTCCCCTCCCTTAGCTTAAAACCATTTCCCCTTGTTCTGCAAGCCATTCTAATAGTTTCTCCCCAGCCCATCCCTGTCTCCTCTCATACACTACAGAACCAACACTCCAATTGTGGTGGTGGTTGGTTTGTCTTGAAAGTGTGGGGAAGGCACAGCTTGAGACCTTGTGACTTCTTTGAGAAAACATGTATGTATCTGTACATGGAGGATGTAAAGAGAAGACAAGCAATCTCCTGGATTAAGGCCTCCATACGTTGGCATGGCACGGACATAAGCTCCCGTCCTCATCAGCTGCGGTTGCTTCAGTACAATCAGCCCTATAATGTCACGCTGGCAAAAGTTCAGAACGCTGTGTAGCAACCAGGCCACAGGCATCTAAGGGACACTTTCACTCGAAAACTCAAGGATGGGTTTCCTGGGGGCATTACCAGCACTGGCAGAAGGGAGGCATCACGTTTTCACCTGATCACCTACAGGAGACATGCAGAACGGGACGTGGGGTACTTACTACAAGCAGCAGGAACGTCAGGCTGCCAACAACTAGATTGATGATCCTGTCCTAAAGAGAGAGAGGAGAATTACGCACACACCAAATGCACATAAACCAGACACAGCACTGAATCAGTGAGCATTCCTGTTATCAAAAAAATGTGCTTTAACCTCAGTGCCTGAGAGTGACAGCATGATCATAGAATTGTTTAAGTTGGGAGGGACCCTTAAAGCCCATCTAGTTCAACCCCCTGCACTGAACAGGGACATCCACAGCTAGAACAGGTTGCTCTGAGCTCCATCCAGCCTGACCTTGAGTGTCTCAGGTTGGCGAGGGGGAACAGAACCTGCATTCAGGCACCAGCAGCACAACACTGCCACATGGCACCAGTCCCTGTGGGTCAGGGTTTCCTGTGAGTGCTGAAATTTTCCAAGCAGGCCACTGGTGGAACAAGGTATTTCAGGTTACAGAGATTAGAGGCACTGATCCTGAAATCCCAGGCTTGGCAGAGCACTGACAGGCTGTGTTCCCTGCGGCCACTTCAGCTCCAGGCAGCTTAGCACAGCAAAAAGGTTAAAAATACACAAGCAGAGGCCGAGACGGCTAAAGGGGATTGGAGATGATGGAGCCTTTCACCTCTGGGCCACGTCCCAGAGCACAGACTGGGACAGTGATGGGCCATTTCCAACAAGCAGCACCATGCGCTGCCCTGGGGAGACTTTGCTCCAGGATCTGCATCACTTTATTATTAGACTTGCACATCCAAGCCATGAGACTGCAAGACTGCATGTGCCAGCACAGCCTGAACATGGGGACTCATTTATGAGGGGATGCCCCATCCCTGGAGGTGCTCAAGGTCAGGTTGGATGGGCCCTGGGCAGCCTGAGCAGGTGGGAGGCAAACAACCCATGGCAGGGGTTGGAGCTGGGTGGGGTTTAAGGTCCCTTCCAACCCAAGCCGTTCTATGATTCTGTGACCCGCAGGCATGATGGAAGAGCCATTTTCACATCTCACATCAACAGCTCCAGATGGCCAGCAGTACTCCCAGCATGACTGCAGCCTACCACAGCCATAGAGGACACCTTAGCCTATAGCCAGGTGACACTGCACGGAACTGCACGCACTGTGGAACTGTGCACACACTACAGGAACCAAGCTCAGCTCCTCCAGCCACATGCCAGCTGTGCCCTCACCATCTCCTCATTACCACCCTGTGCTGCTCAGCCTCCTTACTGCTTTCTTCTCCCACCCACAGCAATTAGTGCCCATTCAGCTATACTGAAACGTTCCCACCACAGAGCAACATGAGCAGCTTCCACTTTTAACTTCATCCTCCAGAAATCCCACACCTGTGATGCTTTGCCTATTGTCACATAGCCTCTCCTGCCTTCATTCTGCACTGCTTGCTACCCAGCGCTGCAGCCATAGTAACGGCAGCAGAATCTCCATCTCCCCATACTGATAACCTCCATATGGCTGCACCTCGGGGCTGCTCCTCACATCCCGAAACTCTTTCTGCAGACCTCCGTGGTCCCTGATGCTCCGCCAGCTCAGCTCTGAGCCCACCGAAGCACAGCAGCACCACATTTATAGAACATCTCAGGTTGGAAAGTGTCCCATAAGGATCATGAAGCCCAACTCCCAGCTCCTCAGGGCCACCCACCCAAAATCCAAACCCTATGCCTGCGAGCGTTGGCCAAACACTCCTTGAACTCTGAGCTCAGGCTGCCCTGGCTAGGCTTTTTCCATGCCCACCGCCCTTTGGTGCAGAGCCTTTCCTAACATCCCCTGCCCCTCCTTTCCGCAGTTCCATTGCCGTTCCCTCAGGTCCCATCACTGCCAAGGCCTCCCTGCCCTGTCCCATTCCCCATCTCTACAGCACATCCAGGCACCCACCACCCACCCACAAATCCCCACCAGCCCCATTCATGCCCTGGTGCTCCTCCAAACCCGCTCCCATCTTGAGACGCAGTCAGCTCTCACTCGGACCCCTCCAGCATTTGTTCCTAAGCAACCCTGGGAATTCCCAAGGCACCATTCAGCACCAGCACAGAGATCCTTTGTCCGGCGCTGCCACGGATACGTGGACCTCTGCCTGTCCCATGCCGCAGGTTTCCAAAAACCAAACACAGCAGAGGGGCAGGGGGGAGACGTGCAGGGTGCTGGATCCACAGTGCAGCACATGAACTCAAATTAACACCCAGTGGTTCTTATTGACTGCTCCCCACCACACGCAGAGCAGCAACAGGAGACAGATGGGAAGTCTGGGACCAAAGGCCTGCCCAGGGATGGAGAGTTGTGTCCCATCTCTGGAGATGCTCAAGGCCAGGCTGGATGAAGCAGCCAGCCCACAGCAGGGCTTGGAGCTGGGTGGGCTGAGGTCCCTTCCAACCCCAGCTGTTCTTTGGCTCTATGATTCTATGATGAATTAGGGGGTTGCCTATTTGGAAGAAGCCCTGCCCAGTCAGTCCTACTGCACTGTGTCCCAGTGCTGCCAGGCTGTGCCCACTGTTAACATCACACAGAATCATAGAATCTTGGAGTCGGAAGGGACCTCTGAAGGCCATCCAGTCCAACTGCCCTGCAGTGAACAGGGAGAGGTGAAGTTTGAGCTGTGGGGGGGGAGCCCGGAGTCTCCTCTTCAAGTGGGAGCAGCCCTGCTTTGGGGTCCATCCACACATCAGTTTCTGGGCCGGGGTTTTGCTGTGTGAGCAGCGCATTTTCGTTGGCAGGGGCACTGGCTTTGCCATTCCACAAATTCAAAGGGTGTTGTTTGTTTGGTTTTTTTTCTCCCAATCCGGCAGTGTCTTTCTGTTTTTCTTCCTTTTGCGGGCAGCTTCGCCGTCATTTCTTTGCTTTCTGCTGCCGTCCCAGGGCTGCCGGGGGGAAGATCCTCCCCCTTAGTTTGGGCCGTTTGTCTCTGCGGGACGTCATTATCGAGGTACTCCTCCAGCAAAGCCCATCCGCGTCCCCCCCCCCCCCCACCTCGGCCGCAACCCTTACCCTGGTCGAGGTCTCCCCGAACAGCGGGCGGTTGTCCGGCCCTCCCGTGCCGTAACTCCGGGCGGCGAAGCCCTCCATAGCGGGGGGGCGCTGGGGCAGCTCGGGGGGGGCGCGCCCTCATGCTGCGCTCCGTAAGCCGCACCGCTCCGCGCCCGCACCGCTCCGCACCGCTCCGCTCCGACGCCCGCGGCGCCGCCCCCGCTGCCGGCCCGGCCCCGCTCTGCGCTCACACACACAGATATACACACACAGATATACACACACACACACACACACACAGATATATACACACACACACACGCGAAGGTGCTGAACGGCCCCACCGCGGGGCCCGGAGGGTGAGGGGAAGAACGAGGAGGGGGGGGGGGGAGGGGAAGGATCTGTCGCCGTTGTGTTACGGGTTTGTTATTTTTTTAAATAATTCCATTTGTGTTATTCATTTTTATTTCGTTTCACATCACTGTTCTGTTCCATTCTGTTCCATTCCACTCCATTCTATTTTGTTCCTATTCTATTCTACTTTTTTTTTTTTTTTTCTTTCATTTCTGTTCTGTTCTGTTCTCAGAATCACAGAATCACAGGGTTGGAAGGGACCTCAAGGATCACAAATCTCCAACCCCCCTGCCTCAGGCAGGGCCACCAACCTCCACATTCAATACCAGACCAGGCTGCCCAGGGCCCCATCCAACCTGGCCTTGAACACCTCCAGGGACGGGGCATCCAAACCTCTCTGGGCAGCCTGTTCCAGCACCTCACCACTCTCTCTGTAAAGAACTGCCCCCTGACATCCAACCTGAATCTTCCCTCCCTCAACTTAAAACCATTTTCCCTTGTATTGTCCTTTTCAAAGTGTTGATTCCCCTCCTATTTGTAGGCTCCCTTTAGGTACTGAAAGGCTGCTATGAGGTCACCTGCAGCCTTCTTTCCTCCAGGCTGAACAAGCCCAGCTCCCTCAGCCTGTCTTCATAAGGGAGGTGCTCCAGTCCCCTGATCATCTTCATATTCTATTCTACTCTGTTCTGTTCAATTCTATTCTAGTCTAGTCTAGTCTAGTCTATTCTATTCCAGTGTTTTCTATTATGTAATTCTTTTCCTCCACCCCACCCCACCCCATCCCATCCCACCCCATCCCATCCCATCCCATCCCATCCCATCCCATCCCATCCCATCCCATCCCATCCCATCCCATCCCATCCCATCCCATCCCATCCCATCCCATCCCATCCCATCCCATCCCATTCATTCTATCCAATCTCATCCCATATCATCTGGTGAGGGGTCTGGGGCACAGGCCTTATGAGGAGCAGCTGAAGGAGCTGGGATTGTTCAGTCTGAAGAAGAGGAGGCTCAGGGGAGACATTATTGCTCTCTATAACTACCTGAAGGGAAGTTGTAGTGAGCTGGGGGTCGGCCTCCTCTTGTGTAACTGGTGATAGAACTAGAGTGAATGGCTTTGAGCTGCACCAGGGGAGATTTAAGATGGATGTTAGGAAATACTACTTTTCTGAAAGAGTGGTCAGGCAGTGGAATGGGCTGCCCAGAAAGGTGGTGGAGTCACCAACCCTGGAGGTGTTCAAAGAACATTTGGATTTTGTACTGAGGGACATGGGTTTGTGAGAACTATTGGTGATAGGGGGATGGTTGGACTGGGTGATCCTGTGGGTCTTTTCCAACCTTGGTGATTCTATGATTCTATGATCTCATCTCATCTCATTTGATCCCATTCTGTCTCACCTCATCCCATCATTTTCTTTTCTGAAAGTTTTCAGCTCGTGTTGTAGAAGGAACCTGCCCAACTTGGCAGCACAATGCAGCTGAATGTCACCATATGGACCCTGTCCTATTCCATTCCACCTCATCCCATCCCATCCCATCCCATCCCAT